>NW_024352149.1:4008222-4289922 GCF_902729225.1 Pteropus medius
AATCGGTGAGCACACAGGTGAAATACTGGATGATTGGGAGATAGATCAAAGGAGATAGAGAAGGGAAAATGAGTTAAGTTCCGGACCTAAAATTTTGAAACTACAGAGTCAAAATAACAGCAAACCTCCATGCTCTAATGAGGTCGCTGTGATAAGCACGTAGAGCTATGAGGTAGGAGATGGAAGGCATTATCTAAATGCAAATGTTCAGAAGGTATTAATTAAAACAGAAGAAGAAACTTTCAACTGAGAGATTAATTTAAAGAGAAAAGCAGGAATTACATGCTGACCAGCGAATGCTCTAAAGCGCCTATTTGTAGAAAGAGCAAGAGAAGAAGGCTGGTTATTAACATTCATTGCAAAGTAGCAGATGGCAAGCTCTGTCAGAGAGTAGGTGATTAAAACTTGACCACATTTATATCCTCAATTAACTTAATTCGATCTCTAAGACACTATGAAAGCATGCAAATGACGAGGTTAATGTTAATACACTCATTCTTAATCAAATAGCAAAAAGATTCCGCAATTCTTATCATGTTACCCTAAGCCCTAAACAGAAGTGCTAATTTTACCTACACTTCCATCATAAAAGGCAAATGAAATCTTCCTTTTTAAGAGAGAATGGTCTTAACTATAATAAGTAAAATACCCCACCTTTCTAACAAAAGAGATCCAATCCAATAAAGAAATGATCCTAAACCAAAAAGCAACCTCAGAAGATTATCTGAGCCACTTAAAAGGATGCATCCTTAATCAGGATAAAGACTACACTACTAGAGACAAATGCTTCTCGGCATTTTTTCAATCAATTATAAAAAATTACAGCTTTTCCTCAGCATCATTTGATTTTCCAAATTACTAAAAGGAGCCCTTGGTTCACAATCTGGCCCCATCTCTTGCCCTCTTCCTCAGTAATTTTTTTTTCTTGTTCTATAAATCGTGTTATTTTTGAAATAAGAAGTTAAAAGGATTGGTACCTACTTCCCAATCCTCAAAAAAATCCGAAATAATAAGTTCTCTGAAGCTTGGAGAAAGAAAAGAGAGATGCTATGCTAATTCAAGAGCATTATAATTATATGAGAATTAACCGACATTTTTAAAAAGGAACTTGTTGAGTGAGAATGAATGATAGCACCAAAACAAATTCAAGAGGAAAAATTATAATAATAATAGATGCTACTTACTGAGTGCCTCTTAATATTATTGTAGACACTTTGATTTCATTTTTATGAAGTGAGTGATTTTATCCATATTTTACAGATGAAACTGGTTGAGAGAATAAGTAACTAACCCAAAACAAGTAGAAATGGGGATAAAATTTAAGCTTCAAAGCCTATGCTTTCTGCCTCTCTAAAATATACTTCATATCATTCTGAAATTCCTTTGTATCTCTTAGCTACTAAAATGTTAGACCAAATGACTTTTTAAGGTCTCATCAACTATTAAGATTCTCTCTTTCTATGAATTAAGAGAACTGGTTAGACTAAAACAGACTAAGGTAAAATATGGATTGATTTAAGACAACATAATTCAGGAAGAAAAATTCATGACTTTATTTATATCTCCTGAAAAAAATAAACTCATTTATATCCTAATGAATAAAGCCACTGTAAACCTTTAAGTGAAAAACTTACCAAATAGCATACTGTCAATTATTCCTCCTAAATGAAAGGGAAAAGCTTATATTTTAATAGCCTTTGTGAAAATATAATGGCAAAATGTTTTTATTGGAGGCAAAATTTAATTTAAAAAAAAATTAGTACTTAGAACAAACCTAGGCTGACATGAGAAAATCATCTTCAGCACATGATGACAGTGATAAAAGACGGTGACCAAAGGATGGAAAAACACCGGTTCTTAGGCGTTGTCATACAGCTTAATTTTCCTTCTTAATGAAATCGGTTGAGTTATAGTTTTCCATTACTTGCATGTGACATATGACAGTGTACTGATAAACTGAACCTCCGAGTCTTAAGCAAATCGAGAAGTTCCCAAGCAAAAAGAAAAAAAATTCTCTAAAAGTGTTTTATCTAGTACCTAAGAGAAAACAAATATGGCAAGTCAAACATTTCAATAAAAATTTACCTGTACCTGTATATTAATTTCTCCTTCTTCACATTCTTTCTTGTATTTTCTTGGGAGAGTCTCTACTTCACGGATGGCATCTATAGTGACTTGCTGAGGTAGCACCTCAAACAAAGATGTTAAATACATAATTATGGATTTCTTGTCAGGAAGCTGAACAGCAACATCTAAAAGTGGACAAAAATAAGGAACAGCTTAAATTAGATGTCCAAAATATGTGAACTGCTCGATAGTAGATATAAAATAACTATCCTTAGTACCCATAATCAATACAATTATATAATCTTTGCAATACCACAGCTCAGTAAGTTTCTATTTCATGTAATAATGCATGAGACAAAGGCAGAGACAGTTACTAATTTTTGTTCAGTATCCCATGTCTTAAAATTCTTCACTAAAAGCTTCCCCCAAATGCTCAAAGATAAGCTACCATTTAAGACAATGACACAGATTTTATTCATATTATGAAAATAAGTTTAGAATTCAACTCTGCAACATTTGTAACTAAAATTTTCACAATATATGCAAAAAGCTTATATAAAAATGCATTTTAATGAAATAAACAAAATACTGAATTGTCCATCTAATAAATATATTTTTCTAAAACTTTAAATTTTATGCTGGTATCAAATAACTATTCTCCAATGATGTAATTAAATTTCCTTCTAAAGGATACTACAAATTGTTAAATACAAAAGTACTAATAACTTGTCTGCAGTAAAATGATTACACCATGCTTCAAAAGGAAAAAACACTACTCAATTCTCATAATTCCTTCCACTAAAAAAAAAATAAAAACAAAAACAAAACAAAATAAACAAACAAAAAAACCCTTTGCTTTTCAAGTATTCAAAATCGTAAAGCAAAATCAAGGTTGAAATTAAACAATGAATAGTACCTTCAGGATCTAACAGCTTTTCAATTCCCAAATAAGTCTGAGCCTTGCTGAAGGCATGTTCAAGTCTCTCAATTGGGGACATTTTAACAACTCTATCCCAGGTGAAGAGATCAGGCCTGAAATAAAAAAGTCACCATGCAAATAAAGTGCAATAAAAATGAAATATGTGGAAACAAAATGGTCATTATTACAATCTAATACACTGCAGTTTTAAATTTTTTTGTGAGTTTAAATTAAAATTTTAATTTTATATCTCAAAGGCTTGTCAAATATATTATCTTAAAGTAATTTACAGATATTAAAACAACAGATAAAACATTCTAAGGTTCTTACATTGGTTAAAAATGTGTGGAGTAACCACTGAAAGACTAGAATTAGTATATAATATTTCCTCAATAGTAAAAGAAAAGAAAAAAAGGAAGAGGAACCTAACAATATAAAAAAGGAAAAAGATACAGAAAAAATAAGAGAAATGAAAAGTTCAAAATCATTGGTAAAAATGGACCTAAAGTTTCAAATTATCACAATCAATGTTAATAGACAAATTCTACGATTAAAAGACCAAGATTAGCAGTAGAAAAAATTCAGCTTTAGTCTGCTCACAGGATGCTCCTAAAACAAAGATCCTAAGAGAATTTCCCTCCTGCACACCCCCTCCATATTACTATTATCTAATATTTCATTACTATCTTCATTTTCTAATCCCACAAATTGGACATTATTATTGCTTTAACATCCAAAAGTTGATCTTTTTTTTCCTGCACTCTATCTGTTCTTGCATCATAGACCCATCTACCTCCTGGGATTTGCCTCCCCGACTCCCAACCCAGTTCCCTCTTTGACTTCACCTCCTATTACTCCCCCTGCTCACTCCACAGCACCCGCTGGCCTCCCATATACCAGACACCTCCTCCCCTCTTGCCTGATATATTTTTCCTCAGCATGCTTATCATTTCTTTATGCTATAGACTTACATTTTCTTTATTTTATTACTTTTTATTGTCTGCCTCCCTCGATTTGAATGTAAACTTCAAGCACATAGGGATTTTTGTCTGCTTTGTTCTCTGATCTACACCCTGTACCTAGCATAGAGAAGGCACTCTACATTAAATCAATTAAGTAATCAATGGAAAAAAGTTTTTGGTAAAATTCAAGTTTTCTGACAACATCTCTTAACCAACTAGGAACAGAGGGTGACTTTCCTAAACTGATAAAAGAGAAGTAAAACACTGGGTATGCGGTTCTCTTATCAGATAAAAAGTATATCAAAAAAGCTATAGCAAATGTCACTCTTTTGGTAAAACATTAAAACCACACCCTTCATTATCAAGAATAAAACTTTCTGCTATCGCCAATATAAATCAATATGGCTTTGGAGGACAGGCATAAATGAACGGAAAAGAAATAAGAAGAGAAGAGGAAAAGCTATTATAATGCATGGATAGTCTACTAAAAAAAATTTTTTTTAATCTACAGAAACATATTTAAAATTAGTAAAAAATTTAAGAAGTTTCCAGATATAAGCTATAGAAAAGTCAATTGTGTTTTTATATACCAGCAAAGAACACACAGGAAACAAAACTTGAGACAATAAATATTTTAAAACAGTAATAAAACATATAACAAATTTTGTCTTTCACATTTAAACCCTAGATGCACCTGAAATTTATTTTTGGGTATGGTGAGGTAAGGGTTCAATTCAATTGTGCCATACCATCTATCAATCTGCAATATCAGTTCAGTTGTACATCAGGATGAAGCTATTTCTGATCTCTCTATTCTGTTAAGTTGAAGGATATGAAACTGCCATTCTTATATGTCAAATAGGATCAAATCTTGGCAATTTCAGATGGTTCAACCTATTACTATATTAGTGTGTTTATTTATAGTACTACATAGTCTTAATAACAGCTTCATAATTAGTTTGAGTTTCTGTTTGAGAAGCACTTCACCCCGTTTCTTCTTCATGGGTATACTGGCTCTTCTTGGACTTTTGTTCTTTCACATAATTAGAATCCATTTACAAGTTCCTATATTTAATTGAGATTGCATTAAATTTATAGATTTTTTCCTTCTGGTATGAGAATGAAAACTAATACAATTCTTTGTATGTCTTACTGGTTAATGCTAAATGAGTGGGATTGAACTATGTGAATTATTTCACATTTTTTAACTTATAAATATGTAGAAGGAAGCATGGACATTGCACTGTGCCATTTAAGTCCTACAGAAAAAAAAAAACTTAATGGGTAGTTTTGTTCTATGATTTCTCTTAATGTTTTGGTAGAGCGTGTGCAGGGAGGAGGGTGAGGGTAGTAGGGAAGGGGCCTTAGGGAGGAGCAGTAAAGAGGAACAGAGAGGAGACACGAATTTGGAGATGCACATCTAAGCAGAGTCAGGTCTCACTTATGTCGGTGGAGCAAGGCATTAAAGGCGAGACCGTCCGTCCAGCTCGTGGTGAAGTTGAGGACGTTGACCTGGCTGTACGGCCTGGTGGACTGGCGCACCCAGCTCAGCAGGATCTTTTCGCTGTTTGTCTGCTGCAGGTCTGACATGATATCCTTCATGACGTCTTTGACCTGTTTAAGAGAAACCATGCCTGCTTACAAGTCCTTGAAGAGGAATATTACATTAATTAACCATTATGGATAAGGCCGTTGGAATTCTTTTGATTTCAAAATTTCCTTTAAACATTAGAAAGAGAAATACATTTTAACAGTGATTATTTTGGGGTACTAGAATTTCAGAGGTGATTTGTACTTCACCTTTATACATTACAGTACATATATTTGAAGGTAGGGTCTGTAAAGAGGTAATTAAGGTAAATTTTAAGCAATATTCATATTAGGTTTGGTTACGACGAACATTACTTTCATAGACACTAAAAAAGTAATATTTTAATACTATACATTTACAAAGATCTTTTAATAGAAAGAAAACATACTTTTTATTTTCTACAAAAATGAGGATGCAAGAAAGAACTTTTGACTGTACAAAAACCAGAGAATTAAGTAGCTTTCCTGATGGCGGTAACAATTATAATCAAGAACTAATATTTTACATTATTAGTCTAAAGTAATACATGTGTTCTAAGTAAGTGCTCAAAGAATGATGTGGACACATCAAAAGGAAACAAGAGCTGATTTAAGGGGGATCGCATGAGCATTTGAGCACTGAGCACTTAGATTTGAGCAGCAAAGTAAATAATGATGGTAAAAATTTATAACTTATTAAATAAGGCAAAATCCCTGAGTGTACACTGGTGAATGAATGAATGAATGAATGAATGAATGAATAGAGAGTGAGATAAAAACAGATAAAAAAGAGACAAGGGAAAGCTCTTCCTTGCAAGTGGAAAGCCAATTAATAAAATGTAAAAGAAACAATGAAATTAGAAAATCACCACTTGCCAAGCATCATCATAGTAACTGATCAGGTAAGAATTATCAACAGATCTTAAAACTAATGGACAAAAATTTGATAAGTAGCTGAACATTTACACAGGGTCAAAGTACATCCCACAAGGGATATATAACCAAGGGCAGTCACTTACAATGGTGACACCTGCAGCTACCACATTACCCAAATGATGAGTTACCACTGCCAGAAAAATACTAACGGACAGCATGTGTTTCCTGATGTGATACATGAAGAAAAATTCAATATCGCTTTAGTGGCATTCCTGCCAAAAATAAGTAACATGAATCTAATTATGGAGGGACAGTCAAACGCACATGGAGGGACAGTATCCAAAATAACTGTCCAGTATTCTTCAAAACTGACTTTTCAAATTTGAAGCATAAAGAAAAGAATCTATTCCAGATTAAAGAAAACTAAAAAGACATGTTAATTAATAGTATATTATACATCTTATTACGCTATTAATGTTATATTATAGTCATGTAACAGAATTCCGTGTTTTTAGGAAAATGCTTCGTTTTTAGAAAATACAGACTGATGTATTTAGACAAAGAGAAAAAGAGAACAGTGAAATACAGACAACTGTTAATATTTGAGGAATCTAAATGAAAGATATCTGGGAAATCTTTGAGCTATTTTTGCAACTTTTTAATGTGTGAAATTATGACAATTTTTAAATTAATATTTTAAAAAGATACTTTTTGTCTCTTCCATTCCAAATTGTTATGAGTTGAATTGTATTCCTCCCAAAATTCGTATGCTGAAGTCCTAACCCTCAGTACCTGGCAACACGAATGTATTTGAAGATAGGGTCTTTAAAGAGGTCATTAAGGTAAACTGAGGTCATATGGGGAGCTAATCCAATATGACTGCTATCTTGGCACAAGAAGCGACGATTAGGACATGGACACACACAGAGGGAAGACCAGGTGAGAACACAGACGAGAAGGCCGTCTGCAAGCCAAGGAGAGAGGCCTCAGAAGAAACCAACCCTGCTGACACCTTGATCTCAGATTTCTCCAGAACTATAGAAAATAAATTTCTCGTGTTGAAGCCAGCCAGTCTGCAGTACTTTGTGACAGCAGTCCTAAGAAACTAACAGACAAATGGTACATTTTCGATTTCTAGGAAGAAGTGACTGAAATGTCCCACCTGCCAGTGCAAAATGATGCTCCACAGCAGCCCGAGAGTCAGCTTGTGGTTCCCATCGACAATGTCCGTTCCTCCTATGTTCACCAGGTCCACCTACAAAAATGAAAGCATGGCTTTCAAGACGTCTCCATAGAAGCCCAGGTTTTGGTTTTGGCACGTTTGGACATAGTGAAAAGAGAAATTTCATTGTAGACAATCAGGTACACCTAAATCTCAATAATGTATTATGTGTAAACTGGATCGAGAAAATAATCAGAAAAAGCACTATTCCTTCACTCATAGAAAAGGTTCAATAATTCTCACTAAAAAAAAAAAAAAGCTTCTGAAAATTAGTTGAGGCCAATGCACAGAACAGGTGGTTGGATTCACAATAAATAATCCTGATGGCACCAAAGAGCCCCACAAGTCACGTGACAAACTTACATTGTTCTGATGTAAAACTTGTAGCACTCTGTTGACATTATTTAAAGCATGTACCCTTGTGGAACCACGTTCCTTCGGCTGCAAAACAAAACACAAAATCAAATGAGATGGTCCCTCCATGTCCTGACAAACACTGACCCAGAGACTGTACAGAATGGCAACTCAGCAGGTAGCGCAGAGTTTCTTGGTGCCCAGAGCCTCTGGCTCGTTTCTCAGACCACGTGAGGGCCAGTGTTGACAGAAAGCAAACTCCCTCGCCAACAGCATCTTAAAGTAGTATTTCCCTAGCTTATCTGCTTGTTGCAGTCTCCTAGGGGGTTTCTAAAAATACCAATGCTTCTGTCTGACTCCACTCCCAAAGACTCCAACTTAGGGAGTCTGGGGTATAGTCCAGGTTTGGAAATTTTAGAGGATTTCCCTGGTGATTCTAATATACAAACAACTATGGGGAACAAGCTTTTTTTATTTAATTGTTGTAGATGCAGAAAAACTGAGAAGTCACATCATCTCCATATTGCTATAGTGTGCACAGAATAATATCCCAGGTTCCGGCTAGCATTACAAGGGCCCACTGGGAAGGCAGGAATTGCCACCTGAGGAAAGGTGATCTGGGTAGCTTCTTTCTGCCTCACTGGCCAGGGAATCTTACATGAGAGAGGCATCAGCCTCTCCAGCTGAGTCTACCCACCATCTGGAATGCAAAAGGGAGAGTGTAACAACCCACACTTTGGCAAAATAAGAATTCGTCTTTGGGAGTGCATCTCTCTATATCTTTTATAGTAATTCTACCTCTAGTGTTAAGGCCTGCACCCATAAAATGCATTCTCTTCATTAGCAGTTATTTCTGTACAGTACCTTGCATGTAAAGAAATAGAGTGGAATTTGATGAAGAAACAAAATACAAAAGATAATACTGAAAAAATGAATAAAAATAAATGCCATTGTTTTTAACAACCCTGTTTGAATATTTGTTAAATAACATTTAACTGTGTTTTCTCTGCACTCTCTAATATTCAACGCATTATGCTCTCTTTACAGATCCATTCTTTGTAATTCTCTACTAGATTAGGAGCAATAAACATTAAAGGTAATTTTATCTTTGATAAAAATAGAGCTCTCAAGAAAGCCTAAATATTGCTTTATCAAAGAATTCATTAAAATGCTTTTTTTTTTAATATTCCCATTTCAGCCTTTACATTGTAAGTACCCCCATTAGGGTCTTCAAGTGTCAATAATGACCAGAGAAAGACAAGCCATTAGCCTGGTTCTCAAACATCCTCTCACCAGCGATGTTCCCGTTAGGCCTTCTAGAAGATCCAATAATTTCCTTCCATCTTTGAGGTCTGTGAACATATCACTGATGGGTGGTTTTCCACTCTATATTAGAAACAGTAAAATACCAGTTAATTCAGTAGCAGAAGTTCCATATATGCCTGAAATAAATGAAGGGTTTCATTTTTTCTAATTAAAAATTATAGATGATCAGCAGACTATTCAAGCTTGCCTTTATGGGAAGAACAAGCACAAATACAGAGAACTTTGAAAGCTCATAAAACATGTTTAAAGCTGAATGATTTAAACTGCATTATTTATTAGAAAGGGAGCAAATAAAACTATGGTTAATGTCAATATGCCTTGATGATGGTATATATTCTTAAGAAGGAATGATAAAAAGATGCATTAAAAATACAAGTGAGTATACAGCACCTGGGTATAGAAGCCAATAAAAAGTGTCACTGCACTGGACATTCATAGTACGTGATGATGTCTTTCTGATTTCTATTATGGGAGCAGGTCACTTTGTTATCAATTTCAGCTCTCGGGTGCTAGGTCTCTATTTCTAACTATTAATTTCTCAATGATTAAAACACTTTGGGCTCTGTGTCTCAGTCCAGTATCAGTCCAGTATTTTGAATGACAGAGCTTACAGAATTCTTAAACTATCATCCCTGACAAGTAAATAGCATCAGCTTCCGCTGACAAACATACTCTAGTGTCTAAAGCCAGAAGGTCCACCCCATTCCAGCCAGATCCCGTCCTGTCTGCGTGTGTGATCTGATGGATGTATGCAACAGGGCAATGAGCACACAGAAAAACAGGAAGTTCAGTTTTAACCCCAGTTTGTCCACTAATTTACTGGTGCACCTCTGCTGCCTCTGACTTTCCTACTCTCTGAACCAACCAAACTACCTTCGGCAAAACGGCCTCCAAATAACCAGATTCCCTTTCAGGGAGAGTTGAACAACCCTGGTCTTAGAGCAAAAAAACAAGAATGTAAGTAAAGTTCATGGGAGAGACAAGTAGGGCTATCTAAGCACGAAAAGATCTTAGGAAATATTGATGACAAGGGCAGCTAAATAACATCTGGGCAGCATTTACTCCTTCTCAAAGCCATTATCCACTTCCAAAAATGAATGGAATAACATAAGACAGCATAATACAAAATAACGTACATGTAAATATTAGTCCATATTGCAAATAATTGTGAACATCCATCAATGACCTCACTGTAGACAAGAAGCCTCTGTTCTACCATAAAATTTTGGGCAAATCGTTTGACCTTTCTGTGTCTATTTGCTCATCTATTAAACACTAAGGTGGCAGATGTTCAACAAATAGTTGATATTATCAGTCATATCACAAGCATAAGTTTAATATTTCTACAGTCATAAAGGTGCCATAAAATTTCAACAATATCTGAAAAGATAGATAAAATAAATAAGCACTGCTTCATTCCAGGAAGGAATGTAAAAGCAGGCTCTGAACCTGAGTACATGTTAGTGTCAATTCACAGAGACAGATCTCCCAAGTCTTGAATTCACTAATATGACAAGCCGTGGGGATACATCCCATTCAAAGACAATAAACATGATAACACAAGAGCACACCTGTGCTTTAGATAAGCACCATGGGACAGGGCATAATTCAAACTCACTGGATGCTTCCTTAAGCTCTGCTGCTGCTCAGTGGCAAAGTAGCAGGCTTTAATTAAGAGGTAGCATTAATTTTCCAGATGAGACACTCTTTTCATCTCTCTCTTACCTAGTTCACTGACTTGTTTACTCAGCAACAAATTTTGAGGAAGCTTCCCTCTGGAACATTCTATTGAAACAAAGATGACTGAGACACAGCCATGTCTTTCTAGAAGTCGATCACTCACTCATACAAGGGTAAACGATGCCTTTATTTTCTTTAAAAACAAAAACCTTATAGCAACAACAACTCTTTCTTGATTGTTTCAAAATTTCATATAAATATGGATGACATTCAATGAGAAACATGTTTTGTGCTGTGTCCCCCTTCTCCCAACACTCTTCCACCCCAGGCATGGTGATGGTGCTATAGGTGTGCACCCTCATCTGGCACCCTCAGAAGGCCTACACTCACCTTTGGGATGGCTGAAGAGGAAAAAACACAGCCTGTGACTCTCCTCCCTCACAGCATGAAGGAAAGCACCTGCGCTCGTATGAATCCAAAACTGTGGTTTAAAACTTATACGGAAAGCACAGTGACCCCACACACAGAGCCAACCACTACACCAAATACTACTAATCCCTGGCAAACACAATTTAGGAATGTCCCAGATACAGATGGAAAGAACCAGTCTATGCCAAAGAGCAAGTTCCACAAAACCTGGGAGAGCAGCACCTGTAGGTGTGGTGATTCAAGGCTCTGTGCCCCACAGCAGAGGTAAGAAAATTTCTTTTGTAAAGGTCCAGAGAGTACCTAACTTAGGTGTGCGCTGGTCAAGTGGTCTCTATTGAAACTACTCGACCCTGTTGTGATGTGAAAGTTGCCACAGACATTACATCAACGAATAAGCCAACTAAAATAATGGCTGTGTTCCAATAAAACTTTATTTGTGAACTCCGAAGTCTGAATTTCATATAATGTCCATGTGTCACAAAATAGTTTTCTTCTTTTGATTTGTGGCAACCACCTAAAAACGTAAACACCACCCTTTGCTCATGGGCCATACAAAAACAGACAGTGGAAACGTGAAACGTTCCACAACATAGTAATAGTAATCACTTGGACATGTTCTGAGAGATTTATGGAGATTTAGATGTATTATTTACATGGTTATTTGTTTCCTTATAATAGTATTTCAAGGTAAGGAAACTCAGACATAAAAGTGACATGACAAGTGAGAGGCACCAGGATCTGATAACACAAAATCTGGTGACAAATCCATGTTCTCAAAGTCTATGCTAAACTGCTACTTAAATTACAAGGACACAGGACTGTAACACATAGAGAAGGAGGTATTTAATCAGCGGCGGAGTGGGAGAGAATAGAGGGGTTGTATTAATGACTTTCAAAGACAGCATCTGAGATGTCACACATTTAAATGAACTCAAAATGAAGGCTATTTTTTTCCACAAAGCACACAGCTTTAAAGCATACAAGGTACTTTCGTATAACAGGCTCTAAACATAAGATCCAATCTGAGAAAGTTTGGAAATATCAGAAGTCATCATTTAATAAAAACAAAATCTGATTCATCTAGTTAACCTCTTATTTAGATATTTAATTCTCTGCAAAGATATATGTGCAGAGACTTCTCTGACAGGAAGAATACAGTTTGAGAATTCAGTCAGACAACTATTCAGTGAAAGAATACCTCCTCTGTGCTTGGCCCTGCGGAAATGCCAAATTCAGGCCTCCCTCCCCATTTAGAAGAGAGAATTTCCATAGTTTTCCAATAAACACAAAGTAATACAAATGAACAATTTTGAACTTGGAGGGTAGATAAGCCTTGGGTTCCATTTAACCTTAAAAAATTAAAAAGGTAACACTACATGAGTGCAGGTGACAGATCTCGCAGGTGACCAGCTTTGATTGCCACCTCTTCTTACCCCCTTTCCCTTGTACTTCTTTGCACTCTTGTAATGCCGGTTCTAACGCCACCATTTTGACAAGAGGGACCAGCATGGTAACACCTGCAGCTGGGACACTGAAGCTCCTACATTTAAACTTGTCAGAGGACAGAAGCAAACTGTCATCACAATGCATGGGGAGAAGCCGGGGTCTGTGGGAGGGCAGGGGCTGCAAATAAATGTGACACGTACACGTGATGGTACAACGGAACGAAGGAAACCTGACGAGCCCCGTCACACCTGCAGAATCAGCCAGAGCTAAAGACAAAAGCAACAGCTATGCTCAGCTCCAGCTAACTGTGGCCATGTGGGAATTCCAGCCCATTGCCATGAGGACTTCTGGTTTGTTTGAAAAAAGCTGGAAATCTGAATTTATATATGTAATCTCCTGGTATGTCATCTCTTAAAACATTGTGCCAGATAAACAAATTTTGTCTACAGGCATCCCAAATCATAGGGCGACCGAGGAGCAATCTCTGCATAGGACATAACCCCATACAGGTGAAGTATAAGATGAGTCAACAGTGAATCCTCTGATAAATTGATAAACTCAGTGGAAAAGACAGGAGCACACGCACGCACATACACATAAAACATCATCCACGGGCTAGAGAACGTGACTCAATGTAAAACACCAGCAGAGTCATTATACTTGCTCAAACCAAAAAATAAAGGAGTCCTGCCATTTTATTTCCCTTTTGCTCTCTCCCCACTCTAATTACTACCTCCCAAATACATTCTCCCCATCATGGCTGTTCCCACTCCAGTCCATGCTTCTAGTACTAGGCTAACTGATCTCGTTGCTTCTGCATAAGAGCAATTCTACAGTGCAGGTCACATCATGTCATGTCCTGTTTCAATCTAATAGACTCGCATTACAGGGAAAGACAATCCAAACTCGAAGCAAAAGATCCTGCGTGATATGGCCTCCATCCTCTCTAATATGATACTGTTTTATTCTCCCCATTCACTACTCCCAAAACATAATTATGTCCATCATAGGTCAAGTTTTTTACCAACAGTAGTGGTAGTAATGAAAAAAAAAAAATTGTAAAAGACTGAATAAGAGAGTAAAATTGAAAAAGTACAGTTTAGAGTTCTTAGAAGGGCGAAAGGCTAATTCTTTGTACCAACAACTAACCAGAGGTGGAATTGGGGCTTAGATTCTCCAGTTGGAAAACTGATCAGTGCCTCTCCTTGGCGTGCTACAATGACACTGAACCCGTCAGGCTGATAAATGCCTTCGAGGCGTTCAGAAACTAAACAGAACCAGTACCAACAAAGCATGGCGAGCACATCAAGAGGGACTTAAGCACTAGCTTGGTTCTGCCAAGTTTGTACCAAGTAATAAATGCAGTAACAAATCTGTCTTATGATTTATCTAATTCCATTATAAGTAATCAAATTATAACTGTGTTTAATAAAGCGTGAAAAGATAAGTTTTTAAATGCTTTCACAGTTAACATATCTGATGATGGCAACTTACAAACAAATAATAAATGTGAGCCTTTTGACACTGTTTGGCTAGTCTGTTATATATTTATGCCCCATCTACTTTCAAAACAGGATTCGAGGCAGTCTATGTAAATCAGTTACTATCCCCAGTGTTTATTATGTGTGTGGGTGAGTATGTGTGGGTGTCATATATATGGGTATATATGACACATATGTACACATACACATACATTTATAGTATAAATACCACAATATATTTATATTCTCAGATTAATCTGAGATAAATCTGATGCCCCTACTCAGTTGAAATACAGCTAAAGTTTTACAGTCTAGCTCTCTTTTTCTGGATGATTGTTTTTTGCAAGGGGTTGGTTATTTTTAAAATTCAAAAAGAAATGAGTAATTCAATTTAATATTTCTTTTAATATTTTTAGAATCAGAATCTTTAATTTATGAATCCCAAATCTCAACACTGATACAAATGTAGTACCCTTCTTGGCCCTTGTCATTATTTTCTTAAAAATCAATAATGCATCAGTGAGCACCATGTACAATCTCATTTTGGTTATTTATAATATGTATACATGTAAATATATATTTTTAATTATTTCACAACAAAAAAATGTTATACTTGGTAGTAAAATTAAAAGTCATTGCAAATTTTCTTGACTTCCAGTACCTATTTTTTGTAATGTGCATTATCATGTAAAATAAATAATAGGTAATAATCTAGTCAAAATTAAGCAAACTGATAAAATTAGGTTCATCACAATTTTAAAACCTGTAGCTTAACCAATAAAATAAACTGTATGACCTTAAACGTCTACTTTGTGGTTCAACCCCACAGCAAAAGAATGAAGGTAGCATGGCTTTTGACTGCAAGAATGACTGCAGTGAAATGCCCGAACAGGTCATTAAACACCTGACAGCCAGATGTGTTACCATCACTGAAAAAGTTAGTGTGTGCATGGCTCTCAGCCGCCCTCTTTAAGAAGTCATGGTAGTCACCACAAGATCTTAAGAACTGAATAAGATTCCATTTAGAAGCTTGTGTGGAAGGAGGGAGGGAGAAAAGAAAAGGAAGGAGAGAGAGACACAAGAGAGAAAGATGGCTCAGGTGATCACACTAGCACCACATTACCTACAGAACAATGATTTATGCAGTGTTCACATAGGAACCAACGAATGTGCATTTATCTTAAAAATCACAATAACTGTAAAACACAAGCTAAACCAACTAATATCTTTCAGAGCATCACAAGTCACACAACAAGACACGGAATTTTTTACCTTGATTTTGGTAAGCAAAGACACTGAGATAGTATTGATAAAACTGGGAACCACATGTGGGGCTGACACCCCAGGTAGCTAGAGGCAGGGCCAGTTGTATACTCCATGAACAGATAACCAGGCAAGGTCTGTAGGCTAAATAAACCAAACTCCACATATGCATCAGGCAAGGTCTGTAGGCAGACACAGTAGACAACACAGCTCGTTTCATATATGCACAACTGGCAATGTAGTAGAAATGCTTAAAGGATGCAGTTTCTCAAAAGGTAGGTTTCTTTGGCACCAGGGCAAGGCATTAGTTATGGCACTGATAATGATAATGTGAAGGTAAATAAAATGATATTTTCTTTGTTTAATAAAAGAGAGGCAGCTGCCCTGCCCCTTCCTTCCCCTTAGGGTGTTTCCTTAAAAACATAATGGGCCCAAATTTGGGGTCAAGGATTAGATAAATGGTCTCCAATACTCAAACCTGACCCAGGAGTCCCTCAGGAGTAGACAGGAGACCCGCACGAGCTGCGTCCACTTGTCTCTCCAGGAGATAAATGCACATCGTTCTTTCCTCTACTTTACTGTATATTTATGTGAAATTCTTCCAAATTTTCTAGTCGTTTACCAACTGCCCGCATGCAACTAACCTAATCTGTACATTCAATAATAAATTATGTTTTCTCTGTATTTTATACTGAAAGAGATCTTTTTGTTGCCATAATTTTTTTTTTATTTCTCCAACAGGAAAAACAATAACAATGTCAACGTCCCCCCTCCACCTCGAGTCTGGCTCCCCTCATGGTTAGCAGGCTCCCTGTAGCAATTGGAGCTCAAAGCTTCCTAGGCCAGGTACAGCTGAAAATGGGTTCACTGTCTCCTGGCTCTGTTAAACAGAAAGACTGTCCCTCCCCCACAACCACCAAGCACCAAGCTTCAACAATCCTCTCTCTATAGCCCAGAGGTCCACACTGCCTTAGGCCTACACAGCCCTGCACCAATCAGAACCCATCCCTGAAGGTGGAGATGGTGGGGTCACACAAGCTGAATGGAAGAGCAGAGGAGGTGGCTCTGCTCATCCCTTCCTTTCTAGGTGAAGGGTGAAAAGTCATTTCCTCTCAGCAGATCA
This sequence comes from Pteropus medius, assembly GCF_902729225.1. Taxonomy (NCBI): domain Eukaryota; kingdom Metazoa; phylum Chordata; class Mammalia; order Chiroptera; family Pteropodidae; genus Pteropus; species Pteropus medius. Next base: position 4,024,940 of record NW_024352149.1, read on the forward strand.
ATCCCAAAACTGATCGTCAATTACACTGACTCAACCTATACTATCAAATTTGTTTAATAATTCGTCTCAGTCAAAAACATTTATTAAGTACTCACTATGTATGAATCACAGAATGTTAATTTTTTTAACTTTAACCACAATAAGCAGTTTTGCAAGTGTAATGTTTAGAACCAAAACAAACCAACCTAAAAAAAAATCCAATTAAATGAAAACAACAACAACAACAAAAACTTACATAATACAGCCAAATCCTACCTGGAAGCTGTTTAGGAATACGGAATGCATTTTATGGTTTGCTTTTTAGAGATACTGGTGAATAGACATAAATTGAAATTTCTTAAGGAACCACTTGAATGGTTATGACTCCTAAAACAATTAGTTGAGTTGCCATACATATATTCATGAAAATAAATCAATGGTAGACCCAGTGAGTAACTCTCAAGCTCAAATCTCTACTAGAGATGCTATTTATCATCACACAAGAAGCCTGGACGGTCTCTCACAATCCTAAAATAGGCTTAAACACCTGTGGGATGCCTTTGTTGCACCCTCTTCTACAAATCTCCCTGCACATCTTTACCCACATCTATTTTTGTGACCATCAACTTCTAACATGAAAACAGGAAAAAAAAAATGCTAGGATACTAAAAGCAATGCCCCACTGTCTCCAAAAGGAACAACACATCTAAATAGCTCTTCACCTTGAAATCTATAAAAAAAAATGCTCCACAGAGTTCCCCATTTATGTTTCATCAACTTAAATTTCAAATCTGGAAAAGTAACTAAATGAAATCTTGGCTCACCTTTAGTCTCAGAGAGGGGAAAAGCAGAAATCTGCCCAAACTAAAGTTTAGCGTTTTTAAATTTGCAGATTCTCTACCTTCCCTTTAAGTGTTAAAGCTTCTTTGAGAATCGCCTCACTGAACTGATAAAAAATCTTGTGCAATTTGTACTTCTCAATTCTGCCAGATGAGCAGCTAAGAAAGTCAGCCAAAGAAAATGCAGGCTTAAAGTCAGAACACACTTCCCAACAGTGAAGCAATGAGGCCTTCACTGCCTCTCAGGAGCCCAGCCCACGAACAAACCAAAGGCTCTTCAAATCACAGGGAACAGAACACCAGACAATGAAATAAAGTGGGCTTCATGAGCCAATGTTTTTTTTTTTCTTTTTCCATTTCTGTTTTAAAATATATGTATGGCACAGACCAGGGACACCACGGTTGTAAGTACCTGATAGGGTTTTAATTTAGCGTTCCTAAGTAATCACAATCTCCCATAGTGTTTCACAATAACACTTCAATATTTCTTAGCAATATGAGGCAAGAAATTATGATCAAGTGTGTTTCATAGCTAAAGGAATAAAAACTAAGTGACCTAAAGAAATGGGCTAATAATTTGCCAGAGGTCATAAATAAATGAGCAGCATATCCAGGAAGAAGTGTTTAATTTCCTAACTCTTTGCTCCTTTAGATAATCGCTTTCTTCAGAGCTCCTCATAACTTTTCAAAACCCAACAATCATAAGTTTTTCTACACTGTGTGACTTCTCAGGATCCCCAAACTCCATAGCATTGTGTATTCTGTGAGCTATTAACAAGGACTTACATCAAAAAGAATATACATTTATAGTGAATGATGTCTTATCTCTATATATAGTTAAAAATCAAAATATGGTTTTAGATTCATATTTTTCAGTACTCTCAAGCTCTTTACCAAATCCCTTTTCAAAGAATGAATTAAGCTGATTTTAAGTTTCAAATCTCATTTTTCTTCACTGAGTATTTATAGCTGAATCCTATTTAAAGAATCCTAAACAGGAAAAAAGAGAACCATACGTATTAAATCTAAGTGGTGATTTAACAATCTTTCCAGCACAACTTCAAGAAATCAGGTAAATATGGAAACTTCGCAGAGCTGTATTTGTTCGTTTTTGTGAATAAATGCAGCAAAAGCCTTGATGTATTCATACCCATGAAACAGCACAGTTTATGCCATTTTTCTCAGTTCCATACTCCTATCGCTTTCCAATACAACCACCTCTAACTGGTTTATGGATATACAATATTAGGCATTTAAATGTATGTTTCTGTTATCGTCACTCATTTATTTACTAAGCCTGTAAATACTCACTGAGTGCTGACTAAATGCCAGAAGTTGTGCCAGTAAACAAAATAGACAATCCCTGCACCCATGGGACATACTACTGTCTCGGAGAGGAGAGACAAATATTCTCAGATACAATTATTTAAGTTGGCAAAGGAGATATCAGAAAAGATGGAGAGAAATGGACAATGTTGACTATATGTGGTACTGAAATCAATGAGACTTGGTGTTTGAGACTTTGGCTGGGGAGGGGGTCACAAAAGAAATGTCCAGGAAAAGAATGTAAAACAAACTCCTAAATGGCAAAAGATGTCATCAGTCTGGATTTCTCAGCACAGGGCCCTTATTTCTCTGTAGAGGGAACTACACTGCAGGGAAGCAGCAGACTCAATCAATAATTCTATTTTAAAATCCACCATGATATACTAAAGGACACGGATAAAATATAAATGACATAAAATTCAACCCCTTCAACAGGATTTGTTTTTCTTGTGCTAGCCTCTGGACTATCAAGTGACACCAAGCCCAAATACAACCCTGTACCAGCTCAGCAGGAGTTAAGGCATGGAAGGAGTCTAAGAAAGCCTCTTAGTCTAGAACGGTGTCTCCCTTTCCTGATCACCGTATGGAAGCAGTCTGACATATGGACTTAAGACAGCCAGAAAAATGAAAACAATATGGATGAAGGCCAGTGTCATTGCCATGAGCCCTCCATCTCCTTATATATAACTATTCATAATTTCTTTGATAAATTTGTTCTAGACTCATCCAAAGGTCCTTCTTGACTGATTTCTTACTAACAGTAATCTGAAAGGAAATGTTGTCAGGGTCAGCTCTACTTTTGACACCTGTTTCTCTAAATAAAACAAGCTTTTAGCTTCTGTGTTAAATATCAAGTTCCTGAAATACACTATTCTGGTACTACTGGAAAACCAAAGCACCCAGATGTCATTTACCTGTGCCTCTAGAACAAAACAAATTTACCAAAAAACGCCTATGTCTACTTTGGAATAATCCTACACAGAAAACCACCAATTGTGCAAGCACTTCTATATTCTTGACTTTTCTGTCAAGTCAGACAGTTTTCACATTCCTTACATTCTCAGAGGTGAAATAAAATATCCCTCTACAAAAACTTGCAAAACCTAAAAATACATTGCAATCAAATAAACAACTGTAAATATTGAGATGTGGAGCAATTTTTATATTGCACGACCACTCAAAGTAATCCGAAAACATTCTCATTTTGCTTCAAAGATTTACCAGTGTTTACTTTCCTGACCTTTGCAACATTCTCACATAGAAAGTTTTGAAAAATAATTCGTAATTAAAATAGCTTTCATACTTTTAAAACACCATTATGGTGTTTCTCTGAGAAACGTTTATTTTTCATTTTGCTATAATGTCATCCTATAATCCATTAACCTAAGAAGACTTAGAGGACAAAATTCCAATACTATGGATGACCTAGCAACCCCATGAGGGAACCAATAAGGTTACTGGTTCAATAATCAATGGAAAATTGTATTAGAACAAGTCTGAAAATAGCACTACCAATTCCACTCTTCAGCTTGCTCTGCCTCTAAAAAAAAATATCAATCAAAACATTGATTATGATCCAAGTAGTTAAAAATTCTGGGAAAGAATAGATCCTTGGGAAAAGAAGTGAGGAGGTTTACAAGAAAAAGACCACAGGGCAGATAAACATGTTAGCCACATCCAGGAGGATGAAAAATCCCTAAACATTCCTGCACAGGGTAGAACAGCCATCTGAATGATAACAATTTGATTTTAAACAGACAAAATGAAATCATTATCTTTTCAGCTAAGTGAACAAAAAAAATGTCCCAATAATATATTCATTTCCTAAACGTTCCCAGAATTCACTGAGTCGAAAGCAGCCAAATTGATGGTCTGATATCCGGAGAATGCCAGGTAAAAATAAAGAGCTGTTTACACTATGAATGTGTTCTACGCCATAAATTTACAACAGAATGTCCATTTCAACCTATTTTAGAAAAGAATAAAGGAAAAATAAATGTATCTGCATATTTTTGTTAAGCCATTTTTCGTGGGGAAAATTCACTGCACTTCCACACAAATTCCATCAATCAGAAGGCATTTGAGTCATCATAAAATTTTGAAAGTCTCCATTACCTTTGAAAATCGAGCATTTATCCATTTGGTAAAAGTCTTCTTCTGCACGTCATTGTGTTCATCTGTGAGAGGGAAAAAGAGAGAGAAGGGAGACGTATGAGATATTATACCTTGAGAAAGGGCTCTAAACAAGATCATCCCCATCCTGGAGAGTCTGAAATAGCCCTGTCAGCAGAGTTCATGAGGCACAATGGTCCACAGCTAAGGAAGAATGGGATGGCAGACGAGTTCAGCATTCATGGAGCCTGCTAAGGCCTGGAGCAGAGGGAGGATCAGGAACCCTTCCCAAGGGAGCTGGCTCTTCATCCTAAGTGTTGATATATTGTCACCTGTAAAATCCACATTTGTGGGATGGAATCAGGACCTTACTTTCGAACTATTATATGCAATACAGAGTTGCATTTTATTTAAGTAAAACTTTAGCATGATAAAAATGTTAGCATGTTCAAAACAAAACTCGAAGCTACCCATCAAAAACTAAGAAACATGATTTCTCTCCTTTTTAGATGAGTCCTACACCTTCCAGAACAAAAACTAGTATAAGGTTTAGTGTACATATTGTTTAAGGTTTAGAGACAATTCCATAACCTGTTCTCCTGTAGTAAGACTGACATGACAAGGTTTTAACGGTCCTGTTCTACAACAACAATCTACACATTTTACAAGCAGAGAAATGCCATTTTTTCTTTAAATGATCAAATTTGGTTTGGACTACAAATTCATTTTTCAAGGCATGACAGATGAAAATTGCCCTTTAAAACGAAAGCAGTCTGTGGCCATGCTAACCTGAACGAGCCCGATCCTGTCTGATCTCGGAAGCTAAGCAGGGTCAGGCCTGGTTAGTACTTGGATGCGGGACCACCTAGGAAGACCAGATGCTGTAACCATAAAAAATTTTTTAAAAATAAATAAATAAGGTATTGTAAGCTACCAAGGTCCTGTAATCTGTGAGGTCAACCAAGGGTTGCCTTGCCTTAAAAAAAAAAAAAAAAAAAATCTAAAGCACCCTGACCTTCCTGAAGATGGGCAGTTATTTAGTTGGCTATAAGGAAGCCTGGTGGTATAACAAAGAGCTCAAAGAGCCTTAGAACCAAAGAGGCCACATCCTGATCTGGTATCCTATGGCCTTGGGTGGGACATCACATCTCTTAGCCTCCTCTCGAGCTCTAATCTATAAAACGTGGATAAACAGCACCAGCTTGAAAGGGCACTGTGAGGATTACTGAATATAAGCAAAAAATACTTGGCAAAGAGCTGGTGTTCACTTCTTTGTTGTTCTTATTACTGTTACAATTATTATCATAGTATACATGTAAACAAGGCAAATAAACATCCATTTTACCCTTTCTCTTACTTCTAATCATATCCTCTTCGACTGTTCCCCGATTATCTGGTACAGCCAGCAAGAGTTATTGCTGGCTTACATCCTACAAAGCAGCATGTTAACAATCTCTAAGTAGTTCTAAAAGCTGCCTAAGGAGCGTTTGGAACAGTGCAGGGAGCCGTGGTGCTGTGTATAAATACATTGCTTGTTCCGCTAATGTCCATACTGCCAGGCTGCCTCCCACATGATAACAGGAAAACAATAGGAGAGAAGCCCAAATGTGCTCTGCCCTCTGTGCATCAATCTGAAGGGCCGCCTTCCACACGGACCTCTTCACTCATCTCTAACGGCATAATTAAAGTCCACCCCCTAACTTCACTGCGTCTGATGTATCTTTGGCCCTTACTCTCTTCTGGAAGAAGACTTTGTAATTAAAAGGTCACTCCTGGAATAAATACAGCAGCAGCTTCAGAAAAGAGTGCACTTCTACCGATCCTGAAAGGTAACTAACTGGAGATTGACTCTGAGACACGAAGGGGGCAAAGCTGCTCTCTAAGAAACTTCTTCGTGTTAATTGTGCTGAGGGGAGGACTTCCCTCCAGAAAGGATCGTGTAAGCAGCATCAGCCTCGGTTTCAGGCTTTCTGTCATCTGATCGATGCCACATATAAGCCATTTATTAACCAAGAGGACTTGCTTACACACTCTGACCATCCCAGCCTTGACCATCACACCCAAGAGGGACAGAGCTGAGATCATACACAGACTGTAAGGCAACAAGACATGTCGACCTGTAGAGACTGCTATACCGGCCCCACCAATATAAATTTCTTAATAAATATTAGTGTTCAGAGCACTTGAAAAATCTAATCATTTGTCCCATTACTTTACAAGGATTTATTTTTGTAAATGTTGCCATCTTTTATACTTTAATGCTATGAATAAATATATATATATATATATATATATATATATATAGCTCATAAATATTAAGTTCTCTTAATTTCATAACATTCATACGACTTAAGAACGTTTGACCATAAAAATGAGAAAAATTCTAAGGGATAAATAATACTACATTTTGGGTTTTTTTAATCTCTTCTAGCCATTTAGCCTTCTTATTTTCAAAAACATATTAAATTATCTAATACTATATAGGTTCCTCTCCAGGTACAGAGTGGACAAAGAAATGACTGTCTGTCACCTTATCAAATGATAAATAAGATCTTTCAAATTTATCATGCATAGAATGAAATAAAATTTTAAAAATAGATTCCCACCATATAGAGACATTTATAAAAAGTAACAAGATAATGTTTCTACAATAGTCTTTGACCTTTGGGTCAAATCAAAGTCTGAATATGAGCCTAAGCAATTGATAGATATAAAGTATTGGCTTATAAGATATAAATTAATATCCAAACATTTCAAAAGTACTCCGAAATTTACTTCTATATTCATTTTCCTGATACAGTTAAAGAAGGAAAAAGAGTTCATATTTCAATAAGCCTTTTAGTTCACATTGTCCTTTGTTCTCACACACACACACACACACACACACACACACACACACACACGTACACACACACACCCCTTATTTTTTACCAGACAGGAATTCAGTAAAGGAACAGGAATTAGCCTGCAGCTTTTCAATTATGAGATTAAAATGTAACAAATTTGGAACACTTGCTAGTATAGAACCGCCCTCCACACCACAGTTAAAAGTATTAACCTTGGCCCAGGTCTCTGTATCAGAGAGGTAAAAATATGCTGGCAAAGCATTAGCAGTACAGCTAAAAATCTAAGTCATGGTGTTCTGATCAATCATTTTGCCTTTCTAGATACACAGAATTTCAAGTCTCAAATTCATTCAACTCTCCATTAACAAGCCAATTAAATTTCTCCAAAATAAAAATGTGCAAGCAGACAACACAAACTTATATATGTATTAAATGAATGAGTATGATTTATGCTCGAAATAGATTCTTTCAGATTTCCAAACAAGTGTTTTCTTTAGATTTTAATTTTGGAAGAACACTTAGTTTTGAAAGCCTTTTCAGGCTTAGTAAATCTTACCCAGTAATGACCTTTCCCCATTAGAGGGACAAACACGGGACTGAATTAGAAGAAAAATGTGTTAAATCCCTTAAGGCTGATTTTACAAATTCTTCTTCTAAATATTTTGCTCTTCTTAAAATGCTTTTGACATGCTCATGCAGATCCGAGGGCCTTGGCTGCTGCCTAGCCTGGAATTTTACTTCTGTGATGGGTGAAAGAAATGAAGCACGAAACATCAACAAAACTGCCTGATAAATCTTCAAAGAAACTAGAAATTTCTTTTCACTTCACCAGCTCAAATGCATATTAAAAATTCCTTTAGCAAAACTCAGCAACGAATCTCAATTTAAATTTTAAACTGGAATGTGACAGAGAAATTGTTCCCCCTGTGGAAATACACAAGAGTCTCAGGAACCCATACACCACCATTAAAACTCCACTAGTAGCGAGAAAGCAGGATCGTCTGGTACATTTTTCAAAGCAACTGAAGAGTATCCAATTTGCTGGCAATAACATGAATTCCACAAAATGCAGCTATTCAAAAAAGAAGTCCCTAGACTTTAGGCCAAAAAAGAAATGTCTTGCTAGAAGACTTCAAAATGCGGATTGACTTTATTGAAGCCTCTTTCAAGAAATTTAACCACTTAGTCAGTTTGTCATTAGCAAAAGAGATGATTCTGGAAGCAATGAAAGCATTTCACACTATACTCCCACTTTTTTTTCTGGGTACTGTTTATGTGACTCAACCTCAAAATAAATCCACTACTAAGGCTTAGACATGTCATTTTCCTCTTCTTTTCTCAGACCCAATTTGTTGGTCTCTGAAAAAGATTAATTAATTTATTCAAAAAATATGTTTAAAATGTCATACGGAAAAATAAGTAGTAATAATGTATAATATATTATAAATATATAGACAAACAAAGACTCATTAGCAGAGTACTTAAACTCCCAAATGTTTCAAAATCTGACATACTCGGAGGACCTGAGAAAAAACTTAAAAATTAAAAATGTGCTTTTCGCCAGGATCTCGGAAGCTAAGCAGGGTCAGGCCTAGTTAGTACTTGGATGGGAGACCACCTAGGAAAACCAGGTGCTGTAGACGTAGAAAATAAAAATAAAAAAATAAGGGATTATAAACTGACTAGTTTCTTGCAATCTGTGAGGTCAACCAAGGGTTGCCTTGCCTAAAAAATAAATAAATAAATAAAATGAAAATGTGCTTTTCAAAACCATCAACACTACCTAAGTATATAAGAAGTTGAGAGAATCAACATTTCAAATGTTATTTTTGTAACTTTATCACATTTACACTTTGAAGTTATTAAAGCTAAAAACTGAATTTAAAAGACTTTCAGTTCACTCTGCACAAAGCAAAAAACAACAACAACAACAAGTTGATGGTCTCTTTGGGAAAAGTGGAGATGAATGGAGTGAGAAAGAAGAGGAAACAACTGTACTTTTCAAATAAGAAGCTGAGACCCAAAGTTAAATGAATCACCCCAGTTACCCCCCCTAGCAAGTAGCAACCACAAACAAAAACTTAGCTAGCATAACCCATCCACTCTGCTCCAAAACTCATTACGATCATGGAGCCCTTGGGTTCCAGGAAGTCCACGGCCCCACCTTGACTGTAGACAAAACTTTCATCATTTTCAACAGTGGAGGAAAATGTTATGTGTCAGCTGAGAACCAGCCTAACTCACCCAAAGTGCCCACCTTACTAGCACAGAACCGCAGTGTGTAAGAGCACCTGATGAAACTCTATCCTGAGACCAAGAATGTCAGACACTTATGCCATGACAAGAAGTTAATTGGCACCATAAATCCGTCAGGATCCATGTCTCCTTACCTAATACTCCTCTTGCTCTCAGACTGCCTTTTTTTCTAATATCTTTATTCAGATATAATTCACAAATCATATAATTCAGCATTTAAAGTTTGTGATTCAATGGTATTTGGTACATTACATCATTAATTTCTTAAATTGTAGTAAAATATATGGAACATAACATTTGGCATTATAATCGTATTAAAATGTATGATTCAGTGGCATTAATTACATTTACAGTGTTGAGCAACCACTGCCACTAGTATTTCCAAAACTTTTTCATGCACCCAAACAGAAACTCTGTAACCATTAAGCAATAACTGCCCCATTCCCCTTGTCCCCATGCCCTGGTAACCTCTAATCTACTTTCTATCTCTATGTATTTGCCTCTTCTAGATATTTCATAGAAGTAAAATCATACAATATCTGTCCTGTGTCTGGCATATTTACTTAGCATAATGTTTTCCAGGTTCATCATGTTCAGCCTGTGTCGGAATTTCATTCCTTTTTAAGGCTGAATAATAGCTCACTGTATGTAGATATCACATTTTATTTCTCCTTTTATCTGTTGATAGACACTTTGGATGTTTCTACCTTTTGGCTATTGTGAATAATGCTGTAATGAAAACTGCCATACTGGTTCTGTTCCAGTCTGTGTTTTCAGTTCCTTTGCATAAACAATACCTAGGAATGGAAGTGCAGGGTCATATGGTAATTTTATGTTTAGATTATTGAGGAACTGCCAAACTATTTTCCATAGCAGCTGCACCATTTTTCATTCTCACCAGCAATGTACATGGGTTTCAATTTCTCCACATCCTCACTAACACTTATTTTCCTTTTTTGATGATTATAGACATCCTAGTAGGTGTGAAAGGGTATGTCGTGGTTTGGATTTGCATTTCTCTAAAGAATCACAGTGCTGACCATAAGATTGAGTTTTGAAAATGCAAAAACTACCACACAAAACCCCCAAACTCTGAGATATCCCGAAGACTTTTGGAAAAAGCTCAAGTTCAACAGCATGTAGCTAGCATTCGGAGATAGTTCTTTTACATTTAATCTGCACGATTCTGCAAAATGATTAATCTACTCTCCAAAGAATTGTTTTCAGAATTATATATATCCATTAATTCCTGACCATCTCCTAATTTTGGAGTTTATTTATCTCTTACCTATTTTTTTCTTGATGTGTTGTTCCTCAAGGTTTTTTAAACAAATGCATAGGAACACAAGCAGAGACGTGTTCCTACTTTCACTTTCTAGAACTACTAAACTTAAGGTGAACGATTGGAAGATTTATAGGCATCTGGACTTGTTCGAAACTTCCTCTCTGGAAATATCTTTTTAAAAAAAACTCAACGTCTTTGATATCAACCATATTATATGTGTTGCAAATGTAAAAGAATAAGGACTCAACTTATGAGGACAGAAGTTATGTATTTTACATACAAACACCCTACTTTGGACTTTTGTCCTAGTAATGAAAGAGTTTTATTAAAATCACTTGAAATGTCACAGAACAAGGAGAGGTTATTTAGGAGCTGAATGAGTCATAAGAATGATGAGTCACCGTCACGAAAAGCCAATAGAAATGTCTTTTTTTTTCAGTTATTGACAAAAGTTAAACTTTTCTGTGAAATCTGATCTTTGCTCACTATATTGCTATTAGATAAAGATATATTATGTTCTCCAAACTGTCTACAGAAATCTCAAAAAAAAGTGCCTGTTTCATAAACATATATCTCTAGATGTATGAAAATTCATGCAAATGAGTTTTCCTGGGAATGGAGAGAAAAAAGTTTGAATGTAAAAAACATTCCAGTGACCTGACTTCAGACTCTGTCACGACAAGTTCTACTTTCCAAAATAGAAAAAAAACATGTTTCTTCAAGACTGTGAAATATTCAGTGTTCTTCTGATTTTAATTACTTTATTATTTTTCCTTTATTATGAGGAATCTAAGATTCTTTTAGATTCCTCATAAATCCATATAATAAAACAATAAAAATATCCAAGAAATAATTATCCAACAAACAACAAAAAAAAAACCTTGTAAAAAAATATCAGAAGAAAAAGAAAACACTTTCAGTACCCAAATAGCTCCCTGCTCTCCTATGCAGAAATGTGATTATGTCTATTAGGCTGATGTAGAAAACCTATACACTGTGCGTGTTCTATAATCACAACTTTAGGTCATCACACTCTGACACACACACACATACATATATGTAATAATCAGTGAATGAGCATTGTAGACACCAACAATGACCTTCCGAAGCCAATAACTCCAGGGACTTAAAAGGTGTGGCAATACGGTTTGGCTTCCCTCTTTAGAACTACTTCAGTTCAGTTCTCTGTGTGTCAGGCCCCTATAAATACCTTGGGACAGATGGAGTCCCAAACAACAATGCATAGAAGCAAAAGTGCTGTCTTTCAATTCGGCTAGCAAGAGAGTCCCCAGACAGCCACAAAAAGCAGTGTGACCTCAAGAAACTTGATGATCAAACAAAAAATATTTCCAGTTCATTAAGATTAAGACCCTTGCAAAAGTCCAGACAGTCTCAGAGGCCAGAATGAACATTTCCACAAACAGAGCTACCAGCCTTCTTACTATACCCCAACATCTGGAGAATCATTGGGATGAGACTCTTCCCTTCTTTCTCTCCTCTTCATGTTCAGTACCCATCTCCTCTTCTGCCCACCTCACTTCTTTGAACATCCAAACCTTCCTCCACCCCACCTCCCTATATATTTTGCAATACCCATCCCTGGACCTGTCTTCGGCTAGGTCACCATTTTGGAATTCTCAGTCATAAAGCCTGCCTGCTTGTCCACACAGGTCCCAGGTGCCCTGCAGCAAGCCAAGCTCATGTGAGTCTGTCTCTTTCTACTATTTCTTTTCTGGAATATCTTTTTGCATCTTTTTTTCTCTTCTTGAAACTTTCTGTATGATGGCTAATAATATACTTTAAAAGATTTCAACATAAAATGTTAGTTTATATCAGAGGCTTCAAACATTTTGTATTCATGAATCTCTAAACGAATTCTCATGCACATTTTTAAGTTAACAACTAATATTTATGATAAATTTAAATAGATAATAAAGTGTGATTTCCAGCATATTGTTAAGGAGCTGCAAATTTAGCTCATTCAGTTAATAGAAAATGTCTCCTCTATTATCTAATCGGCAAAACGAGTCCTCACTGTCAAACTAATCAGCTCAATCAGACTTCATTTCTGACAAGGAAAGGCTGACTTCAGTTTTCTACTTAAAAGCCATGTTCATATGTATCATCAGTGCAACAGTTCCTTCATGCTAGGATATATGGATGGATGGATGGATGGATGGATGGATGGATACAGATGGAAGGCACAAAGCCTTGTCTCAGATTCAGTAAAGCACTGAGCATTTTAATAATTCTTAAGGTTGTGTTCTTTGCTTTGCATTCTTAAATTGTCCCCTTGTTTGGTGCCTCACAGCAATGTAACACAGTAAGATCTGAGGAGGGAGTGGTGTTTCCTTCTTTTGTCAAGTGGAGGAGGGGAATCCTGAAAGGAAAGGTGAGAAAGGGGAGGACAGGTACCTAAGATGCCTCCTCCAATTCCTTAACCACTAGAAAAGCTGGCCACAGGGCAACACACATATTCCTGAGTGCAAAACACTCTAGTGGCTCAGAGTTGTCCCAACCCAGGATAACACTCCAGAGAAGGTAAGCTGCAATTTCATTAGAAAGGCTAAACTCCAGAAGTGACCACTATAAAGGCATCAGCTATCTTTGTCACCATTACCACCAGAGACTTTGCTGAGTAATTTAATAATTGTGAGAAATGTGCTTTACAGTGGCTGGAGAATTGGCATAATTAGAAGGTTAGAAGCATTCTCCTACTGGTGAATTTAATGTTATTTAATTAACGTGAATTGGCCAAAATATTTTATAGATATCTCCTACCATTGATTAAACAGAATAAAAATCTAGCAAGTCTGGGAGGCTAGATCTTTCAAAGCCCTGTGTTCAACCACTGGCTGGGAGGATCCTTACTACCTGATGCTGACTAAATCTTTTAACTAAATTTTCTCTCTAAAACGGCATTACCCAATAGAAATATTAGTGAGCCGTATACATAACTTTCAAATTTCAAGTAGCTACATTAAAAAAAAGAGGAAAAATTAATTTTTGTAATATGCTATTTAACCCAATACACTCAAAATATTATTTCAACATACACTCAATATTTTAAACGCTACTGGTAACTTACATTCTCTTTCCTAACGAAGTCTTTGAAATCCAGTGTATATTTCACATTTACAGCACTCTCAACTCAGAGTTGTCATGGCTCAAGTGCTCAGGGCTGCACTGCACAGCTCTAAAACTTACTTCAACTAAAACCTTCAAAAAACAGAGAGCCATAGCTTACTAAGCTTATGAAATAGGTCGTATGAACTGTTCTGAGTCTGCTTGCTAATAGTGACTCTTTAATGCATGCCAGTTTGCATGGCAGGTTTGGTCTGGAGCTTGCCTTCATTATAACCCTGAGAGTGGGTCAAAGGATTTCCCCCCACACTCTACTTTTAAGCACTGGGAGTTAATATTACTGAGCAAAAATAAAGCAAAAATTAACAACTGTGCATGACCAAATTGGTTTAGGTCATTTTAATAGACACAACAAACAGGTCCAATAAAAACATGCAAAAAATATTTCCAACTCTTTGTTATAGTCATCACTTAAAATGTTATATGTCCTATTCACTTAATGAACATTAGCTGTTCATCTGTTATGTGGAAAACACTGTACAAAGAAACAGAGTGACATTTACTGAGCACCAGATAATATTTTACTGAGCATCTACTATGTCGGTCCCAAAAACAGATCCAGAAGCTGCTTTCAACAAGCTATGGGGGTGAGAGATGAGATAAGTATATAGACAATTATGACATATATTATGTACAAATACATTCATAAATTTAGAAGAAAAATATAAATATTTCTTCTTGATGGGGTGAGGACGGGATCAGAGAAAGATTCAAGGAATAAGTGACATGTGAATGAGGCCTTGCACTAATATACTTGAGGCATGTAAAAATGGTTGGAAGGGTTATCTGTGCAACAGAGAACAGAAGAAGCAAAGTCCAAAAGGCATGAAAAGACAAAACTGTGAGTAGTTTATCTGGCTAAATGGTTTTGGATCAGAGCAACAATGCCACTAAATTTTGGAAAGAGGCTGCGGCTAGATTGCAGAGGACTGTGAAAGTCGATCTAAGGGTTGAAATAAGCAAGCAATGTAGGCCACTGATTTTTTTCTAAGGAAAGGTGTGACGTGAGCAGAAATGGGCTATAGTTGAGTTTAATATGAAAAATGGATTAGTAGAGAGGCTAAAAGAAAGAAGCCAGTTTGAGGCTTACCATAATGGCCCATGCTAGACATCTGAAAGCCACAAGCAGTGGAGTAGCAATGAGATCAAAAAACAACAGTTGGATACAAGAGGTATTGACTTGTGGAGGTAAGGTTGAAGGAACATGACTACCAAATTATTTTAAGGTAATGAAAGAGAAAGAGACATCAAAAAAATTCCTAGGTCTTGGGGTAACTTGAAGGATGGTATTGCCTCTCCTTTTGGAAGAAAGAAAAAAAAAGCACATTAAGAAAAACTGATTAGGAAAGAAGTTCTTTGCACCCAATGAGTTAGAGATTAGCTTGATATTCAGGTAAAGACATCAAGCAAGTCCATGAAGACTAAAACAGACAGAAGACAGTCTTCACATAGAGGAGACTATCTTAGAAGCTCAGGTTTTCAAAAGAAAGGCATATGCAACAGTGTTCAAGCAAGCAACTAGAGGAGTTGGGGAAAACAAGGCCTGAAAAAATATAAGTGAATTTTACCACTGAAAACCAGCTGGCATACAGTGTTGTAAAGAAACAGGGAAGCTGGTTTGGGGCTAGCAGACATGTGAACTATTACAAGTTTCCCTGGAGAAATATGACAATATTTTAAATAAAACTATTTTTAAATTATATAACCATTGACTCAGAAATTCTGGAAATTTATCTTAAGGAAACAATTAGACAAGTATTTTGACTTGTTTTTTTTTAATATTCTTCAAAGTACTCTCCATAATTTCAAAAAAAGTAAGCAATCGAAATATCCATCCACAGGGACTGTTTAAAATGTATAGTTTCATGCATAAATACAACCATTAAAATGATATTATAAGGAAGAATAAAGACTGGAAATTTTTCACAAAATATTAAAGGATTAAAAAAGGTGATCATCGAAGAATATATATTGTGTTTCATTTATACATTGCATGCATACATGACTAGAAAAACAAGAATCAAAATACTAATACTGTTTATTTCTAAGACCCACAGTGATTCTTATATATTCCATTTTCATTAGCTATATGTTCTAATTGTTATAACAAACATATAATACTTCTGTACCATTTTTTCTTTAAAACACCGTCCCGCAAAAGGGATGTTTTTCTCCACTTTAAAATCAACAAACAGGAAGAGAAGAGAAATTGGCAGCTAAAAAAAGTAATTGGGCTGAGAGAAGGTCTATCTGTCTGCTGTCTACTTTGGAGGGAGATGGCAAGAATAAGGAAGACCTTCGCATATCTGTAATTGCATACAAACAGGAAGGATCTAGGAGGGAGGGAGAGATTCTGGATGCCAATACTCAATACACAAGAAGGGCTCTCCTATGGAGCCAAACCCCACAAGATGGATGAGAAAAACCTATCAGGAGCCGCATTCCTCAACTAGATGCAGTTAAGGTCACGTATTTCTAAAAATGAAACTCTCTGGGTTCAATTGCTTTTACTTATATCTGTCTTTCCAGTCAATTTTCCACTTCAGTCTGAAGAGATAATTAACTAGATATAAAATAACTGTGCCTATGGTGTCTGACTCTTCCCACTTTCCAGTCCATTCACCACTGAAACACTGCTGAAGAAGGAGTTGCATCACTTAAAATACACCTTTTGCAATAAATTCAAGCATTTCCAGGTAAAATGATCAGGGTACTGATCAGCTATTAAGATGAGAAAACAAAAAATAGGAGATGAATGCAAAACCAAATGATACAGATCACACCAAGCTACCTAGACTTTACTCGCTTTCAGAAAAAGAACATAAGCTTGGAGGGAAAATAAGGAGTATCTGTTTTTCGTTCATATAGTGTAACGAAACACCACCTACTTCAAACATAATTTTTAAAATAAAAAAAAAATCAAGTGTTTTAGAAGTATGTTTTAAATTTTTTTTCTCTTTTAGTGATAAAATATTGAGCCATGACAAGTTAAAACAAAGATATAAAATAAGTTTTAAAAAGCAAAAGTCATTTTAATAGTTGAATTTTCAAAATTTCAAGTCTATTAAAATGCCATCCTTTGTCCAAGATAAATATTTATAATGAGCAGGAAAAAATAAAAAATAAAAAAACAAGGCAGAAAGGAACACTATGTTTTCCCTTGAACACTCAGGGATAAAGACTCTTTCCCATGGACCTCATAGTTAAGAAGTTGGCCAATGAAGCATAGCGCTCTTTACTTAAAAGTATATAAGCTGAAAGTTAATAAGTAAAATAATTTAAATATTTAGTGTCCTGTTGAAAAATGCATACTCTCTCATTTTCAATTTATATAACTATGTAAAAAGTTCACATGAGCTATTAATACTTTTTTATTGAAAAGCTTATTCGGGTAGGGATGGACAAGGGAGATAGATAAAATCCACAGTATGAACAAAAATGCAAAAAACCTCATAGTCAACTCAACATGCTGTTATCCTCCACGATCATTTATCCTCGAAGTCCCTGCTAAAAGCGAGGAGCCTGACTCAGTCAGCACTATCTTTATTTAATAGTCTTCTGTGAGTCTCACATTTATTTGCCTTTTTTTGAAATTTTGTAAATTCAGCCTCCAGTTATAGCAAACTTACAATTATCTTCTGCATAAAATAGCTTTTCCTTTTCTTTGTCTTAAATGTACCTCTTTTAAGCATCAAAAAGTCCAGATTAATTTAACTTAGTTGAAGATTAATTTCATTAATTTAGTTAATGATTAGAAGAACAAGTTCCTGTTTGCTCTTCAGAAATATATGTTTTATAGCCAGTAATTATAGCTTCTTTCTACTTTCATCACTTTAGACTGAAGAGTCCTAATCATTTTAGCCACTTTTAAAAGAATAACAAATTCAAAATATAGATATCCTTCACTAGACTCCTCTCGCTATTAAATCATTCCTTAAGTAGATCAGAATCTCAGAGCACAATTCATGTGCACAGTCAACATAGTTTTGCAAAGGAAGGTTAATGTTCTGTTTTCTTTCCTGTTTCCTTCCTAATGACATCCTAAAAACTGAGGAGGTCCTTTTAAATTGCAGCAACTCAATGGTCAGTGTCTTGTGAGAACACTATAATTATTCTCTCTCTTCCATAATCCTAGACTATATAGAACCTAATTCATGATGACAAATTTTTCTTGAAGTTAGCAAGATAGTGAATCAAGCAAAATGATTTGGACAGATAATCTTTCTTCAAAGCTTTAGCATTTCTCTCAGGACAAGGATAAACCAGCAAACCTAGGTCTGAGTTAAAAGTACATGCAATAATATACCAAAAAGAATTGAAAGCAAGATTTTGAAAGAACATCTGCAGACCCATATTCATAGCAGCATTATTCACAATAGCTAAAAGGGAGAAGCAACTCAAGTATCCATTGATGGATGAATGTATAAACAAACTGTGGTATACACATACAACGGAATATTACTCAGCCATTAAAAAGGAAGAAAATTCTGACACATGCTACAACAAAGATGAACCTTGAGGCCACTGTGCTAAGTGAAATAAGCTGGTCACAAAAAGACAGATACTGTATGGTTCCCTTCATATGAGGTAACTACAGTAGTCGAACGTATAGAGACAGGAAGTTGAAGAGTGGTTGCCACAGTCTGGAGAGAGAGGAGGTGAGAGTTATTGTTTAATAGAGACAGAGTTTCCATTTTGCAAGATGAAAAGAGTTATGGAGATAAATGGTGGTGATGGACGCACAACAATGTAAATATACAAATTCCACTGAACTGTTCACGTAAAATTGGTTAGCACAGTAAATTTTATATTATGTGTAATTCACCACCAAAAAAGGGGGGGCGGGAGCACATGCAATAAACAGTTTTTATTTCCATTTCAACTTGATTTTCAAAGAAGAGCTATTTAATATGTCTCAACTCACACATTCCCAACAAGACAAAGGAGGAAATTTCACTTGGTTCCAATTTCATCTTTTAAAACTCTTATTTTCAAAACATCATCCTTTTGGAATATAAATGCAGGTATTCTGAATTCTAGAATCAGAACTATCTTCACAAAGACCATGTCTCTAGACATCTTACTCAATAGAGAAATAGCTATTCAAACTCATTGCGTTAGATACTGTTCCACCCAACTCCCTTTCTCCCCTTCTTTCTTACAAGTCTAATCTCATTTTTTTCCTTGAAGCAAGGTGACCAGTTATAATATTCACCTCCCCTTGCAATTAGAAATAACAATATGGCTCAATTTTGGCCAATAATGAGCAAAAGGGTATTGGGTGGAACTTCCAGCTAAGCTATTATTTCCCTGACAGAAATTACCAGATTTAGCTGGCATAAACATTTGCCTTTGGCCTTTGACTGTTGTCTAGGAAGACAGAAGCGACCATTTTCTCTGAGTAAGTAACCAGCCCTGAACTGCCTACCTAAAGACTAAAGGTTACTGGAGGAAAACGAATTCTTTCTCAGCCAGAGTAGTAAGGGTTCTCTTACTTGCAGGCAAACTCAATCCTAACTCAATCTGTCACCAATGAGTTGATAAATCTGAGGGAAGAAATTCGGGAATATTTCTGGTCTAGAAGACAGAGTTAGATATTCTATCTCTGTAGAAGGGACACTGATAACACTGAAATATAACAGCCCTCATGTCACATGCCCCATCTAAAAGGTAATACTAAAAGACAGATGATTAGAATAGTAAGATAAGTGTCAGAGCTTCAATCCACAAATAATAGTTTTTCTTAATAAAACTAACATTTATTAAATGCTTACTACGGACTAGATGCAAGGGGTAATCACTTTGCACACGCTTGCTCATTTAATCCCAGCAGCCTTACTGCATTTTGATAGCTTTAGCCTTAAACAACTCATTCAATGTCTCTGATTTTCCTCCTAAGATGCAACACTTAAATGATTATCGCAAAACTAAAAGATAATATAATCGAGATGTGTAGCAAGGAGTACATGGTTAATTCTCAATAAAAAGTGACTATCATCATCATCAAAAAGAAGAGTCTACTGCACAAATTTGCAGGTATAGGTAACCATCAAAATCCCTTGGAGAATTTCCTCAAAATACAGATTTTTTGACCCTACCCAGGCTCAGTGAGTCGGGGACACAGTCATACAGAGATGTACGAGGAAACTCTGGTCTAAGGGAATGTTAACCACTATATTCTCAAGATACTACAAACTTCGCCACTTTTCAAACCATTAGAAGACGTACCTAAGCCACATATAGGAATCTGCCTTCTGCCCACAGAACTGCCTCCATAGAGCCTACATTTAAAAGTATGCTTTCTGCTTTCACTAAGATTTAAGAACATCTCTGTGGTGTATGTGAAATTGCTTTAGAGGGCAATGTGCATGGCATCCTTTCACTCTGGGGACCAGGAAAAAGGCAAGCTGTCCTGATACATCAGGGTTCTGCTTTCATCCACTCACTGCATCACTTTGTCTTGGTTGCCAGGAAGTTCAAGACAGGTTTGGTACCACGGTTTTCCCTGATCACATTTTAAGTATCATAAGTATAAGTTGTATTTTAACTATTTTGTTTTGCTTTGGGAGGACAGTTGGAAACATTTTATCACAAAATCTTTCCACATGTATTAAGGAAGATTTAGACAAGCAACAGAAAATTTAAATCATCCATTTTCCCTTCACCCAGAGATAACCACTATTAACAGGTTTGTGTCCATCCTCCTAGACAGTTTGGTCTTTCTATTTTTTTAATAAAAACTGAATGAAAAAGAAAAGATATCATTTTATAGACTTTACTAGAAAAGACATTATGGCACGTCATTTTCACAATATCATTTTTAAAGCTTCATATGTCTTTTATTGACTGACGTATTTTATTGACTGGACATTCAATAACCTATTTACCACTATCATCCCGCTGCTGTGCATTCTTAATGCTGTTTCCTGTTTTTAATTTTGTAAGCATTTCTACAATAAACATACTAGAGTTAAAATTTTTACCCATACATGACTCATTTATTACTCATTCATTCATTCATTTAAGGACAAATTCTTAAAAGTGAAAGTCAGACGTCTCAGCAGCCTTCCACACAGTAAACAACTCCCCGCCTTACAAAACACTCGTTCCTTGTCTTTCCAAATTCAATTTCCTCCTTCTCCTCTACTCTTCCACAGCAGGTCATCTAAATGCCAGATTTCCTAAGAGATCAGTCCTGGGCCTCATCTCAATTTATTCACTCTTATTAAATTGTCTCTAACCCACTCTTATAGTTTCAAACACCATCTATGTGCAAAAGTCTCAATGTTGTACTTCTAACCCAAACTCCTCTACTAAATTACAAAATTACATATAATGGTTTTAAAACATGTTCATAAAGTACTTGGTAATCCACCAGGCAAGAGGCAGAGCTTAATTGCCCTCCCCTTTAATGTGGGCTGGATTTGGTAACTCACTTCTAACAGATAAAATATGGCAGAAGTGATGATGTAGGATTTCTGAGACTATGTAAAATGCATGACAGATTCCTCTTTGCACTCTCTCACATCACTCGTTCTAGGAGAAGTCAGTTGTCATGAAGACACTCAAGCAGCCCTACAGAGAAGGTCCACCTGGTGAGCAAGTACAGCCTCCTACCAACAGTCAGCAAGGAACTGAGGCCTTCTTCCAAGAGCCATGTGCACTAGCCACCCTGGAATCAGATCCTCCAGCCTCAGTCAAGGCTTCATAGGGCTACAGCCCTGGAAACCTCATGAGTGATTCTGGCGTAGAATCACTTAGTAAAGCCACTCCCAAGTTCCTGACCCAAGAAACTGCATGAGATAATAAGTATTTGTTCTTTAAAACTGCTAAATGTTTGGGGAATGTGTTATACACAATAGATTTCTAATACAGATTTGCTGCTAAGTTTCAGAGTAATTTGTTATGCAGCAAGAGGTAAAACACACAGCATGTATCCAACTACCTACCTGACATCTCCACTGAGGTAACTCACAGACTTATTTCAAACTTAATGTATCTAACACTGAACTGCTGGTCTTCTCTAAAATCAATTCTGTCCAGTCTCTCTTACCCCACTACACAGCACCCTCATCCATTCACTATTCAGGCCAGGACCATAAAACTAATCCTTGGCATTCCACTATCTATCTAATACCACAGTCTATCACCAACTTTTGTTAATTTCAATTCCTAAATATACCTCGAATCTGTCTGAAACTCTTCATCTCCCAGTCATCCCTCAATCCGAGCCACTGCCATCTCTTGCTCGGAATACACTAACCTAAAGCCAATAACCTGACATTGCCTCCTAATTTTTGTTCTTGTTTCTTTTTAATACACTTTCTAAATGATAGCCAGCTTGAAGTGAACTTTGGAACAATTAAGTTAACGTGGTTTGCAAAGCGCTGAATCATCTGACCCTTACCTACACCAAGTCATATCTTGCAATGCTCTCCCGTCTTCTTAACACTGGCCTTTGGGTTACTCGGATGCACCCAGCCCCTTCCTACTCCAGGATATTTGCTCGTGCAATGTGTCCCTACAGTATTTTGTCACCCCATTCTCAATCTGCTTAATTCCTATGGTTATTTCAGGTTGGATATTAAACATCTTTTCTTCATAGCAGATTTCTAGACTTCCCCAATCTCTCAAAGCATCATGTTTTCTTTTGCATTTTTTTACTCATCTCGATTTGATTACATATTGATGTGTATAAGTTGATAAGGGCAAGAAACGTCTATTTGCTCACCATAATATATGCAGTTCCAACACAGATTGTCAAAAAAAAATTATTGATGAGTTTATTTACTGTGTTCATTAAGTCTAAACAAATTGTGTATGACCATAATTTAATCTAGACCTCTAACTTGTCCACTTCAATAAAAAGAACTTGACTCTAGCTATGGCCTTTATATCCTGCAAAATTTTAAAACCATGATCATCAAGACGATCCACTGATTTTTTCTCATTTACTCTTTTTCACATGTTTAAAGATCTTTTTTAATAGATACAGTATAAAAATTTGCCTTCTAGAAACATTAAAAAGAAGAAAAGCTGGTATAAAAATAGTCCCCAAAGGCAGACAAAAAATACAATTCTAAAGCTCATTAGAAAACTAAATTGACCCTTCCTGATTCATCTAAATGGGAACATTTTATCCTGGTGTTTAGAGTTTTGATGAATAATCATTTCCCTTTCCACAGCTCGGTTGACTTGTGAAGCCAGGAGGATCATGATTCTGCACAAGATTATTTTTTAATGAAGAAATCAGAGACTCACTGATAGGCAAACCAAAAAATACTAGTAAGGGCAAGCTGAAGCACAGAGTAAAGCAACAATGCCCAGTCACTCATTTCCAGTAAATACTGTGCTGACTTGTAACCAGAGATGGAATAGGGCTAGGAGTAGACAGTGTGGGTGATGAGGCAAAGCCACACACAGGGAACAGCCCCAACACAGTAGTGCTGGCAGCAATTAACCAGAAAAGAGACTGTGCATGGTGCTCACAGTGGAAATAAATAAAAGCATGCATCAGTCTTTCCGCCCACATTCACACACACGGACCTTCAGTCCAGCACCAAGATTAAATTCCAAGATTATACAAGTTTAGAATGGCACATGTTTTAACTTAATACATTTATGTGACTACATAGTGACAGAATATGATACACTTAACTATACAAATAAACACATGTATAATATATTATGTACTTGCACAGAGAGAAATAAATGTTACTTTGTAGAGGATAATATATAAGAGCCATTAAATTTGAAAACCTATAGCTTTGGTCATTCCACTCATTATGACAAATAAATACATATTTTTCTTATCTGTAGCTCAGAGTACAACAATATTAATATTAACTATGACTTATCTGTTCTATAAATCAAATAATAAAGCTATATTATTTTTACCATGGTAAATTTTTCACTTCTCTTAAAGCAAAATTTTGATAAAAGAATTTAATCACAGACACTCATTGCAGTTGTATATATAATTCTTTAGTGTATAAATCTTCATAACTCACTGATTAAACTATTTTTTCTGAATAACAGAGGTAAAGAAAATAAATGATATAAATGTTTAGGACATAATAATTATTCTCAAAAAATTCAACTCACAATGACATTGGGTATCAAAACAATAACCATATATAATTTACTCATACATAAACAAAATGTTAGTATCAATATTCATGTTAAGCATACTACAATTTAATCAAAGGCTGCTACCCTTTATGAGGGGAAAAAAGCACGCCACTAACTGCCATGCCGAGGTGGCAACTGTCGAAACCAAACTATGCACTAAAGCGAAAGAGAGGTGCCCCAAAGCGGCACCCAGACAAGAGTTGGGAAAAAGGATACCAACATTTAGGGCCTGATGAGACACGGCCCAGCCAGCCAGCGAGACCAAAGCATCCAACTGACATGGCAACCAGGTGGGTCCCAACTGGTAAAGAAAGAGTTGGTGTAACAGCTTTATCAAAGGTCAAAGTAAAACAGCAAATCAGTAGCCAGGCAAAGCAGAAGGTAGAGATCTACAACAAAGACACGTCAAAGAAGGTCACACATCCGACATCATGACGCCCAACTACAAGAAATCAAAATGATCTTATCTCGATATTGGTAATAATGAAACTAGAACAGTTTAGCCTGAGGGAGTAAACCCAGAAATGAAAGCTACAGTTCTGCTCAATCTTAGATCCTGAAATAGGCAGATAATGTGCACTGCATTTCCCTAGCTATAATCAAATATTCTAACATGTTATAAACTATAATTTATTAAAGTTTATATAATTGTATAACCATTTAATCCTTAAAACCAAGAAATACCCCCAATCTCAACTATCAACAGTTCTAAAATGACCACCGTGTTTAGGATATGGTGAACAACGGGTAGCAAACACAGTCCAATGTTATTCCAGATAACTGTTGAAAAAAAAGAGTCGATTTTAAATGTGTTTTACATAAAATGTTTCAAAAATATCCAAGTGTAGTTATATTAGCATATTGTATGGACCACCGTAGGTCTCACACTATGCCCAAAAGAAGAAAAAAAAACACTGAAAGGGAGTATCATCAAGATTAATGAATTCCTCTAGATTTCAAACTATTCTTGGTTTTTCTGCTTTCTCTCCGTTACAGGAGTTGCATGTGTCCAATCAGATAAATCAAGTAAAATAGAGTAAAAAGTAAAAAAGTAAAAAGAAAAAAAAAATCTATAAATGCCATGCAACCTGCCAAGAAGCACTTTATTTTATCTAAGAAGATGCAGTGCAAGCAAATGCGAAACACATTTACATTCACAATAATTCAAAAGCTTTACATCATAGAACCTGCTCACAAACACGTATCTTTAAAAATATCTTGCAAGCACTAAATTGCTAGTATTTGTGTACTTTGGGGAAAACAACCGGAAATAATATAACCACATTACAAGCGTGTATCTTTTTATAATGATGACGATGATGATAGCAGTGGCAGAAGCAACTAATATGTGCAGAGTTCTTACCACATGAAGGCACGGTACCAATTCCCATGCATGATCTTATTTTTTGTCAACTGAGATATAATTCCCATGCCATAAAGTCCATCAACATAAAGTGTATAATTCAGTGGTTTTTAGTATACTCGCAAAGTGGTGCAACGATCATCACTATCGAATTCCAGAACATTTTTATTACCCTTAAACTCTGTATCCATTAGCAGTCATTCCCTACTCTTTCTTGTTCCCTGACCTCTAGGCAACCACTCATCTACTTTCTATGGATTTTCGTATTCTAGACAGTTCACATAAATGCAATCACATGACATGTGGCATTTTGTGCCAGGCTTCTTTCACTTAACATTATATTTTCAAGGTGTGTGCGTGTTGTAGCTTGTAGCAATACTACGTTTCTTTTGATGGCTGAATAATGTTCCGTTTGTATGGAAAGACACATTTTGCTGACACATTCATCAACTCCGGTTGTGTCCATTTTTTTCATATCATGAATAATGCTATTATAAACATCCTCGTACAAATTTTTGTGCGGACGCATGTTTTCACAGTTCTCTTGGGCATAAAACTGAGAGGGGAATTGCAGGGTTAGATGAGAATTCAACATTCAACTTTTTGAGGAACTGCCAAAGTATTTTCCATAGCTACTGTACCCACTTGACATTTCCGCTACCAATGTATGAAGGTTCTAATTTCTTCTCATCCTCGTCAACACTTGCTCTCTTCCATATTTTTTATTATAGCTATCCTAGTGAGTGTGAAGTGGAACCTGATTCTGGTTTTGATTTGTACTTCCCTAAAGGCTAGTGATCTTTTTCATGGGTTATTGGCCATTTGTATATCTTTGGAGAAATGTCTATTTTTCAATGGGGCTACTTAACTTTTTATTGTGACTTGTAAGAATTCTTCATATATTCTGATTATTAGATCTTTTTATCAGATATATGAGCTGCAAATACTTTCTTCCAATTCTCTGGGTTGTCTTTTCATTTGTATTATCTTATTTTAATCCTCACGACAACATGAGATAGTACTACGAGCATACCTCATTGTATAGGTGAGGAAACAGAGTTGAACTGGTCTGGTGTTACACAGCTAGTAAGAGTTGAAGCAGAGATTCCAACCCAAGCAAGCTGCCTCCACTCGTCAGTAGGATATACTGTCAGAAACACTAGGCTTGTTAGGTGCCGTAGCGACAGGCTCTAAATAAGTAACCAGGATTTAAAATAATTAACTTAAAAATAAATAGTATTGCTGATGCTTTGCACGGAAATACCAGAGGGCCCTCCCCCTGTTTATACCAGTCTTCTTAAGAAGAAAGAGTAGCTTAAAATAAAGCACATTCAGCCTTAAAAGGCAAAACTTGGCCTCAAAACAGTGTCTATTCTTTTCAATTGTAGGAAACTTTCTTTCTTATTGAGTTATGTAGTTGAAACAAAGGAATTTGGAATACAAGTGGTATTTTTGCTGAGACTCAAACATTGTAAATCATCACAGTGGGTGTTCTGTTAGGTGGGGGCCCAGTTCTGGGCCAACAACCCCCTCTGTTCGAAATGTATGCCTCCTCCAGCCCTACACAAGCAGGCTCTGAGAAGATGAACAAAGCAGAGTTTTTGCAACTAGGATGTCATTCTGACCAGTCGTTCCTTATTCTCTTCTTATTTCTGCCACCAACCATGTTAAATGTAAAAGTCAATCTACCAATAATTTTAGTATATCTGTAGAATTATGTTCATGCTAAATAAAGAGTGAAATTGTATTTTAAAAGAATACGCTAGAATATGCTAGCTCTACCAATACTGGCATGGAAAGGGATTCAAAATGTATAGCTAAGGGGAAAGACATCTATAAATCAATATAAGTAATACGATCTTGTACTTATTAAAAATAGGCAATATAAATACATGTAATAATACATATGCTAGTAAATGTTTATAAATTTTTTAAAAATCATGTTCTCCTCTGGGCGTAAGGCATAATTTTTATGTGACGTATTATTTGACTTTTTTAACAAAAATATAATATTTTGTTTAAAAAAAAACGAACCAAGGTTAGCGTTCTCTCAGATAATCTTATAAACCTTAAGAGCCATGAAAAATGAATGAACAAATATGAACAAAATGAACAAATGGACAAAAGTTCATATTGTGCTCCATAATTGGATATTTTAGTATTTACAAACTTCTTGAGGTTGTAAGAAAAATTATGTACTTGTATATGTGATGAGAGTAGAATTTCTATAATTTCTATCAATTTTTAAATGAGTCCTGACTCCCCAAGAAGTTTTAGAACACTATCCTAAGATAATATTTTAAGGCCTCATTTTATGAAAGGTCAAGACAGAAATTAAAGAACCAAATAACAAAACAAAATCTCGTAAGCCAAACACAATAACGAGATACCATCTAAATCATGAAAGAATATCATTAGATTTCTCTCAGGTCCTTCTTTGTAATTCTTAGGATGACCCTAAGGTAATCTTATTTTTAAGCTTATGATTTACAGTTCTAAATGTTAAAGATACATGTTCTTTTCCTTTAGATACAACACAAACACCTTTTCTAAAGCAAAAGGAGAGAGGGAGAAAGAGAATTCACCCTGTAAAAACTAACTTTAACCACGTATCCAAGAAAGTTACTAAGTTCGTGCCTTTCGAAATTGTTTATTAAGCATCTACTACAAGCCAGGCTCATTGTTCTTCAGCTTATGTCATTCTTATTTGTTATATCACAGGGTTTTCCTTCTTTCTTCTACCAGCTGCAGAATAAAGAAACTGAAGGAATGAATGTTTAGCATTAGGCCATCTTAAATGTCCATGTGATAATTCCCAAACAGACTGTACGATGGCTCTTTATGGGAAATGGAAATGAAGAGGAGCGACAAAATTATAGGACCTCGATTCTTCTTTCACCAAGGATTATCAATAATAAAAGAAACATGAACTTCCCCGTATACAGTGACTTAACATTGCTACACTTTTCCTCTTGGCCCCCAACCAACAAATAACTGTCTCCTTGAAGATAAGTTTCTTCTTGAAAATAAAAGCTAATCAAATTTATCATAGGAAAACAAAAGATTTAGGCAGTATCTATGCTAGCAGGCTATTAAACTGGCATCTATTTGTCTAAGACAGAACTACTTTCATTCTAACAGTAACCTGAGTATTTCAGAAATGAGTATTTTTCTAAAAATTATTCTAAATATTATTCTAAAAATTCTGAATATTATCAAAATCATGCTAATTTGCTCCAGCAGCAACAGGAAACGAATACACCCATCCGTCTGCAACATTCCATTCATCCCTGCCTGTGAATCAAAAACTAAAATATAAACTCAGAAGTAGCAACACAAAGCATCTGTACCTATGCAAGCCTCTAGCACTAACTGGGCAAAATACACAGGTGAGCACCTACCAACAAAACCTACGTGAGGGCAATGCCACACAAACTGACCCAAAGGAATGAAATTCAGCATGAGTGTCTCCTGTTACCTTTCAAAGGTAAGTAAGCTGGAAAAGCACAAAAGAGACAGCGGGCAGAAGCAGGTCACACTCAGAAGCAATTTCTGCAGGTATCAGCTGAGCACCTAACCTGGAAAGTATACGACGAGAGGGAAGAATCTTCTACACACAAATTCTTTCAGTCACAGTTTACACCCAAGAAAAGAATGAGCTCGGCTTCAGCCACAGAATCTTAAATATTAAAAAAGCCATGAAGTGAGCTTCGCCATAACTCAATTTAATTCTTCAACGGAGCCAAGATATTTCCAAGCTACTGACACCTTGAATCCTTCCTTCGATGTCTTACAACAACCTTAGACTGTCCACCCTCTTAAATGCATCCTAAACACCTTTGAAAGATTAATTTCTAATGATCATGAAATTCTGCACACACAGAACCTCCTAAACATCACCCACTGCCTTCAAAACCGAGCACACCTGTATGTCACAGGGTTCATGGCATCCAGCACGCTTTCCTACACCATCCCTGCTAGTCTGTGCATGCCCTCTTCTGCAAGGTCTCCTCCAGCCCCAGCTCTCCCATCAGTTTCCATATCAAATGGCACCTTCTTCTTTCATGAAGCCTTTCGAGTTTCCTACCCCAGCCCTATACCCACCCTACCCTCACCTATTAAATTCACATGATACTTTGTTCTTTACTTATAACTAAATATTTGAAGAGTTAATGTTCTATACATGCATGCCCATGTTGATCTTCCCTCCTAACGAGATTCTTAATTCCCTGAATGAAGAAACTGTCTTCTTATTCCCTGACCTCTCTCATGCAGTTCCTTATACACCATAAATATACAATAATTATTTGCTGAATTACCAAAGAAATAACCTGATATATCCTCGGGAAAAAAAAAGAAAAAAGAAAAAATTCCTAAGCATTCGGAAGAAATTAAGAGTTAGCCATGTAAGAAATGTCTTCTTTAATAGAAACAATTCAACTCCAATAAAATTATGTTTTAGAGGGTTGTTGTTTTTTTTTTTAATTTTGTTTTGTTTTCTTAGTTTGTTTCAACAGGGAAAAAGTCTAATGGGAATTGTTAAGTGAGTAGTATGAATCTCCACCCATATTCAGTTATTCCCACCACACAATCAAATTCCTACCAGTTGACTTACAGCCTAAAAGCTGTCCTAGGAGAGAAGATTTAAGACCCAGCTGGAAAGCAAGCAAGTCATAACACAGGAAGGAACAGGACTCAACCAGGCCCAGTCATCCCTCAGCCATTTCA
This sequence comes from Pteropus medius, assembly GCF_902729225.1. Classification (NCBI taxonomy): domain Eukaryota; kingdom Metazoa; phylum Chordata; class Mammalia; order Chiroptera; family Pteropodidae; genus Pteropus; species Pteropus medius. Next base: position 4,054,949 of record NW_024352149.1, read on the forward strand.
TGTCGCACCAGTGCTGGGAAGACCAGGGTTTCAATGCGTGGCTTTAAAAATGAATCCATCCTTTTGATTTAAAAGTTGTACCTGCTAGATCTTGTAGCATTTCATCCTACATATGGACATATGTATATAAATATATAACTAAGAGCTAGAGCAGTTTCTATTCTAAGTGGGAAAAGTAAAAATGGACAGACTGGAAACCAAACTTTTCTTAACTTCTGACTCAAAAGCCTAGAAAATACATAGAAAAGAAGATAAGAACAAAATATAGTTCTGTAAGGTACTGCATTTCATGTGCCTTGGTCTCTCTTATTTTTAAGTACTACTGTATTTTCAACAGTTATTGTGTGACTATTAAATTCTTTTGAGAACATAATAAAATTCAGAGTACTAAGTACTAAGAAATTTCATTTAACATCATATTTCAAACAGCAAACCAATATGATACAAAATTTAAAAATCAAGCTACTAACAAAGTAGGTTTACCTACAACTAGTTCTTTAGCATATTTCTTGGTACGACAAACTCATTCTAAACAACCTGGCACACAGGAAGACCTTTGTTTTAAAATGTTATTCATTCATACAGCAAATTAAGCCTCACAGGTCATCTATCATACAGAACAAATACATCACTTGATCTAGTTGAAATCAATTTTTATATCATACAAAGAATGATATTTCATTTTTGGGTTTTTTTTTTTCTGCCTTATTTCAAAACTATCCAGGTGTTAATGCAGACCTTTTAACCACATCTCAGCCAAGTTTAACTTGAACAGGCACTTTCTCATGACCTTCAAGTCCATGTTCAACAATGAAATCATTTGGCTCTATATCCTATTCAGTTATTAATCACAAACAACAAAGGAAGAACTTTCACATGGAAAATGTGAAATCTTCGCTGGCCAGCATTCACTTTGGGTCACTCTGCATCACATTCACTTTCAGCTTGGGTCACTGAAGACCATGTAACGACCTCGGCTTTTTAAAAATTACATTCAACATTTTGCTGGCAATCAAACAAAACAGCTCTGTGACTTTAAGACAACTGCCCCTGGAGGTCCAGGGTCAGAAGACAGAGCACTGAAAGATGGCAGCTGGGTGACTGGCGGATGGGAGGAAGGGAGGGAATGAGGGAGCCACGTACATCCATCACAGGAGGCTGTTCCAGTAAGTGCCCGAGAGGGAAACTTCTACTCTGATGTGGGACGCCCACATCAGGATCCCAGCAATCTGACCCACCCATTTAAAGAAATTTAGCTATTATATTCGAGCCAAATTTGACTTTTTTAGAAATCGGCTCCAATGAGTTGACTTTTTTAATTAACAAAGCAAATATTTACAACTCTATACATTTTACTCGTTTTCTTGGTTTTCTATTACTATTATTAATTTGGCCTTCGTGTTTCGTCTTTAAATATGAATAAGGAAGTGATAGCGTAATGACAAAAATCCCTGGAATCTACCTGTGCCTCTAATTTAAAAGACACTTCCCTTATCAGCCCCACAAAGCCCCTCAGCATCCAGAAATAGACCCATCAGGTCTTCCCTCAACTCCTGAATGGTTTTAACTTACACACAGCCCTCTGGACTAAGACCAAAATTCAAACTAATATTGCCCTGCTGCCAAACCAGCAGAGCTGCAAACTAAAACATTTTCTCAAGGCACTAATAATTATCTCAAAAACAAGGATAAAATTAGGAAAGCAATAGATGAGGATTTTTTTTATCTTCCTGATATTAGTCAGTCTGTCTGTGGAGAAAGCCACAAACTGAAAACCAGTCTTTCTGAAATCCAGCAGTCTCCTGAGCCACTCTACGGTGTGAAGGAAGTGAGCAGAACATCACATTAGGTGGGGACACTAAAAGCCAACGTGCCTTGGTTTTAACTCCATCATGCAGTCCAGAGACTTTCTTGGGACACCCTGAGCAGCATAACTAGAGTATTTAGTTGTCCAAACTGTCTCTTGAATCAATGAAACTAAACTCATCTACTTACTATACAGAGAGGTCTATGCTCCTGGTCTGAGTATTTTTCTTCTTTCATCAAGGTCAAAGTAAAGGGTCATATTAGTTGGCTAACATCCTAGTTTGGTTCTCCCCAGAAGCAAACACTGAGATGAGGATTTAAGTATAGTGCTTTATTTTGGGGGTGATCCCATGAAATACTGGAAGAGAATGAAGAAGTGACATAGGAAAAGAAAGGTGACCAATAAAAGAGTCATTTTCAAGCGAATTACCACTGAATTGTAATCCAAATAGGAATTCAGAGAACCAGTGTAAATACTCATCTCAAAGGCAGCTCAATATCTGAGATGCAAGAGGATTTATACTACAGCAGTCACTGGCTGACAGCTGCTGGGAGCTGACACTTCCTGCTGACCATGAGTTTGAACTTTTCCAGCCAGAGAACTCCCTCAGGTGAAGGAATGAAGGTGCCTGCAGTTGGATGTCCCCAGCACCTGAAGTGCTGAAAGCAGGAGTTATTAGTAAGGCACTAATAGCCTCTGCTATAGCTAGGATTGGGATTATTTCCAAAAGGGTAAAGCAGAGGAAACCACATTTGTTACATGACCCATGTCAAAGAATACAAAGTATAGTGCTTTTCACAAAATTATAGTTCAAAAAAGAGGGATGCCAGCTTATATTTAAATCCTGACAGGTTTCATTTTATGAGACGTCATCAGTTACAGTATCTTATTCTGAAACAGTAAAAGCCTGTTTGGGTAAAAGATAATCTGAAGGGACCACAACAGTGTTCAACTTGGATGCTATTAAAGGTCAAGCAAAGAAATTTAATACAGACTTGGTTATTGAGGTTCTGACTTTTCAACTTCAAGTGGTGGATGACAGGCAGCCCCCACATAAAAAAAAAAGGGAAATTGAAAAATGAGTAAACCAACAAAGGCCATTATCAAAATCTTCGGTTACGGTAAAACAAATAAATAAACATAGGAAATGCCTATCTCGACTTGTGATTACAGAAACTGGAAAAAAAAAAAACAATATAAAGTACTAACAATTGAATGCTGACTAGATCTCAAAGATATTGACATATTTATATATGACTGATGGCATGAAACTTAACACAGTACTTCTGGAGAGCATTTAGTAATACGTGTCAGAAATCCTAAAATTAAACCTCTTGTCCCAAAAATTCTCTTTCTGGCACTTATTAAAAATAACAAATGAAAAATGATACCAACAACAATAATAGTAATAACAAATATTAATATAGCACTCAATAGAGTAGTGCCAGGCTGTTCTAAATGTTTTATAGCAGAGGTTCTGAATTGGGAGCGATTTTAACTGGGAGCAATTCAGTCCCCTAGGAGAGGCACTTGGCAATGTCTGAAGACATTTTGTTAGAACTGGTGGGTCAAGGCCAGGGATGCTGTTAAACATCTACAGTGCACAGGACAGCTCCCATAGCAAAGATTTATCTGGCCCAAAATGGCAACAGACCCATGGTTGAGCAACTTTGCTTTATATGTATTTGCTTATATAATAGTAATTATTTTTATTATCTTCATTTTACAGATCGATAAAGATAATTTTCCACTGCACTATTATCTATAATGTTGAAATACTAGGAATAAACTAAATCCCAAAAAACAGGGAATTATATAAATGATATAACTACCTAATAGAAATATGTAAGGTACTTATGAAATAATATAAAACTAAAATACCAGGACAAAATATTTAAAGTATTATATAATTACAATATTTTAAAATATGAATATAGAAACCAAATGGGAAGACATGAAAATTACTATTGTGTTAAGATAGTAGAAATAAGAATGGATATTTTTTCTTTTCTACTATTCTTTGATAGTAATGTGATTTTTAAAAGAAAAACACTCGACAATGGAGATAAGAAATTTGGAATCTAAAAAAATAAAATTTTTTATGAAATAAAATACCTTTTATTTTAACAACACAGGAGTTAACAGCCTGAGAAATTATTAATATCAAGAAATTCAAAATATACTAGTGACATTTGCTCAATGCTAGTGCTTTAAATCCTGAAGTCATACTACTGTTCAGTATAAGAATAAATCACCCTAGATTCTATATCTACCTTTCCTTCTACCTTTTAGTTACTTCGTGGCTCACTATCACCTAAAGAGAATGTGCTAAAAGAACCGAATTTCAGTTCACCTAAGTCTAATTCATTTTAGCAGCTCTATTATACAAGGTAGTTTAAACTATTATTTTAAATTTATTAATAACAGTAGGAACATTATCAGTGCTGCTATAATTAGTAGCATGCATTGAATGCTTCCTACATGGATTACTATGTAATCTAATCCCCACAACATCCATAAGAGACAAATACTTTTATGGTCCCATTTTCCAGAATAGGTCATAGACACTTAAAATTAAGCAACTTGCCTAATAATAAATGTATGGACCTGAACTAAAAATTCAGGCAGTCTGACTCTGAAGCCCACGTGCTCAAATAAAAGTATAAGTGTGCTTGGGAACAAGATGGGGAGGGAAAAGACAGGCTCTACCCTTCTTCCTCTCTCTACAGAATGAACTGATCATATCTGCTATATGGGAGGTAAAACCTACCTTTTGAAGTACCATTACTACTCTGACAAGACACCACAATGATTTAACCAACAGGATCTCCTATTGTAAATAACTTTTAATTACTAAATTTAAATTGTATCTCATATTTAAATATTTTAAATAATTATTTTTCTAATTAAAAGCAGCTGAGTGTATTCAAAGGAGGCAAAAATAAGGCTGTCAGAATTTCCTTAGGAAGTCTTGCGATTAATGCTTCTAACATGGGGGATTTCGTCTGATCTTCATACCCACTGGATATTCTGTCCTCGTGAATGTGAGGATTAAAAAAATAAGCCTATATCCTGTTAATAGGAAAATGGATACCTTAGAATAAGTAACAGGGAATTCTGTTTAAACAATTTAAGCATCTGTTTCTACAACGCTAAAGAAGAATGGAGAGGAAGGTTAACTATAAAACATTATTTGTAGATATTAAATCGTTGGGCTTAAATATCTCTATGCAAGTCTCACCTACCTAGAGCATATATTATGAAATGAGGTCACTGAGAACAAAATGCTGTGATCTTCTGAGATCCATGAAGCACAGATTAACTTAACAAATAACAGGGATCAGGATACTAATAACATATCATCATGGAGAAATGAAGGGAATTTGGCATGAGACAAAGTACGGGCTCCTCCCGGGCTGAGCTGCTGTCTACTCAAAGCGGGCTGCAGGTTGGTGTGAAGGAGGCTGGAGAAACAACTGGTCTTCAAATTTCACACCCACGACTCACTGATTCAAGGGGCTCTGACGTCAGAAAGGACAATGGCAGGTGAGGAAAAGTGAGGAAAGTGAAAAAACCTCTGTGGCTAGAGTTCACTTATCTTTCTACCATAGGTTCGAGTCTCTGACACATTGTGAGTAAATATAACCTTATTTTTAATACATATGGTGACATCGCAATACAAAGAAATCCTAATGTCTTTATTAGCTGTATGCTTTTTAACTAGAAATAAATAACGGAAATGAAAAGATAACAACAATAATAAAATAACAGCAAATATTTATATAGCACTTATGAGAGCAGCAACAAGGGGTTCTAAATGTTTTCTATCAAGGGAGGCGAGGAAAGAATTCCTGGAAAAGGTGTATTTGACAACCATAGAGAGAACTGCTGATAATCTAACAGAATAAAGGACACACCCTGCTTACAGTGGGGATGGCTCAGTACCAAGAACACTTACAGTGCTTCTGAAGGAAACTGAACACTGGCTACAGAGTACCAAGTCCAGCAGCTGGAAACCAGCAATGCAGATGAGCCTAACTCAGGCCACTCTAGGGCCAGAAAGGGGCTTTGTTTCCATTCAGTTGGGTGCAACGAAATATTCAAAGAGAATTCTGGATGCTGCATCTCAGAACACCATACTGCCTTCCTTCTCTCTCACAGTCATTTCACGGGAAGAGCTTTTTCACACGCTAGTGATTTTTCCAATTTTTGCCTACTTGAGTAGTAACATATAGTGCCATACGACCCAGGCTGCTTGGCTTTGAAATTGTTTTGTGCTGCTCTTTATTTTTTCTTGTCTTTTCTACAATCAGCATAGCTCATTATTGCCATCATGTCCATTTTTAGCAGCACCCAAGCCCGATAACCTTCCAATTTACTGCCCTAGATCTAGAAATGGAATACCTAAGTGTGAATTAAGAAAACAATCACTGAATGAGGACCTAGGAGGTGTCACCAAAGTCTCCATACTGCATAATCTAATGGACAAATGTTCACTGTAATCTATGTGCAGTCTGCAACAGTCTGGGTTGCCGGTGAGTAGAATCATTAAGTTAAAAACCAGATTTCAAACACCCCAACGACTGTAACAGGACACAGAAAACAGCAAGTCTAAATAAATGTCCTCTAAATCATTTATCTTTGGCTTTTATTTTTTTCTTACTTCTAATTCTTAGCTTGTGTGGCACAGTTGCAGGGGACAGAAAACTGAGCACTACTCTTTTAAGAAACAAAAAGATGAAAACTTTTAGAAAATTACGGGGAAATCAATGCTTACTTTTTTCCTAATACAAACCCAATGTAATAAGAATTGTTCATCATAAAACACCAGGCAAACATTACCTATTGAATGACTTCCGAGTTACGGGAGGTAAATGTCAATTCTTTATTACAGTAATCAAGGCTAGATTTACCTTCAACACCACTCATTTTTATTTAGATTTTATTACTCAGAGAAATTTTGCAGCACAAAGCCTAGCAACAAGTCCAGTGAATATAGAGAATGCAATCTCAAGGGCTTTTTTTAAATAGGGCACAGTTCATTTAGCCACAAAATAAATTTTCCTCATAAAACATAAGATTCTCCTTGTAAGAGCAGAAGAAATGAGTAGAAAGGAGATGGATAGACAAGAAGGGTCCAGTCGGACAAGGAAGGGGATAATGAGAACTGTTGTCTCGATCCACTTGCAAAATATACATAACCTCCCATTCAAAATCTATCACCATGAAATGCACCATGATTTGTAAAATGCATATGAACAAAGATAAAATGTAATAGTTATTTTATAGAATTCACACGAGCAAAGATAATATATAAGTATTTTCACTTCATGATATTTTTTCTCCTCTATTCCCAAATGTCCCATAAATCACTGCCCCCTCCACACACACACACACACACAAACTATACTTTTCCTCTTCCTCCTAAAACACTAATTATTCCAAGTTAGACTATAAATATTTATTAACAACCAACTAAATAACTCCCAGAGTATTGTCAGATACCAGATTGCATGGATGGGTCAGAATTATCTAGGGAGAAAGTGAATCTGCTGGGGAAATAAATTTCTTCTGTCAAACACAATTCAGGAACTACTAACATCAGAAATGAAGTTATTGCCTTTGAGTCCAAACAGTAAGTAAAGGCACAGAATTCAGGAGTAGAGCAAGAAAATAGGCCAGGTCAAAAGCCAAGAGATTCACTCTGGCAACAGATTCCCAGCTAGGGGCTGGCCAGGCCAGGAGAAAAAGGTCAGTGTTGGCATGATGGGAGGAGCTCTTTCTCAGAGGACCAAGAGGATCACTATCTAATGAGGTATTTCCATGGATGATATGAAAGTGACCTGGAAGAATTCATGCAAGATGCCTATTTTACAACTGCAATGTAGCCCAGCCTCTCACAGTATTTGGATCAGTGACATTGCACTGAAATCTATCATGTTTCCAGACCATTATGACAGTTCTCCTCTACTTGAAAATAGTCTTCTCTGCAGACTAAATAAAGCTTTTTATATAAGGCACCAAAAAGGCAAATAGGTCATACAGCACAGTCATATGGGAGGCTGTGTGCCCTTTCCCTCTGCTTGCCTTGCTTGCTTGCAAACAATAAAAACCTTTCTGAACAAATGAAAGTGAACTTTGAAACCGGCAAAACATTTCGGGTACTCTGCCAAAAAGATATTCTCCAAGCAACTGTGGGCCATTTGCTATCCTGTACAGCACTATATTTCTTGCCACATACTGGATCTGTGGTTAAATGAGCCCAGCAAAGAATTACAGTTTCATTGCTTTGATGTGAAAAATCACTAACAGATCTAGATTGAGGAATGAAGACAAACATAAATTTTCAGCATGATGGTGCATATGGGGCCTCATTTAAGCTAATATCTTCATTTAACATCTAAGCAGAATTTTTTCTTGCACTAACTTGAAAGGCTCTACCAACAAAAACAGCCACCATTGATTATAATCCTTTCTGCCATTTGTCAAGTACTGTGTAAGAAATTGTGTACGCGTACACCTTTTAAGAATCACAACAGCTCATTCTGCAAGTGAGGAAACTGAGACTCAACATGCAGCATGACTGGGATCCAACTCTAAGTCTCTTCCTGCTAACACTTAACATGTTCCACAAATTACATGGAAAATGCATTATTCTATAATTAACTCTGGGATTTACCATCCCTATTGACCAATATACAAAAACGTACTAAAATAGTGAGGACACATAAATAATTGTCAGTTTCGGCACAGTCTGGGATGATGAGAGCGCCCACCTACCCAAAAGAAAAAAGGAAAATATAGAATTTAAATCTAAAGACTCGAACCTCTGCCCCAGAGATCCCGAAATCACGTCTCTCAGGACAGACATTAACTATCTTCGAAAGCAAAAGAAATTCAAATAAGTAGGCATTCAGAATCTGCCATTTTGTACGAATTTCCTTCAGAATCAGTAAGAGTTTAATAGTCAAAGATCCAAACAACGGAAGAAAATGAGCAACGCATGAAAAAGCAATTTAATAAAGAAATTTGCCAACCAGCCAATAAACGTATGCAGAGGAGTTAGATTTCACAAAAAATGAAATGTAAGTTCAAACAATTATATTCTATTTTGCATCCCTCTACTCTTTGTGGATGGTCATTTAACAGTAAAAGCATATTTGCCTCCAGAAATTACCCAAATGAACTACAATATGTGTATACAGGTCATTATTTTTAATAATATTTTTAAAAATGGGATGCCACTACTATAGGATGGTTTCAACTTTGGTTCAGAAAGTAAAACTGTGCTTGTGGGAACTTAGATATAAAGCTGTACATTTCTGTATTCACAGAAAAAAGTGTGGCAGGACAAACAAAACTATTAACAATAATTATAGAGGAGGAAAGGGAATGACAATTTTCCACTTTATATATTTCTTCTGCATTAAATTTTTTTAAGAAGGAGCCCAATGACTTAAGGTATTTTGAAAGATATTTTAAAAACATTATTAAAAATTAGGTTGGAGAATCAAAACTTTATTACAATAAAATGCTTCTTTTTTTAATTAAGTTTACTGGGTTAACACTGGTTAATACAATTATATAATTTTCAGGTGTACATTATAATTTCACATCTGTATATTCTATTGTGTGCTTACCACACAAAGTCCAGTTTCCTTCAGCTACCATATATTTGATCCCCTTTACCCACTTCTCCCTCCCACCCCTACCCCTATATTTCCTCCTCCCTTACCCCATCTACCTCCCTCCTCCTCCCCGCCCCTACCCTCTGGTAACTACTAGTCTATAGTCAATAAAATGCTTCTTTAACTTGAGAGCAATCCCACAAAGGGAGCCACACTAATTTCTGCCCAGTTCACAATCCAAGTTTCAGTATTTTGTGGTTTAGACAGAAAGTTTGGCCTGCGTTTCTTAAGTCCTAGACTAAAATTTCACTTAGGCACAATGTTAAAACTGGGCTATGACTCACCTTCCTTTGCAAAACAATGAAAGTTCTAGTTCAGTGGGAAAAAACTACTTGAGGTGCCAGTTCACTAAACTGCTCAAATCAAGGTCAAAATATTGGGGCAGAAAAGAGGAGTCACTGTGCCCAGATCCTATCTCTTACACCAGTCCTCTCAGTGGCCCTCCAACCTCAAATCCTGAATGTGCAAACAGAACAGGAAGCACCTTGTGCCCTCTAAATAAGGGTCAGAGAACCCAAAGAAAACATGAAACAGACCCAGGATCCCTGTCATGAGCATACTTTTCAAGCAATGCCAAAGAAAAACGCAACTAAAAAGGTGATAGGGCGCTCCAGGTTAAATATATTTTAAGTACCATAATGAACAAAGTATTTGATTTCCTATTCCCTAGGCTCTAGGTAGAAGGCAAAGCTTTTTATCAACTGACTAGATTTTTATAATTTTTACAGAACTTATTTTTCTTTTTACTATTACCTATGGCTTTCAAGGTGCTTTAAAATGTGTTACATCATTAATCCTGACCAGGGTCCCCTAGGAAATCCTACTGGCAGGGAGACCTGTCTCAGGGGGTCAGCGCCTGACACAGTCGATGAAACAGGGGACTGAGACCAAGGTCCTGTTCAGTACCATGTTGCTCATATTTCTCATTTTCCCCCCAAATTCTTTTGTTTTGAACAAACCATCTGTCTCCACCCTTCTTCTCTCAATTTAGTGATTTTCTCTCTCAAGCCTCTGCAAATTATACTCCACCTGGTCTTCCTAACCGCCAATTCATTTTCTTTATAAACATTAAAGTCAGCTAAAAATTCACGAGGCCTGAGAAATTTTCGCAGACAAATCTCACGGCACTCTGCTTTAAATTCTGTGTTCTAATACTCCGATTTCTCTTCAAACCGTGTAAATCTTTTGCCTTTTACTAAATTCTGTGTTCCTTTATTCTGATAGGGTCAACCTCCAGGTCAGGCAGCCCTGAATGTCCGCCAGATAATCACACTCCTTCCTTTCAAACTCATCCCTGCACAAGTCATTTCGGGAGACCCTCCTTGGGGTGTTCCCAACCAGCCCCACCTCTACATTCACACACACACATACACCCCAATCCCTAATGAAATTCTTATTCCAAAGCTCTCATCCTGCCTTGCTTCATGAAGACACTGCCAACTTGGAACCTCGTCGCTTCTGAGAGGTCTGCATTGTCGCTTCTGAGAGGTCTGCTTAGTGTACCCTGAGATTTGCCTGTTCCCCTGTAACTCTTCCATGAGCTTCTTCCCAAATGACAGCTGATCTTCAGAAGGCCATAGTCTAAGATAACATACTCTCCTACATCGACACAGACCAGAAATTAAGAAATCCAACCCTCTTCCAGCCCTCCAGCAGCTCAGAGGAATTTAGTCATCCATTCCACAAGCAGATACTGAGCCTTTCCTGCATGCTAGGCACACAATTAGGTGCTGGGTACCATGGAGCTTTTAGTCTAGTCAGGAATGAATAACATTCTGTCGCCGTTGGGGCTGATCAGAGTTCAGGGTCTCGGAATTCAGTGTCGCCCCAATGGCAGGAGGGAGGGAGACAGATAACATGACACGGAAGTGTAGTTAGCAATTGCCCTAGGTTCGTCCTCAAATGAGGGTAGTGAAGAATCATAAGTCATTGAAATTTAAGTTTTATTAAAAGTATATTTTAGAAAGACAAAGAGGCCCCAAGGAGGCACATGGTTCTAGGACTATAACCAACAAAAAGGCCACAAAAAAGAAAGCCCAGAGGGCAAAAAGGGCCCAGAAGTGGGAATGTCTGCCTTATATGCAGGCTGTGATGGGTAGTTCCAAAGGCATTCCTAGGTGATTGACACCTGCCTGCTATGTAACTTTGCCTAATGCACATGTGCATACCTAGAATTCTACCCCTACTGGAGTGTTCTCTGGGCAGTCTCTAGGCTGGGCCCCTATTCCTTTGTTCCCCTTGTCGCGTATATCTAACTAGCTTCCTAACAATTCCCCTGTGCTCTACCAGGTCGAACTAAATCTCAGTCCAACTAAATCAGGATCTCTAGATGTGAGGCTCCAGCACTTTGATGATTCTAATGTGGAGCCGGGGTTGAGAAGCATTTAACCTGTTCATCTAAAAAGGAAAGAGCCGACGTAGAATCCTGTCAGCCAACATGAAAGCAAGAAGCATGGCAAGAAAAGCAGGGCCTCCCAGAAGTGGCTTCCTGAGCAGGGCAATTTCTAGATATAAATCATCTATTCATTAGTACATGCCTACAAACCCAATAAGCCCCCAAATAATTTCTTACTTCGCGTTTTCAAGCCTTTCTTTAAACTTTGGTCTCCCTCAATTAGATTATTTTTAACATTTGGTCATTTGTACACAGACAACAAGATTAAGAAAAGGAAATATTTAACAAATGTTTAGGGTAAATATCTTAAAATAAAAAGATTCTATATCAAAGATAGATAGATAGATAGATAGATAGATAGATAGGTTTTCCAACTTCGCCTTACTGAATTTTTTTCCTGTTATATTTCAATGAATAGCTGAGATGCAACTACACCAAATTAGATTTCCACATTCTAGATGACAATATAGAACAAAGGGTTGACGACTTCAAAAATAACACTGAAAGGCTAATTTTGAGTAAATATGTATTTTAAATTTATTCCATTTTATTACTTATTTTATTATTCCTTTAGGTTCTACAACAGTCATTTGAAATATCCACCTCTGCACTGTCAAAAGTTTAATGCAAAACACGTATGGTTTCACTTTCCACCTTACTTGAAGTCTGTAAATAAAGGATTCATCCCAAAGTTTAATCTATAATGGAGACTACTTTGAAGACCAAAAGGCCAGGTGTTGCAATGAAATATGCCATCCATAAAAATATGTTTTTTATATCTTTATTTCTAACGAGATCACTAAAGAGATGCACCCTGTAGATACAAGGAAATAATCAGCTCAATAACAATCCATGCAGACAGCCTAGGCCCTTGTGAGATTTGAAATCATGTATCCACTGGTTTTCTATTTTTATTAAAATAGCATGCCCTGAAGAATTTTTTCTTAATGCTTTCTATTTTCCTGAAGCCTTTGGACTGATCAGAGGGCAGAAGAGAATCCTGTCTGATTGGATCGGAAATCATATTTAAAGCTGCAGTCTACTTGTTTTTAAAGTTTGCTTATCATTTAAAGGTTTGTTTGCATTTTCTCTTTCAATTATCATCTGTTCTTTTAATTATCATCCTGTTCACCATAGTTACCTGAGATCCTTTGTAGCAAGACAATAAGACCCAAACTAGCAAACGAGGGAGACTGTTAGTGCCAGGGAAAGAAAGGATTAAGTGAAAGTCAGTAAGTATCTTTGAAAAGCCACAATGCTGTAATTGCTGTGCCCATGCGTGGGGTTTTGATTCACATCTCTGAAAGGTATTTTAATATGTGTTGAGACCACATGGTTCTTTAAATAAGAGAGAAAAGTAATAGGTAAAGACGAGAATTATAGCACATTTATCTCCTATCATGTTTGGCGCAGAAATCAAATTTGCAAGAAAAACCTGGGCCGATCCAATCATCTCACTTTAAATGCACTCCACAGAGAGGATGCCTACAAGCACTGACTACCTCACACTCATATGGACTAAGGGAGGAAAAAATTCAGAGGGTAATTCCAAAGCAAAGGAGAACTTTTTTTTTCATTCGAACCTGCCTAAAAGTTTTTTCATTGTGACAATATTCAAGTGTAATATGTGAGATCAAACAAAACACATCACTCTTTCTTTTTCCCCCTCAGAAAGCTTACATGGCCAGTACACAAATATATACATTAAACAAGACAGGGACATCTGAACTCATCAAGAAAAGGAGGGCACCCTGGCAGTAAACTCCAGTGATGGAAAAGCGCATGACCGCATCCAACGTCAAGTTATGCACTGACGTTTCTCCAGGACAAGACTGCATTAAAACAAAATCCTGTTCACTTACATTTCTCCCAAAAAGTACAAACATCCGATTCTCAACTTTGTCAGCTCCGAACTATGTATTTTCAAAAGTAAAATATCTTTTTAGCCAGCACAGTAAGTCAAATACAATAATGAGAGGAGCTCTATCACTATTCAACAGCCCAGAGAGGAAATTCACCACACGACAGTAAACAGTCAACATATAAGAAACTGCTTTGAAAATACAGGGAGGTGAAGCACATTTTTGGTTCCTTGAGCACTTTTTCCAAAGAAGCCAGTATCTGGCAAATAATTGCATTCTGAAGAAAAGGATGAAGCCGACAGCCCTGGTCTCCAGTATTTAGTCTGTAATAGATGCAGCGTCAGGAAGAACAGGCTGGGCTGTTCCCATCACCACTCAGGCCCTGCCTTCAGCAGCTTTGTTACTTAACAAACTGGGCTCAGTCAGTGACTGAGAGAGCCTTGTCTTCACTGACTTCTTCTTGTCAAAACCTCACAGGAGGGCAGCTATGCAAGATGACAAACTTACCTGGTGATTGCTTGTAGGCGACTTGCCCTGGCAAATCGAATCTGCACTTTTTCCAACGAAAGGAGGAGGCTGCCGGGCTGCTCATCACCTACATTTGCTTGAATGAGGAGGAAAAAGATGCAGAGGAAGTGGGACAACAAAAGCAGCCTGCGAACTGCACACTGGGATGTCCTGTGTAGGGGTGGCTTTTCTTTTTCCCATGAGAGGATCTGACTAAACCCAACCCAGTCTCCACTAAATACCAGACAGGAAGTTAACACTTAGCAGTTATTGAAAACTCCTTAGGTCATTTTAGGGTTTTTTGGTTTTTTTTTAATTGTCACAACTGAGAGCCTTTGAATATTTCTGATCTACTACAAAGACATGATAACTTTGCTTCCTGTTTTGACAACATCAGCTGGTAAGGGACACCTCCACCCACCTCTACCCACTATGTATATAAATAGAGGCTTTTGTCCTGGGTATACATCTGAGCTGAAGGGTTTGGTTACATATTAACTATACTTCAAATAATAAATTGGACTTGTTTCGCTTTAATATGCATATAGATCTTGGGGAAATGAAATGCAAAAGGATTTCTTCTTAAATTCCTTAGAAATTGCTGTTATGGAAAAAAATTAACCACACAGAATTCTAAAATAAGAGGTAACAATTTTGACTCATATTTCAAGACTATTCTATTTTGTGTATTTGCCTTGCTCTCTTGGCTACCGTTTATGTACATGTCATCCACGCACCTATAACAAGCAAGGAAAATCATTACCCATGTTATCTCACCCGTTCTCTTTTTCTCTCCTGTTTTCAAATAGAAACTTTTTACTTATAAGCAAAGATTTTCGTAGAATATGTACCCTTATCAGGAAACACAGGGGTTTAAATGAAAACCCATCTCCCTCCCTGCTACTAAGCCATAGAAAAGAGAACCAGTGGGCACCTGCCCCACTCTCTTCCTCTTTACCTCTGTATTTTTCCGAGATTAGAAACTGCGTGACTCTGGCAAAACAAGCCTCAATCTCCAAATCTGTAAAGTGGTAATAGTGGCCTCACCTGTCTCCTACGAGTCTTGTGAGGAAAGAGAGAAGCACGGTGATACAGATCATGTCACATAATCAAATCAAAGCCCAATTTACTTTTTTGGTGACAGCTTTACTGATTGATAGTGCACACTGTATGCAATTAACCCATTCAGAGTGTATAATTCAATGATTATTCCTATATTCACAGACTTGTGCATCCATCACCAAAATCAATTTTAGAACAAAGCGGTCATGCTCCATTTCTTCCTCCTCCCCTCCAGCCCTAGGCAAACCACGAAAATCTACTCTCAGTCTATCAATTTTTCTCTTCTGGGCATTTAATATAAATGAAATCATAGAATATGTGGTCCTTTTTTGACTGGCTCCTTTCACTTAGCATAACGTTTTTTAAGATTCATCCATGCTGCAGCACGTTCCAGTACTTCATTTCTTTTTATGGCTAATATTCCATTGTATGAACATCCCACATTTTATTTATTCACTCATCAGTTGATGGGTATTTGGGTTGTTTCTACCTGTAGGTTATGAATGATGCTGCTATGAGCACTCGTGCACAAGTTTTTCTGCTGACACGTTTTCACGGCTCTTGGGTATATACACTCAGGAGTGGAATAGCTGGTAGTAACTCTGTGGTGAACTTTCAGAAGAACTGCCAGACTCTTTTCCAAAGTGGCTCCATCGTCTTGCATTCCCACTAACAGTGCATGAAGGTTCCAATTTCTCCACACCCTCACCCACACTTACTATTATCTGTCCTTTTGATTATAGTAGCCATCCTACTAGATATGCACAGGTGACATCTCATTGTGGTTTGATTTGCAGTTCCCTGATGGTTATCAAAGCCCAGTTTTCACCAACAGCTCCAAAATGTCTCCATTTTTATAGGCAGGGCTAAATAGTCAAAAGGCAGAACACCAGTAAGGCTAAGGGACCACTTGATCAGAATGGATACTGGCCATAAGGCTACAGCACAACCTTGAAGGTGTCCAGCTTTAATAGTGGCTATTTTCAAACAGGTATAAAACAATTTCGATCTTTTTAACTAGTATAGTTGTATAGATTCCTAACAGCTAAATGTTGTTGGCCTTCTGGTAAGGAGCTGCTAAACCAGTTGGTCCTTCTTGCTCCACCAAAGGGCTGCTTAAGAAAACTTATCAGATGATGAACTTCTCAAAAGAAATAAGACATTTCTAACCTTTACGAAGCAGTTCTTCCCACCTGTCTTTCAGTATGTGTCTTCTTAAATAGAAACAGCCCCAATTAAGGCATCCTTTGGTAAGTAAATAGCTGTAATTATTTATAGGAAGAAATTTTAGACCAAATGTAAGATTGAAGATCTCACAAATTTTGAAGTAGCCAAGAGATCGACGAATCAGGATCTAGATACTAGCAATATTCTCCTCTTCCCTCTTAAAACTGATATTGGAAGAAGGATAGTAATTATTCTAATTCAAAGGGATTATCATTTTTTCTAATTCAAAAGGATTATCATTTTTTCTAATTCTAAAGGATTATCTAATCTTATTCCATCTAATTCAGAGGGACTGTCATTTTTTTCAGATCTTCTGATGTCTTAACAAATTCATATACGATGTTTTCTTTCCTAAAACATCCTATTTTCAGGTTTTAATTTTTTAATCCCTAAAAAAAAACTAAACAGGATAAAATCTACATAAAGCATTAAAACATACAAAAAGGCTACGAAGAGTAAAAAATAACTTTTTACCAATATAAGGCCTAAGGCCTTGCAACATATACTAATAAAATGATTCATTCATCTTCTAAGAAATTTTCCATGTCCCAGGGCTGCATATTGTAATCCACTGTTTTCTTTATTTCTTGGCATATATCTGACGATGAGACTGATCGCTGAAATTTCCTATGTCACAAAGAGAACTTTCCATTGTGGGAAATCTCTAAGACATTCACATTAAGCTAAGTGGAAACGTCATCACAGCTCAGGAAGAAATACGGTCTGCATTAAACAGTACAATGACTTCTAAACCAGATTCCATGCAGGAAAGGCAAACCATAGAACAAACACAAGTATAAAAGCTTCATTGGACTTTCTGTAAATACTGGACCGTAAAGAAAATCAGAAGCAAAATTCAGCTTATCAAAGACATCTGAAGCTTCTTCTAAAAAGACCTAATGGAAGGGCACTTTTTAGAACTGTTCTGTCATGTCAGAACCATTCTCTATTCACAGACCCCTGCTTCTGCTAGATTACACAGTGGCCTCATTTCTAGTTCTCGTGAAATCAATAGACCATTTATGTTGCAAGGATCTGTCTAGAGTATGCACTTTCTTATTGAATCTGGTGTTGACAGCAGTAATCAAATTTTGTACATACCACTAGCTCTATTATAGCTCAACAGTAACTGGCTGCCAGCCGAGGTCTACTCTCATCAAAAAGGAAAAACGGACTGGACTGGAGAGAGAATTACAGAACAAATCAGCTGAAACTACGGGAGACGGTGTAGAAGTGAGAGAGGGAAGCAAAGTCATTTGGAGACTAATCCTCTCTCCATTGGGAAGACGCACGCCCAGCAGCATCAGCACAGCCAAGACCAGTTAAACTGACACTGGCTATTAAAGGCACATATTTTCTTCCTTTTTTCTGTTATCTGCAAACCCTCTTGGCTTTGAACATCTTATTATATATAACTTTCAGTCCTAACTAACGAACCTACATCTAACTCTGCAGAGCAGCAGATAAAAGCTAGAGACAAACTACACCCTTCAATACCAGGGAAACCAAACACAAGGGAACACTGGAGTTACAGCACTTCCCCTGACCTCTCCAGACACCACTGGCTTCATTTTATAGCTCTTGTGTCTACACTTAAGCTACAAGCAAGCATTTTTCTCAGATCAGAAAAATCTTAACTTTATGATTAAAAAAATGAGGAGAGGGTAAAGATTTAACTTTGAAATTGTACTGGATTTGCATTTTTAGACTTCGAATTCTCCAAAAAAACCACACTCCTGCTAACAGATATTCTCTCCTTAAAGCAGCATAGTCGATGACATTTCCTGGTATAACAAAGCAACATTATTTCTTATTTTTTCCAAATTTCAAATAATTTTAGATTTAATCAAAAAAGTTGTAAAAATAGCACGCAGAGTTCTCCTCTTCCCTTCACTCAGCTTCCTCAAATGTCACCATCTTTATATAACCATACAATGATCAAGACCAGAGAATTAACATTGATGCAATACTATGAACTACTACTCTACAAATCTAACTCAAACTTTCCAGTTACCCCCTTTTTCTGCATCACAATTCAATCCAAGATCCTGCATATAAGCAATACTTCAAAAATCCAAAATATGTCCTTTCCAATAAATCATGCACTACCTACTGAACATTTCTGAGCCCTCCTCCCCCCCCAAAAATGTTGTTTCCTTTCATGCTAATGAGGTAGCGTCACATGAACTATTGAGTCTTCTAGGCTAGTATGTTCTTTTCCTCCACAATTCTCTTCATATCTAATCTGTCAATCTTGTCAACCTCATCTTGTAAACACAGCTCAAACAGCTTCACAATCCCTTGCCCAAAATCCTTGTGTCAGACATGTTCCCAAATCAGAACTTTCCCCATTTGAGAAAAGTTACAGAGCACATAGGCCATAGATTATATTAAAAAAAAACAAAAAAACAAAACAGTGAGACCCAGGAAAATTTCCCCTAATTAAACACATTAATACATCTGTAGCAAATATGTTGTGTTTTTTGAAGGGTGAGTGGGATAAATAAAGATTTTAAAAGCATCCCAGCAGTTCAGGTCAGATGTTGCCGCCAAATGAATTCAGGCCAGACTCAGGTTTCACCGCCAGATGAATTACAGACAATACCTACTGGTTTCCAGAGCACTTTTCGACTACAGTAACTGCAAACGACGGGGCCTGGACCTGGACCTATGAAATCCACAGCCTCATTCATCTCCTGCCCTATGTCGCCAGGTCCTCTTTCACTCCCTTTTCTTGGTAAAATAACCTACAATGTTCCCTCTGCCTCTAGGTTCTCTCTACTCCAATGCACACACCCACCCACCCCTACGAAGTACCCAGTGTGATCTTTCTAAAACACCTACAACTAACTCCCTAGCTTCAAAATTCTTAAAGATTTCCAATGAGAGGATGGAGATTGGAGTCTAACCTGCATGAGGTTTACTTTGCTCTCCATCGTCTGAGCTAACTCCCCCAACTGTCCAGACCACATACACAGCATTAAACCCAAGGAGCATACAAACACGAAAAAGTCAGTCTCTACCATCAATAATATCACGATCTACTTTATTCCCTTTAATATTTTCATCAAAGTAATTACTGTTTGCAACACAACTTCTCCAGTATTCAAAGAGCATGGTGGGATTTTTAACTCGTTTTTTTCTCACTAGGAAATGCTACGCTAGTTCTTGACCACATTAACTAACATTACTACCACATTATGAACAAAATCCCACATGTTGACATAAAAAGGATTTTTCACATGATTTTTAACAAGACATGTCTAAAAATACTCACTACACTACTGTTGGCATGGTTAAAACAATTACAAAAGCAAAAGTCAGGAAAACTTTTCTAAAAACAAGCAAATCCAAAAAAGTAACGTCAAGGATGGTATTTAATGGGCTAAGTGATTTCTCATGAGATTGTTTTTCCAAAGCACAAAGATATAAATAAAATCTGAAATCATGCTTTGTTTCCATATTAGTATATTAATGGAACCGAAGGACATTATAATCAACAAAATTATGTTAAACAAAAATCCCACAACCAGAGTTTAGAATTTATCCCCAACCACAGAGAGTCTGACCTCAGATGCCTACTTTAAAGAATGTGCCAATGAGAGAGGAAAGGAATCATATTTTAAGTATTTTTGAGTTTTATTTTCTAATGTGCAAACAAAAACACTGACTTGGAATGATGAATTTTTTAAAAATTCCTACAAGTTGTATTCCACAATAAAATTATAACCTTTCTTAACAATTATCTCAGGAAAACCGCACAAAAGCAGTGAGATTAAGAAGAAGAGTATCACCAAATGTCTCCATGACAGAGGTAGAGAGAGATGGCAGGTGCACACATCCTAGAGAGGTGGGGAGAGCACTGAGCAGGGAACCTGGGTTCCCTCCCACGGTGGCCCTTCTCTCACGACTATGTGTGTGTGTGTGTGTGCGCACATGCACGCATGTGTGTGTCAAGGGTTCTCACAAGCAGAGTTGCTTCCATACACACTACCAGCTGCCTGGAACCAGTTGAGGTCAGGCTCTACTGGCAACCTGTGGCAGAACAGGCTGACACTACATGGCTGCTGGATGAAGCCACCACTTTGCAGAAGCCGAGATCCAATCTGCCAGAGCGCTGGGAGGAACCCTGCAGTGCCAGCTGCGTAAAGCAGGGGTTCCCGGGGCAGCTACTCCAGCTACAAACATCTCACCCTAACAGAAGGAAGGAAGGTCATTGCCAGGTTCTTCAGGGAGCAGGAATAGTTATTTAGAGAATTCTTTTTAAGAGATGAATAAAACACAGATACTTAAAAAAGAAAGAAGAATTTTAAAACATTATTAAAAAGAAAAGGAGAGTGATTTTTCCGAATTGTCTACATATTCTGCTTGTACCGATCAGGTGAAAAATAAACGTCTTTTCTTATTGACCTTTCTATTGCCATCCCTTAGCACAGTGGTACATTGTAAGGACTTAACAAATGAACGTTTACTGAAAGAAGAGAGATGCGGAAGACATCAGAACAGGATTAACAGTAGACGAGGACAGTGAGAGGAATCCCCGCCAGCTCTCACGTCCAAATGGCACAGCACACGTGATCGGCCCCCCTGCAGAAGGGAAGCGGCATGGTCTATGACAAGAGCAAAATCAAAAGTAGCAGTTCTGGGGCAAACTCAGCAAGCCCAGTGCTGCAGAAAGGGACTCGGCAGGGGACTAGAGAGCTGTGGCCAGGTGAAGAGTACTTTCAGGAATATAAAAAGACGAATTTGGAAATAAAAGTCCTGTAAAAGTAGAGGCAACAGCATTGGCATCCTGCTGGGCTGTGAAGCAAAGGTCAGCAGGTAGGTTTTCTTGAAGTGCTGGCATTATAAGAAAAAACTTCTCCAGTTTCCAGAGGGTTCTAGAACCCTGAAGCTTCGTGGGAAAGTGTGCAGAGAAAAGCAGGGGAGTTATTCCTTTTTGTGAGCAGTAAACACATCTAGTGGGAGAAATGACCTAAGTGTCCCATAGGGCACATAGCCTATGGATCCCAATGTGTCACTCATAACACTTTGTCCCTTGGTCACCTTCAGTGACATTCTCAATTCAATGTCTTTCCGATGGAGCTCACATGCTGTTAAGCAAATCTGAGGATGCCAGCCTCTCAGAAGACAGGGGGTTTGACATGTGTGAGTTACCTGTATATTCAGCCTGCAGCTGATAACACACAAACAGTCTCTTCTAATCGTGGGCACACCCACTCACACTCCCATGTGTCATATCTCTCAACTTGGGAATGAGGCGTAATCATCTACTTGTGACAATTTCGGGCTGAGAGTGGGGAAAACTTGAAAGATCCAGGTAATCCGTAGGCAGAACAGATGCTGAGGAGACCAGGAGTATTTTAAATGAGTTACTGGATTTCTAAGGTGATACAGTTTCCAGGAAGTAACCAGGTGAGGAAAAGAGAAGGCACGTAATGGTTATCACTCAAGAATTTATGAGCCACGGGACTCAGCAACAAGGTTCCAGGGCCCAAGGCCCAGGGAGAAGCAATGGTGAGGGCCAGTCAGCCAACTGGTTTGTTTACTGAGCACCTATCCTGTTCCATGAAGTGCCGTGAAAAGAACCAGTTCCAGAGCCAGGCAAAGTGACACAACACCCCGTGCTACAGAAGGGAGTGTTGTGGCACTTGCTGTCGCTGCCTCGGCTGAAGCACGGAGACAGGCCAGAGCCTGCAGAGAGAAGCCAAGAGAGGGCAGAGGCTGAGTCAACGAGGTGGGAGTGAACAAGAGGCAAGAAACACACAACCAGCCTACTATTAAAGTATTCTAAGGAGTCACAAAGAACAGGGAGGAAGATGGGAGGGAGGAACCTGGAACAATACCGGAAGGTACAAAAGAGAAAAAGGCGATCCAGAAATAAGGAGACAGCAAAGGCAGGCCCTCTTCTTCCAGGGTCATCTTTGACGGTGAGGGAGACAGGCCGGAGCTGGCAGGTTGGGACCATTTGCGTGCCATTCCACACAAAGCTCCATTTTCCACAAAATGTTCCCCTCCAGAGGATTTCTGTGAGTAAAGCTGTCTATCTATAAAAGTATAAATAAAGCAAATATAACAAACTTGGTTTTAAATTAGGAATTTGGACCAAAATAACTCCCCGGTGGTTGACAATTCAGTAGAGTGCCAGGACTGCCCGTATCCCTGTTGGAACGTCAGTGTGTAATTTGGTCAGTTGAAGCTGACCAACTTAAGGGACCTCTGAACTTGAAAGCCCTTTCGCATTTATTTTCATTGATGCCTGCAAAATTCTTACAAGTGCAGCTCTGTCAATACCTCAACTCTCCTTTGAAAAATGAGGTAACTGAGGTTTGTTAACACGGAGTGAAACGCCAAATTCATGCTGTGTGTTCTTAACCTCAGGACCAGCTCCCAGCTCCCAGCTCCCAGCCCCGCAGCCTTCCCTTCTACCCTCTCCAGGGCCTTCTAAAGTGAGTTTCAACAGCACTGAACCAACAAGAAGCCCAGCGATTTCAAAGTTACTTTTCTGAAAGTAAATGATACTATAGAATACTTCCTCCCTTCCTCAGAGTCACAGCCAAAAACCAGATGACACCAAGAGGAAATGCATGTTCCTCAATAGCAGTAAGGTTCCAGGTATCAGGTGGCAGCAGCAGCTGCTGAAATCTGGCCCCACCCCCTTTGCAGTCCCAAACTCTGGCACCGACACAAGCCTCAGAACCTGAAGGCCTCTCCGATGTGAGATTTTCAGCAACAGAACAACAAAAAAAAAGGAACCCCATACTTCCATTCCCGAGGGTGTTAAAATCATAGCCCTGAAGGAACAACAGGTTACTCTTCGCATGAGTTACTAATCTGACTCCCTCCGCACCGGAAGATGGGGGAGGAAAAGGAAATGAAAGCAAGTGACTCTAGGTTCTGAATTTCATATGCAAGAATAGCCAGCAACAGGTGCAGCGTTCCGGTGAAATGACGACTCCCCGAACATCTTTCGCCCCTGCAGCACAGAGCCCAAGCATAGAAACTCAACACTAGATTAGCAATGATGTCAGAAGTGTAAATCATCGTGCCCTAGCCAGTAGCAGTTTTGAAAAAAAATGCAAACAGACCAAACAATATTTCTCTGCTGACATGTGACTTCTTTTACATAGTGCTCTCCTAAAACCGTTTACTGTAAAATAATTTAAATGTTGGTCACTAAAATTTAAAAAAAAAAAAAACATTTTTTAATGCCTGGTGACTAGCATAACACCTGGCATATAGGAAGTGGGCAATAAATATTTACTGAATGAATGAGTGAAATAAATAAGCAGGTAAACAAAAAGTTATTTTTACAAAACACGATAACCAATGAACATATCGGAGATGCCAACCACCCATCCCCTGGCTGAAGACCTTTGAGATTAAAAGATCTATCAGAAAATTTTCACTTGGAGAAAGGAAAACCAACAGAGGAAAACAATCAAAATCATTTGAGCAATCCACCTTTAGATTTTCCTTCCTTTTAATATGTCATTTCACAAAACATTCTTCACCTGCCATTACTATAGTTTACAAAATAAATTTTGTTGTATAATCTTTTCAACAAGATAAAAATAACCCGCTGATTATTTGTTATAGAAAATGTGATATATGTGACATGTTATTAGAAAAATGAGTACGGTTAAGATAGAGTTAAAACGAAGCCATTTTATGAGCTATCAAAACTGACAGGAGTAGAGGAAAATCTTAATGAAATGGAGCCCAGAGATGAGAATGTCTGTTATGTGAATATTGCATTAAAAAAAAAAAAAAAACATTATCAGTGTGAGAACATTACTGATTCATATAAGATAAACGGCTTAAATAATAATTATAAAAATAAGGTTTCAAAGCAGATAAAAATATATCATCAAAATTATCAGGTGATGCCATAAAAGTGAGAATTACGAAGAAAAATATAGTGTAATAAATAATTTTACAAAATTACCATAAAGAATAACTCAATTTAATAACACTCTTCGTTCAATTTTCTTTAAATTCTTGAATTTCTCTTTTGTTTTTAAGTTTCAAGTATTCTCAGTAGAATTTCTCTCATCCCTATGTGTTTAATTTAAAGAATCAGATTCTTCAAATCATTCTTTCCAAGATCCAAAATAACTCCCACTTTATTTTACCTCCAAGTAATACCCAAAGGTCTTGAATAAAATTCTTAGCTGACATGCTAAATGCCTAGTTAAGAATTAGCTCAAACTTCAAAGAATAAACTGGAATAGCAAATCCATTAAGAGTGTTTTTGTTTTTTAAATGACATCTACTCATTCATTATTCGAAAGGATCCATCATTCCAACAGGCCATAGGCTGTGTTAGGCACTACAGATAGCAGTAAATGAGAATATCTTGGTTCCTGCCCTTCCAGAGATCACAGTCTGGGGACCTGTCAACAACGAAGTAAACAAAGCAAATAGCATTCTGACAACAGTGCTGAAGCAAGCAACAGGACAGGTAACAGGAGATAAGAAGATGAAATCTACTTCAGATGAGCAGTCAGGACAGGCATCTTGGAAGAGGTGCAATTCAATCCAATGTCCAATCCCAGAAAGAACAGAAAGGAATAGCCAAGAGCTGGAGGTCGGGTATTTCAGGCAGAGAAAAGAGCCTGCAAAGAGGCTGTTCCAGCTACAAGCCAGACACACGGTGATGGGCAGAGACAAGAGAGGTGTATAAATACGGAAACGGCATCTCACCGTGTGATTCAACCAATGTGCCTTTGCCTTTACACGCTTTCCCATCAGCCTGGAATCCCTCCCTTCTACTCTCTCCTCTGCCACCTCTAAAGTCCCTCCTCCAGAAAACATTTCCTGACCCTCCAAGGAAGAGGAAAAGTCCAGGAGTTAATTCCTCCTAAACCACAGTCCCACAATACCTGGTACGTGCCACTATCACACCGCTTACCACGCTGCACGGAACGGCTGCGTTCAAGGGCCTATAAGCAGGGATCTTGCCCTGTATCTGTCTTGGCTTCCCAGCAGTCTATCATGGAACCTAGCACCAGCAGATACGCGATAAATGACAAGTGAGTGAGTGGCCAAACCAAGAGAAAAATGGACAAATCAAACGAAGGCAGGAGCGCCAATAACACGAATTCATTACTGGGTGCTGGAGATTTGAAAGCACACCGTGGTTACCACTCATTAAGCAATTCATAGTTTGAGGGACAAGATGGCTTCTATCCCCACATGATTATCATACAACAAACACTTTGGGGCAAATCTTCTTGTACCACAGAGAAGTGACAGAATAATTTTCAGCACATCATTAGACATCGGACTGATCCATTCGCATTTGACAAACACGCATTAGATGCCAGGCTCTGTACTAGGCTCTGAGGCTGACAGTGGCCCCGTCCTAGAAGATCTACAAAGCTAGTAAGCAGAACAAATTATATTTCCAAAATGTGGTTAATGACTGACATCGTAAGATTCTTTACATGCAACTTATTTCTTTCATAATATTATTAACAGAAAATGTGTTGTTTTTTCTTTAATTCCAAGGTCACCCAGAAGACAAAATCATTTAGACTCTGTTGTTCGGTAATGTTCACACTAACTCCGGGCTCACTGCGTCATGCCTAAGTTTCCTTTCTACAACCGATGGACAAAAGGTTAAGTAATCACATTTTAAGCGAGTCTGCTTTACCTGCCTGTGACTCCTCGCCGTCTCCATGTGTAGAATCTGATGTCACTTCCATTTCTCCTGGGCTCAGCATGTCCTCCAAAAGCAGTTAAGATTCACAAACCAACCATGCATGCTTTCTAAAGTGACAAAGATATGTACCATTCGGCTGGAGAAGGTGCTTTGATGCAGTCAAATTGAAAAACAAGGCCAAA
Source organism: Pteropus medius (assembly GCF_902729225.1). Taxonomy (NCBI): domain Eukaryota; kingdom Metazoa; phylum Chordata; class Mammalia; order Chiroptera; family Pteropodidae; genus Pteropus; species Pteropus medius. The sequence continues at coordinate 4,081,346 of NW_024352149.1, forward strand.
CAGCATGGGAATCTTGGAGAGAGGAGTCCCTCCCAACTGCCCCAACCAGAATGGTGACATTCCTGCCTCCTGCACAGCCCAATCCTCATCTACTCTGTCTGAGCCTCTGCCAGGCCCTGGGGCCTGTCACTTCAAATCCTGACCTGTGACAGCACTTATCTGCCTAGGGACACTGAGGTATGCGTTTCTACAAACACTGCTGTTCAAATGGCTCCGAACACACAGAAGCCAAGCCCTTCCTCACTTCTTATCAGGTTTTCCTTCCATTCAAGCCAAATGAAAATTTGGGTGAGGAAAAATGTTTACGAATTAAACAATATTTTTAAATATTCCTAAAGTGTCTAGCTCTTGCAAGAGAACTTGTTCTCATAACTTTTACAACCGATTTTTCAGCATATATATGCCAAACTAATCTGTAAAGCTTTTAGGGAGCCATCCATTAATATACTAAATAATACATGCCACCAAGCAACCTCAATGCACAGCCCGCTGCTCACTTCCCTCCCACCGCTGTCCTCATTCGGATTTTCCCACAGGCCAAGGTCTGCCCTACTCCGGGCCTGCACACGAGGGCACTGCCCTCAGCCAGTGCCCTCTACCCTCATCAAGAGGCAACTGAAACATGGCTTCTTTCAGGCCTTCCCTCCACACTAGCACCCTTCTGAGGTCTGGCAACGCCCCATCAAGGCACACGCTCATAGCACTGCAGTATTTTCACCCCCAGGCAACTAAACACCTATCTGTATATTCTGCACCTTGGTGTCTGTTTCTTCTACTAGTCTACACGCTCCAGAAACCGGACATCATGACTTTAGTATTCATCCATTTTCTTGACCTTACCCAGTACCGTGCTTGACATTTGGGGCACTCTACAAAGAGTTATTCCTGTATCAGATTCTCTCTACAAAGATACTCTTCGTGGCACACCGCTATCATTGCCAAGCTCTAAGGAAACAAGTGTTCATTGTAAGTCATCGACTTCGTCAAGGGTTATCACAATGCAGGGGGGAATCCATGAACTTGGACAGGAAGAAAAATTAGATATTTTTCACCAACCTTCAACAGAAATTTGTATCTCTTTCTATTACAGACATAAGTCACAAAGCACACTATCTGTAACACCTTTGACTGTGTCACCAACGAAAATCATAGCCATTTTCATATCGTCACAGCTAAAAAATCATTTAGCTCATCACCTTAAAAAATATAGCAGCTACTGGACCCACTGTTGGATCTTGTCATTGACTGTACTAACAAAAAATAAATATTACTCTATCACGAGCTTCTTAAGTATTTTGTAACTAAATTTCTCTATAACTGGTTTTCCTTTGTAATGCCACACTTTATTTTATTCATTTTAAAACATTTTTATGGATTCACAAAACTGCTAATGGGTCCATGTGTTTAAAAAAAAGGGGGGGCGGGAAGGGGTGATGAGGATAAAGAATGAAAACCCTGATCTACATCATCACGAGATATAAACATACGACGTACCAAGAAACACTTATATTCTGTTCTCAATGGTTTGAACATAATTTTACTCGCTGGGAAAAGGAGTAAAAAAATGTCCTAAAAGAAAGATAATTTGAAACAGAATTAGTAAATTAAGAAGTCGTTTTTACAATCAATAAAAATATTTCATTAGTTTTGTTACAAAACGACTATGAAAGAGGAAATTCTTGAGGGACAGTTACAAGTTTAATAACTCATGTACAGTTCAACCATTAGACATCCTTGACATATTCTTGAAAATGATAAAACTTCTCTCATTTTTTTTAAAAGACTCATCTCTGAGCCACCAAGCCCCTCAGGTTTGCAAAGTGAGGATACTAGGCAAGTAGGATTCCAAAATATAACACACTCTTATTTCTACCAGGTGTTTCCATAGTTACGACCCGCCCATTGGAGATTCGCTCCACCTTATTTCTGCATCAGTTCTGTGAATATACACACATATCCACCAGGAGGAGTGACAGAGTAATCACCAACACCTTACTGTAAGTTGCTTTAATCAGCCAGTCATCAATACCCCAGTAAAAAAGGAGCTCTGACAGAGAAGGGAGGGGCAGGCATGGATGGAGTTAGAAGGCCAGGGATAACAAATAGGGGCCAGGGGATAACATCTAGGGGCGTGGTCAGCAGAAAACAGTTCAGAAAAGGCACATAAATCAAATTTTGAACAACCACGATGGCAGCCAGCAGGCCCCACCTGCACTATTAGGATGGCTCTAGAAGGCCAAATATCACAGCCTTCCTCTCACACAAAGTGCAAGCTGATTGAGACAGTCAACTCAGCTGCTCCAGTTACATTCTCGCCCTCTCCCCCCAAAAGGAAAATAACAAGAAAGAAATTCTTACAGCCCTCAACTGTTTTGCCTCCTCCCATTTCTCCCTCCCTCACCCTCTCCCTGTTTACCCTAAAACTCAAGACACCAAATCCAAGGCCTACCTGTTTCAATCTACAGGTACCTCTCTTTCAGCATATTAACAAAACCCCCTAAACTTCACACAGTAAATGTAAATAAAACTAAAACCCTTCAAGAAATTCACACACCCTAACACTTCCAGCAGAATATGTCCTAGAAATCTGTGAAAACATTTTTTCTGAGACATAAATAAACCAAACGACCATCAACAATGGGATGAGATTTGAAGGAAAGTGAGCAGGAAATTTCCTTGAAGTCTAGGAAGTCCAGAGCAGCAGAAAGAATACTAAGTCTGAGACCACTGTTTAACCTTGGGAAAGTCACTTCCTCCCTCTTTGACTCAGTGTCCTCAATTATCAGGCAAAGGAAAAGTAGACTAGATGGTCCCTTAACGCATCTTCTAGCTCTAAAATTCTATGAAAGTCCATGTTGCCACAATAGCCATGCATGGTTTTGAGTGAGCAGGAAGAACAAGAGGCCGCATACATCTTAAATACATCAAGAGGTGCGGGAAAAGAGACCATTTCAGCTTGAAGGTCTGCTTGCTCTTAGCACTTACTCTTTGTCATTACTAGTAAACTAAAGATGTCTAACAGAAAATATTCCAATAATCGCTAGCATTACGGAAAGTATGTGGCTGTAATGTGAGGAGAAAACTGTCTCACATTAATTTGGATATTTATAATCGACATGTACATTGAATGATTTCTAAAGCCAAAAGGCTTGTCAGGTCTGGAAGAAGGTACAGGAAACACTGGGATAACCATGCCTAAAGGCAGCAAGAAATCGATGCTAAGAAAAGAAAGCTACGGAAACAATTTAGGAGACCATATTATTCACAGAGGTTTTTGTGATCGCCAAAGCAGCAACACTGTGTAGCATTTTCTATACCGTCAATAAAATTTTTCAACAAAATGATTTCCAAAGTAAATCTCCCATTATGTATCTCTCAATGTTTATCAATGTACATAAATGTACATAGTTTTTAAAATCAAATAAGACTATAACAAAATTCAACAGTTCTGCCTCAGTCCTGCTTTTAAGGAGCTACCCACTTCTGTCTGTTATCTATTTGTTCTGACATTCACTTATATATTTCTAAATACTATGTTTATACTATTTCAATTTTGTAAGTCAGACATTATTTATAGGATTTTTATTATAGTAATAAAGGATTTACCTCTCATATCCACTCTTTCAGTCTCTATTCAGCTTTTTGTTTCCAATATCATACTTTTAATTTACACTATTTCTTTCTTATTCTCTGAATCTCATTTTTTAATAGCATTCTGTTCTTGTTTCAAAGATCTAATTATTTTCTCATCTCTCTCTTAGGATATTGATTATATTATATATCATTTTCCTCTGGGTCACCGAAATTCCTGTTGTTTCTTTGGGTATGGGATCGAAGACGGAGGCCTTCCTCAAACACCTTGCTCCTGGGCAGCCCCTCGCATTTCAAAATGAGGCTGTGAAGCACTTAAGTTTGATTCAGCTTTGGTGTCACCTGCCAACTGGCAGGCTCAAGTAGGTAAGCAATGTCCATGCTATAACTAACTACATTGTACTCCCAAAAGCATCCTCTGACTTGGAGCTGGTATAGCTTCAGGAATTCTGGGACAGACGTGCCAGGGGTTTGACCATCCTGGTGTCCCTTAACCTTCCTGATACAAACCACAGCCTCATCATCTTCTCTGGACCAGGGGTCCCAAGTCGGGGTTCCATTTCCCCAGAGAAATATAAATCTCTGTCCCCTGTGCAGATAAGGAAGAAGGGAATCAAGGTGCACTGTTTACAGATCTCAACCAAATTCCCAGTTTTTAGCCCCAAACTTGTCCCACCTCTCAATTGACCTCAGATAGTACTGGTGACTCTAAGTCAGAAGGGGCTGGTAAATTCTGGAAGGTGCATCCGGAAGCCTCTCGCCATCACTCCCTAGTCCCCTCAGCAGGAACCACTCTGGTGCCATGCTTTAACCTGTGATGTCTTGCCCACAGCATAGCTACCTGGTCACCACCTCCCTCTGGCCACGTGAGTTTACTCCTTTTTGTCCTTTTCCCGTAATTATTGTGGCATTATAGCAGCAAGCAGTGATAAACATATACCTGCTCTACCGCTTTTAACTACAAGTTCTGCTCTCTTCAGTTTACCCTCAGGAAGACTCCCCAAAATGGCCTCATTACCATGGGCTGAGCACTGACTTACAAGGCAGCAGGGTGCAGCTTTGTAAGTCACACAGCCTTGAATTCCAAAAGACGATCGCTGAATATTTTATAGTTAAAACCAGACTCTGTACAGTAATGTTCAGAATAGATGTATTTGTCAGTTAATTATTCTCCTCAGGATTACGTCCAATTTGGAATTTGAATTCAATACTTACAATATGATATAAAATGATTTCATAGGTAGCAAAATTTTACAGTGATAGCATATTATATTTCTTTGCTTTATCTTCAAATGTGAAGTTTTACTTCATATTTAGTAATTCGGTACAGCTAAATTACAACTGCTGTTTGGGGACCTCAATGCACACTCATTTTATGAACTGAAAATACTAAATTGCATTAAAACCTTATTAAAAATCCAAATAAGTTTCATCTCTGAAAGTGCGTGCTAAAATAAACACAGAAACCCAAAATTCATCTATATTTACTAAAGAATAACAGCTGGATCAAGTATATTAATAATAAAAGAAAAAAATACCCAATGTAGATGGTCTTATAACCTATGGGCTCAGTGTCTCATGACTAGTACAGAGGGCTCCCTATAAGTTTTAAAAAACATAAAAAGCCATTCCCATCTTGACTGAAAGGGAGCACATATGCTTCTGATAGTAACATGCTGAAATATAGAAATAATTTTTTACAACCTTCTTTTGGACCAGAAAGAACTTCGCAGCTGGATGCCAGTATTCCCCCACAAAACCCAGTGAAGCTGACTGTGGGTACCTCAGGGGGGTGGAAACTTCTCAAGCTAATAAAGGTAAAGTTTTCTTGTATATTCATAAAATTGAAAACTTTAGCCTAATGATGTGGTTTAGTAGCTCACCTACAGCCACTGGAAGGCATGGAAGCTCATAAAACATATATTGCCCAAGTTCTGACATATCTTTAATGAATCACAAAAAGACACTAAGCAATAGAGAAAAAGAAAACAAGAAATTTAATAACGTGTTCTCTCCTTTATTTTCTTTAAGCTTCCTGTTTCTGTGATAGCCAAAATAAAAAAAGGTAAATTACTACTTGTAACTGACTTTAAACTTAAAGCAAAATAAATATTAATGCTCCATGAATTCTGAACCAAGAATATTTAATACCCCCTAACATTAACAAAATAGAGTATCTCAAAAATTTATTTCCTTGCTCTTTTCCAACACATCACTAAAGTGAGCAGGAGGATTATTTCACTGTCATTCAAATAATGATAATTTTAGCAACAATAATAATCAATTAGTCTTGATAAAGGAATGGAGATAAATGATGTTAAATTTTTTTTAAATAACATTTATAACAATTTACCTAGTGGTCATGACAATAAGCCTACTAAAGGAAGTATAATTGATCTGATCACCAAATTTAAGAATTACCAAGTTTCCTTCATCGTTACAAACGTCTGTTACTTAAATGTGGGAATTAGACCTTGGATTCCTATGGCAGCCAAAACAGTGCCACTTTCTACTTTTAAACAGGATTCATCTTCTAAAAAGATCAAAATCAAATACTCCCTGCACATTTTCCTATGTCCTATGCCTATGTCCTATTTGTTAATCCTTTATACATGCACCCAGTCCCTACATGTCAAGCACTGCTCAAGGCAATGACATAAAACAGTCCATGAAATCCTTTTACTTTTTTTCCAACACTCTGCCCACCAAGATATCGGTCTCGTCTAATGGGCCCCTGAGTGGAAAATGTTTCTGAGTCAGTGTCTTTAATTTCCAGTAGTTACTAAAGAAAGATAGAAACCCTAGGTGATGAATCACAATCCCGAGTTTGATAGTTAAAATAAATTCCTGGCCCACAGAGTCACAGGCAGGGCAGCCATGAAAGGCCACGCACAGACTTTTAGGGATTAGCTGATACAGGTTCCCAGATGCAAGGTGGTAAACCCAGTGGACACACATGATGGGTGCTCACTAATACAGTACACACTGCAAGTAGTCACATCCAGATAACTGAAGTCTTTATGTAACAAACAGAAATGGCAAAATCCAAAACAAAGGCCCATATGTGCTAGCAACAGAAACCAGGTTCCATTTTAAAAACTATATAATTTCTTAGATTTTCTCACAATAAAATAACTCTGGACTTATTTACTATAATTCTTGTTTGCCTGAAGTTACAGACTAAGCACTGAGAAGTGCTACAGAGTACTAATTAAGAATGTGGCCCAGCTACCTGAGCTTAGCTCTGTCACTCACTACCTATGATCCGTTGGGTAGGTTACTTAACCCCTATGCTTTGATTTATTGACTATAAAATAGGGATGATAACAGAAGAGCCCCTTTCCGATGGTTGGTGTGAGAATTAAATGAATTCATATGTGAGTGTGTCTATGTTATACATACGTGTATGTGTACACAAACACATATACACATAAGTATGTGTGTGTGTGTGTGTGTGTGTGTGTGTAAATAAGTAACAGTAAAACGGTTCAACAGTGACTAGCATACAAAGCATGCAAAAATCTTTAAGCTACTCTTCTTGTTACTGCAATGCTTCTTAGACACCAAATTATTTCACGTGGCGTTTCAGGTTAACGTTAAGCAAACACTAAACATGTGTAACTGTGTTTAGTATGATGAGTTAGGGATGATTTAAAATTATCAGCTGATTCCAAACACCTGTGCCCATACAGCCACTGATGCACAGTAAGCTTATCCGAGTGATTTCAACCAGCACCTTCCCCCGCTCCGCCCCCATTAGCAGGAAAAGGCAATAAGAGAATCTGGTAAACAAAGCACAAGAGGAATCCCAGTAGTTGGAAAAATACTTAGCAGATTTTAAAAAGCTGACTCGGTTGAATGTTCCCAGTACTAAATGAGGCTTATGCATGTCCATTACCAACCTGAATTCTAATATTTCACACTATGACTAAAAGGAAGGGCGGAAAACAGAGTGAGCAGCGCTAATTTTTTTTATTGTTTTTACACTAATTTGCTTTCATGGCTTTACTTCTGTATTCTTACCTATGAGAAATTGCCCTTTGTTCCAGAATGCCCCCTCACCTTTGTTCATAGACTTCCTCACTCTCCTGCTGCTTCCCTTACTCCCTACACTCTGAAATCCAGCCAGAAAGTCAAACTGTGCACATCTGAGTATTTGCCAATCAATTTAGTGGCTGAGAACATGGGTCGGAGTCCATTCAGCCAGACCTGATAACTTGGGCCGAGAGATATCCCGCCCCACCTCTCCCTGAACAGCCTGTAGAAAGTCAAGAGCAAAGGATGCAAAGAAAAGGGAGAACAGGAATGAAGGTAGAAAGCAACCATAAGAATGACAATGACAAAAGCAAGAGCCTTCTGACAATACTAGCCAAACACTCTTAAGTCATTTAATCTTTGCAGCACCTCTACAGATCCATTAAAATGCAGTAGAATCATTATTTTTCTTCCACTTAGTCCCCAGAATTTATTTATTTTTTTTATGTACCTTAAGTAGCTGGAGACCAAAAACTGAAGATAGAAACACACATCTCAAATAAATCTTATGGTACATGAGATTCTACAGGAAAACCTACTAGGCTCCCTCATTCACAGACATGAAGAGACAACAGGAAGCAGAAAGGTATTGGGGAAACAAGTTACTTTTCAGGAACAATAATCTAAATCCCCAGCACCAGGTCTCATAAAATGTCTCATAAAACAAATAATTTAATGCATTTTATCGACAAATCCTTAAGTGTCAAGTCTCTGGCAAAAAGCAACATGCAAGTACAGAAAGTCTGGTATATACCCAAATACAGCCTTCTCAGGGAAAATGCCAGACGCTCAACTTAATTGCAGGATCGACAGACACACGACCTTGGGCCATGACACAAAACAGGTGAAGGCATGTGGCTTAATTTAGAAAAGTACAAAAGACTATATAGGGAAAAAAAAAGGCCTAATCAAATATTGTAAAAATTGTACTTTAACTCAAAAATTTTAATTTGTCTTTTTTTTATTTTTCGATAGACATTATAAAGAATCAACTGAGCAATATCTTATTTCTTACACCATCTGCTGTGTAAACCTAAAGGAGTAAGAAAGAAGGAATGCACTGAAGGGGGAATTTTCCTTAAAGAACTGGGAGTGAGAAGTCCAGGGCACTGCATCATGACCAGAATTATTGCGCAACCTCATAACAGTTGCCAAATACTTTCAGTATCTATTACAGAGTATCAAAAAAAAATCCTAAAAGCAGAAAATGAAACTCAGAAAAGAAATAATAGGTCAAAAAGTGGTAAAACATAAGAACTTGAGGTTTATCAAAAAAATAATAATAATAATAATAATCCCATCTGGAAGCTATTTCCAGGAAAGAAAGGAGGAGAGAACAAACCCAGAAAGAATGCTGATGTTAAGAATTCCTGGCTCTGAGAGTAGACATCTGTATACAAGTATTGAAAAAGTACCATGACATCTGATCAAATATCAAAGGTATTTTTTGACAGGAAAGTCCAAGGACCACTTTTTAAAATAGTAATTTGTGAAAACAAAGGTAAGAGTAGGTACTGTCCTCGTATTACAACAATTTGATAATTTATCAAGATTTCAGAATTGTTTAAATTGGTTGCTTATTTAAGGCAAATCAACAAAGAATTTCCTCCTATCTGTATTTTTTTAAATGACATTATAAATTTGCCCTTCGGTGACAATAAAGGATGTCACGAGTGAGAATTATATTAGTCTAGACATCACGTACTGCTGAAAAGATATCTTTCTCCATATTATTCACCATCCCATTATGAAATTCCAGGGACAGGTTTATTGGAACCTCAGGGCCAGGCGGAAAAAAGAAAACTGTGCTTCACATCAACAAATGTCTTTTTGAAAACTGATGGATAATGTCAACCTTAGAACTAATCACTCTGCTCTTTGCATTGCCTAATATAACACTGAGACAAATCTGCATCTATAGTGAAACAACGCAATAGGGCACCACATACAAAACAAGCAGAATTGTTGTATACTAACTCCTGTTGGCCTTATCTTACTAATCAACTCTTTTCTTCCCTTCCCTGCACTTTTTTTAAAATTCTACTTCTTATATGACTTTCTGTAAGAATCTGAAATAAGATGGGGGATAAGTCTTTTAAATATTTCAAAAAAGTTACCATAAGACCTTACTGATAATTCAGATGTATCCTCATCTATGAAGCAGAAACAATTACATCCTCCCCAAATAATTATTCTAGGGAGCAAATGAATTAATGTATTTGAAAAGTCCCAGCACATACGCTTAGCTCTCTGCCTCCAACTACTCTTTTAGGAAATACTTTCTCAATCTCAAATCAATTTTCCTCATGTGCTCCGGATTTAGCAAGCAACCAATTTGTTCACACGTTGCTAACTTTTATGGTATAACTAACTGGTTACAATTTTAAAAAGTTAATGTATATCCAGATGCTTCCATAAAAAACACTGACTTTGGCTAAAACTCCTGGACCCATACATTTCATGAAGTAAAAGTTTAACAAATTATGTTTAATTTTAAATGAAGGCCACATAAATGAAGACACTGCAAACAAAGGGACCTTAACCAGACCTTCCCATTTCTGTATTTTTTTAATCTGACTGTGTTTCTCAACTCCAATGGTGCCCCAATGAGCCCACTCTAAAACAAACTACATGAATGACAGCCATGGAGTCAGTAAAGAGCCACTGACTGTCACTTAGGTGCAAATATGAATCAATACCACTCTATACGTTTTTGAATACAATAATGAAAGAAGAGAAGTAGTGAAAGATGAAATCCTTGGGGAAAATAGATCCTGAAACCTCCCAGCTGTCTCTTCCATTTTGGAGGTGGGAGTGTGCAAATCAGGACAGCTAGGGAGCCAGGAGCCGTGAAGAGCCACTAACTCCTCAGATGAGCTCAAGCAGCTCCCAGTGCCACAGCATTCCCATCTGTCAAACGCCAGTCACAACCACTCCACGGGATCATCATAAAACGACCCCAAGGAGTCTAACACAGATAAAGCGCTTCTCAGGCAGATCCTTACGAATTCCAGACCGCCACATTCCAGTAGGAAGTCCGCCCACCGCATGAAGGCAGCAGAACAGGGTGGCAGAGGGAGCTGAAATCTGGCTAGCATGATGACTCCGAGGAAAAAGAACACCTTTTTCTTTGCATGAAAGACATAGCCCACTAAGTAAGTGTGCCATCAGACTATCTCTCTCCAGAGGGGCCATTTTTGTCCAACTGCCCTCCCACGGGGGCTGTTTTGAACTAATATCCATAAAAGCACAAATCACCAAGCCGCAGTTCCGACCAACACTATACACTAAACTCACCACCTCTCTGGTTCCCCCTTTTTCTGGAGCGCCCATGGCGACTGCTGTGAAAACGGGAACGAGAATCTGGAACTGGGCTCTCCCCAATTAGTGGCAGCACCTCAGCCACCACCCCCACCCCTGACCTCTTCTATCACACTGAACACCCAAACCTTCCCCTCTCTGCCTCTATTTCACCCCCCCCGCCCCGTCCTGCCCACACCCCCATTGTCCTGGACCAGTGCCCTGAGCCACTGCCCTGCCAGGCCGGAGGAGGAACCACACAGATGGAGGAAAGAGGATAAGCTACAGACCAGAGCAAGTCCTCGACCCTGCTTCCTGACCCTGCTGGGCGAACTTGGGAGGCATTTTCTCAAGAAACAATTTTATAAAGGGTGATCACCTCCAATGGCACTTCTAGTGCAATACTGTCTTTCAGCTACCATTTAATGTGAAATAAGACTCTGCCAGCCAATTTATATTCCAGAGTTTCAAACAAGCAAATTAGAAATGAGAGAGAGAGAGAGAGAGAGAGGAGAGAATGAGAATGAGAATATGAATATAACTTCCTTGGTTTCTTGTGAGCACAATAAACACAAAACACAAAAGTGTCTGGCACAGAGTGAACATTGAGAAAACAGTCACCATTACACAAGGTACACAATCCCTTATCCATAATGCCAGCATTAGAAAAGCCATGAATACTCAAGGTTTTTCATAACCCATTTGGCAGCAAAACATGACCTGATCTGAGCCTATTTGTAACCTTGTTTGTATCCAATTTAGTGTGACAATTCATACATTTTACTGCAGAAATATTAATATATGTAATCGCAGGTGCTGTCCCAAACTCCCCCAGAGACATTACATAATATATGGGATGTGTAGCATATAGCTCTCTAAAACCAAAAATCAGTAATTCTGAAACATATCTGGTTCCATGGGTTTTGCATAAGGGGTTGAGAGTGTATCATAACCCATCTCTAAACTGAAGGCGGCGGCAGCAGTTTGCTGGATCAACCCCAGAGAAGTCTTGTGTTAGATTTCTACTATATTTCCCATGGGCAAATTGTCAGGAGGTCTGAGTGCAGAGGTGGCTCAATCCTGGGAGAGGTCAGAATCGGTGTCCTGGGGCAAAGCTGGCCAAGCACAAGGGAAAGTGGAGGTGGAGGTGGAGGTGAGGTGGGGTGGGAGTGGGTGGGGTAAGAGCTGAAAGTCTGAGCAGAGAATGTGGAGGCCAAGCCCAGCATAGGACTTCACTGGCTCTCAGAGGACCCAAGCCATCGAGCACATTCTTATAACTGTTTAGTCACTTTTTTTCTAGATTTTCAAAGCGAGTCTAATTTTCAGTCCCAACACTGGCTCCCTCGAGTCTGGGCAAACTGCCACTGAATCACAAGGGCCACTCAAAGCTTTTTTTTTTCAGGCTGTTGAAAACATTAAACTAAATAAGAGATATTCTCCAGCCTCCCTCACTGCACCCTTCCCCACCCTTACCATCCATTAAAACGACACTTCATTCATCCCGAAGATATTCTACTCTTAGTGGACTACATATATAACATGTGTGCAATAAATAATAAATATGAGTATTAATGAAGCAGTAGCCTGGGGAAAGTGGAAAACTTTGAGAACTAAATCAAGTTAATGTTTCTCTTTATAGTACCTCCCTAGGGCCGGACAAGAAGGGCTCTGCCTTCGACACTGCCCTACTCTGGCCCTCTTCCAGCTGTATCCCTCCCCACGGGACAGAAGAGCCCACATGGCAAAGGGCACATGTGCACCTTCTTCCTAAGCGTGCTCTAGGCACCCAGGATCCCAGCAATCCTGCCCAAATGAGCCCCGAGCTCACTGTCCAAGGGCGGGCCATACCAGTGCTTGCGAGTGGGACAGGGACGGAGACCATGGATGTTTGGCCAGGGTGACCACACACCTGCATGCAAGACCCTTCTCAATGTGGAATGGAGCCGACATGGGAAAACAAAGGGGAAGCCCGAGCCTACCCTTCCCTGCCGCCATGTTCCGGCACACAACTCTGAAGAGTTGGAGAATTTAAACCTGGTCCGCCAAGTTATTATAAAGGTATATTTGGCATTAACCATTCCCCCTTCTTATTTCTGGTATCAGAAACCTAGCCCTCTCCCTGCTCCCTTTCAGTTTTAGCTCAACATATGGCTGCCTTACTGCGAACTACATTTCTCAACATCCCTTGCAGCCAGATGAGGCATGTGACAAAGCTGTAGCCATTGGCAGGCAAAAGGCATCCCGAATGACATCTCTGGGTCACATTCCTTAAAAAGGAAATTGCTTATTTTTTTATTTATTCTTTCCCCTCTCCTTGGACTAGAATTTGGATATTGAGTGGTGGGGCCAATCTTTACCAAGATGAGACAACACCGCAGATTGGCAGAACAAGAAAGGAGGAACCAGGATTCTTAAGGGACCTTATGAAGCAGAGCCAACTCTGAACTGTAAGGTGAGAAAGAAAGATCTTATTTGAGCCACTGAATTTTGAGACTTCTTTGGTATACCAGTTTAGTCTCTCGTACATTTTGCAAATGATCTAAATAAACTGTTAATTAGATTTTGTGGGGTATGCTAAAGCATACAATATGAGTCAACTACATATACAGCGATCCAAGACAAAAATAATAATAACACCAGGCCTTAGCAAGAATTTTTTAAAATGGGGAAAGGGAGGAGGGATTTTGTATCGATACAGAGTTATCTTTTCAAAAATCCTACCAGAAAAAAATGTATCCAATATATTGTTAAACACACACACAAATAAAATAATAATAAGAGTTCCGTGTGAGAATTAATCATAGCACCTGAAGGTCTATAAAATGACCTGAAAACGTTCTATCTATCTTAGAATATCTTCTTATTAAATATAAAAGAGCAAAAAAAATAAAAAAACAAAAATCTAGATATCCTTAAGAAAAAAAAATTGAAATTTTGCTTGTGTGATTAAAACTATTTTTTCGTGTTCATTTTCAAAGACTAGAAAGAATACACCCACATTATAATAGGCGTTTGTGTGGCTATAATAGCTAAACACTGAGTGCTTCTAAGCACAAAAGTGCTTTACATACATGAACTTACTCAATTTTTACCACACAAGGAAACAGATACTATTATTATCCCCACTTTATTGATAAGAAAACTGAGGCACAGAGCAGCTTAGCAGATTGCCAAAGTACACACAGCTAACAGGGAGCCACACTTAGATTCAAAACCACATCATCTGATACAGCTCTGAACTACTCCCTATAGTATAAGACAGTGCTAATAAGAATTTTAAGTTACGTAGGATTTTCTTATATTCTATTTTTCCAATATTGTATAAAATAATAATATCGTGCTATACTTGATACCTAACCCACTTTAGAGATAAAATGCTTCTCCCAAAATGCCATCATGTAATCCTTTCTAAAATCCCAACAATAAGATTGCTTTAAGAATTAAAGTGCGTAGAACATTTGGGAAGGTCATAAGATCACTGCAGACAAAACTCAAATTACAGCAGTGAGGAAGAAGACAGTAGAACACAACCTTTCACTAGAACAGCTTTGAAATTAAGCTTCAACAATTTGCTCCTCTGGAACTTACACAGCGATCAGTGTGAGGTCATCCAGTCCACAAGCCTTACCTTACAAACAAATCAATTGACTGTGCAGAGACTGAGTGATTTATTCAAGGTCAAAAAGCTGGTTATTTGCGGGACCAAAACTAGAACCTAACTCTTCTCTGAGACTAACATAAGTTCTTTCTCTTTAATAGGGCATCCAAGTTTTCTAGAATTTATCAACTAAAACAATGACATTAAATTATATTCCACCCACCCCAAACCCTGCTTTACAGAAAGCTCCCCAATGCTTGTCAGTCCTGCATTAAAGAGAGCAGCAATGCATTGTCACATTCCTAAACGTGCCTCCATCTAAGGCTTGTTTTCAGAAAGACTGCTGAGGCAAAAGGAAGGGGAAGGAAGAAGGGAGAGAAGAAGGGAGGGCAGGAGGGCAAGCAGGCTCCGAATCACGTAACAACGCGAGATCAGCATCCTTACTTTCGAGAACCCTGTCCTTGGGCCCTTTGGAGTGTTCACTGAAGAAAGCTTCCCAATGCCAGCATTGAGGTCACAGAAAAACTATCACCATCATTTCATTGAATGGGCATTTTCATGCCAAATTTTAAAAAAATAACATATTCTCCAAATAAAGGACAATCTTGAAAAGAAAGGCAGTTGACAACCTTACACTGACACATATCTACATTACATTGGCATTACTCTTCTTATTTCATGTCTGACTGTTGAAAACACCAAATGCTTCCAACCAGCATTTGGAAAACACAGGCGGGGACTAACTCAGAGCTCATCAGTCGGCGCAAGGAAGATATGAAAAAGATTAAACTGTTATTTGTTAGAGATTATGCACCTGTTGAAAGCAACAAAAAATAAAACCTGTTTATTCACGTAACATGTATTTATTGAGCATTTACTATGTGCCAGGTACTTTTGTGTAAGATACCAGGGATTCAACCCAAACAAAAGACCTGCCCTCTACTGGAACTTACATTCCAGTAGAGAGACAGCCATCAATCAGCACAGCAAACAAGTAAATGGTAGAGTGTGCTAACAGGTGCTATGGAAAAAAAATACAGCCTGTTAGAGTGAGAGGGAATTGCTGAAGAAATGAGGGTGTGCAGTTTTAATCAGGTGGTCAGGGAGTCAGTCATATGATTACCTGAGGGAAGAGCACTGCAGGCAGGGGCCACCAAAGCACAGGCTCCTAATTGGAATGGCGCCCATCTGCTCTGTACAACGAGCATGAGAAAGCCAGGCAGGATCGCTCAGGGCCCTGTCAGTCACTGTAATGGCTTTAGCCTTTATTATAAGTAAAATGGGAAGTCACTGCAGAATTATGAACCTAGAATGGCATGATGTACTTCCGTTTTGAAAAAGCTCACTCTGCTGCTGGTTGAGACCGCCTTGGAAGGGCAAGGGTAGAAAGAGGAAGACTCCTAAGGGGGTGATTGCAGAAATTCAGGCAAGGATGGTGGCCTAGACCAGGGCGGTGACAGTGGAGATGGTAAAATATGACCCGATTCTGTATAAACAAGATTCAGACAATAGAGCAGTTGTTGCTGATGGATTGAATGTGGTTATTAAAGAGACAAGGGTAAGGCTGTGGGACCAGGTGTGGCTTGGGGTGGATTAGGAGTACAGACTTGAACAGACAGCGGAGATTCCAAGCGGGCAGTTGGAAACAAAAGTATGCATTCAGGGGGAGAGGTCTGGGCCAGAGAGAAATCCGAGTCCAGGGTTCAGATGATGTTTAAAATCAGGAGATTGGGTCTACGGCCATGCCACCCTGAACAAGCCCAATCCCATCTGGTCTCAGAAGCTAAGCAGAGTCGGGCCTGCTTAGTACTTGGATGGGAGACCACTTAGGAAGACCAGGTACTGTAGGCATAACAAATAAAAAATAAGAGATCGTAAGCTGATGAGGTCCTTGCAATCTGTGAGGTCAACCAAGGGTTGCCTCGCCTAAAAAAAAAAAAATTTTTTAATTTAAAAATAAAAATAAAACCAGGAGACTGGGGAGATGCTACAGGGAGTGAATGGTGATAAAGGGGAGGTCCAAGGACTGTGCTCTGGGCACCCCAACATTAGGAAAAAGCATCAGCAAGGGAGAACGAGAGAGAAACCAGGAGAGTGCGGTGTATCCTAGAAGCCAAGAAAGAAAGTATTTCATGGAGAAGGGAATGATCAACTGTGTTGATGCCACTGAGAAATCAAGTTCAATGAGGATTGAGAATGCCCACTGGAATTAGCAATAGAAAAGCCTCCAGTAACTTTGCTAAGAGCAGTTTTAGCTGAATGGTAGAGGCTATGTCTGTTTAAAGTGGTTTTAAGAAAGAACAACAGGAAAGGAATTGCAACCACGGGTAAATAAAACCCTTTTGAGAAATTCTTTTATAAAGGGGTAAAGAGAAACGGGGTGATAGCTGGAGAAAAAGGTAGGATCAAGAGTGGAAAAACAACAGTTTACATACTATTTCTGTATCACTAAATAGCAAGAGAGGGAAATAGCGATGCAGATGATGGAGAGGGGAGATGCCCCTGAACATGCAAGAGAAGGTGAGATATGATTATGCAGCTGGGGTGGCCTTGGGCAGGGTCTGGCTGGAGGTAGATGAGGTGTCAGACCCTGTGGATTCCTCTTCTGTTTACTTCAATTTTCTCAGGCCAAGAGTAGGCAAAGTCATCAGCTAAGAGTCAGGATGGGGAGGAAAGGACAAATGTTTCAGGAGAGCAGAGGTGGCATGAAATAATCACCTAGGACAGTTGGACACTGACTGCCAAGCAGCATTAAGGTCTCACATATGATCATGTATTACTGAGGCCAGGGACCAAGGTTCTATGTTTTTCTCCAGCCATGTTCCTCTGCGTGGAAGCTAGTATGGAGTAGGTGGAGAGTTAGATTTAACCAGGGGTGGGGTTTGACACAGCTGTGATGAAGCAAAGGTGCCAAGGGAATTGAAGGCATGAGCAAAGGAATGATTGAGGTTGACCACAGAATTTCAGTAAAGAGCAAAGAAAGGACACGGAGGAATAGGGACAGCATAATGGTCATAGGATCAATGGACTGTAGATCCCGCAGGAATCCGAGACTGCTACAGTTCTGACACAGGAGGGAGTAAACCAGAAGCGTCAGACGTGGTGGGAAGAATACACAACACTTAAAACTCAGATGATGAAGAAGGTGAAGTCATAAATGATGACGACAAGGTTGGCCATGACACGTTCAAACACTGACAGAGTGCTCAAAGGATCGTCTATATTTACACTGAAATCGCTAAAACAAGAGTAACTTTTAGAGAGTGACCGTGAACCAGGAGCTAATGTCACAGAGAAAGAAGAGTGATGGGGACCAGAACGGCATTTTAACAGTGAGATTTAGCAGGTGATACAGTTAGATGACAGGAGATAAGCTGGAGGGTCTGGTCCGGATGTGAAATGAAGAGCAAGGGAAACAAACACTGCTCACCTCTCTGGAGCAAGAGACAGGTGGGAGAAAAGAGGTACATGAAAGGCCATCAGAGAGCAGGGTCCTCAGGTAAGAACCACCACTCTTATTGCATGAGTATGGGAGAGACTGACTGGCCTATAGTCAAGTGACAAATACATTGACATTTCTGGGGGGGAAAAAATTACCTTTGATGTTAGAAAAAAAAAGCATGTGATATCCACTCCACCTGAGCTTGATGAAGCACAAGTTCCACTAATTAAAAAAAAAAATCTGAACCAGACTGTTAATTAGTAATTTATGTCTGATTATCTGCCACTTTTAGCAACAAAAGGGAAAGATTCATCAACAAATAAAAATTCATTATATGCAAAACTGGGTCAAACGCTATCAGAAATTTTGCCCTTCAAACTTTGTGTCTCCTCACCCTAATTCTAGCAATCGGGTGTTTTGTTCAAATGGCTTTGAGACAACAGAGGCAACATAAGGCCCAGATTTTGAGTTGTGGCAACAGTATGGGGCCCTGAATTCATGCCAGAGTATCAGAATGCCAATTTAACTTCCATCAGAAAAGCCTGAAACGCCACGGACCCAACCCTAATAAAACTCAACCCTTTAGTAGATCACAGACCTCCTTGGAGAATATAATGAAAACTGTGGGCATTCTCCCAGAAAATGTGCAGAAGCACATGTGTAAAAATTCTGTACACATTGCAAACATTTCTCAATAACCCCTCTCCCTCCCTCACAAACCAACCAGGTGAGCTAAAGAAACACCTGCAGGTCAGCTTACTATGACTCCTGGAGATAAAAATACTAAAAATCCAAACCACTTCTTAATTTCTCATCTTAAATTCCCCTTTCTCCAGATGCTCATTCTTGGGTCAAGCAAAAATCTCAGAAAATACGAAGAGAAATTAAACAGTTCTTGATGAAATTTTGAGAAATGTTAGGAATATATTTAAAAGAGCTCCAGGATTGAGGAAAAATAGTCAAGACTCCGGTTGCCAATTCTCAAGGATGTGATCCCAGCGCAAGCTACCCACTCTCCTGAGATATTATATATCTAATATATCTATATCCCACCTCCCTCACCACAAAACCTTAATAGAAAGGCTTCGCCTGCCAGGCGTCAAAGCCAGAAAAGAGACTTCTTCCCTACCACTATGTTCCATCACGTCTATCTCCTACCTAAAACTTTCCCACTCACCCTTCTCCTCCATCCCAACCACCACTGGCTAGTTCAGGCCAACAATATCACTTACCCTATGACTGCCACAGTCATACGGTGGCCCTCCAGGCCTCCAGTCTTGCCCTATCCACCACCTCGACCCAAGTCATCTCTTCTCCAGAAGAGCAAATCTGATCAGATCAGCCCTCTGCTTGAAACTTCTCACGGGCAGTAAGTACAGCGACCTGATATTAGAATAGAGCTGTATGGGGTGGGGGAGGGGAGGAGTAATTGGGATTGATGGTGTGTGTGTGTGTGTGTGTGTGTGTGTGTGTGTGTAGTAGGTAGTAGTCCTAGTAGTAGTAGTATGTGGGAAGTACCTAGAAATTTGGAAGTTTTTTTAATGCTGAGGTTTGCAAAAATATGAAATATTTCAAACATGCCAACAGACAACAGCAAAAACACCGCACATCACTGTAGGGGATTCTGTGGTGTACGGCACAGACCCGCCTAGCGGGACCAAGACGACGCACGCATTCCTCCAGCAGCTGAGGGTTTGTGGCCGGGCGCTGCTCTAAGAATGAATGGCTGTTGGCTGAAGGTAGGTCGCTTGCCCAAATTTTCACCTCGCCTCCTTCCCAGGGTCAGCCCATACACAAGTCAGGACACGGGGCTCAAGATTCAACACCATTGTCTCACTTTGAGAACTCTCTGAAGGGCCATCCCAGTTCTAGAGCTTGGTGCCCTGCTGTACCTGAATTATAATTCAGCTTTTCCCGCTGCCCAATCTTCTTCCCTCATTTCTTTTAGGAATTGTCCTCACATACACACGAATCTGTCTCAAATTCTATTGCCAAGGACCTGGAACTAAGGCAGTCATCCCCCAGCTTTACAAATTAGCATTAAGTTCAGATATTATTTTCATCGAGGAATTACAGACACAATTGAAAACCCTCATCTCCCATTATCTCTAGAGAAATACACAATCTTTAATTCAGTGTTTATCATTTTCATGAACATGTTTGTATTTTAGTATTGTATTTTTTAATACATAAACATTACATAGTAATTTTTGTATGTGTTTGGACTTTATATATGGTACCATTCGATATATTCTGCAGCTTGATTTTTGTTTATACTCAAAATTGCTTTTAAGATGTATCTATCCTGCTATAATTAGCTCTTTAAAATATGATCTAAAACAAAGTTGTCAAAATATTATTAGCTGATAAATTTCAAATGAGGGCACACACATATCTGGGATATCATTTCCTATAAATTTATTTATATTGACTACTTCATTATTTTTTACATAATATTAAATTTAACATTTAAAATTTTTTAAAATCCGTTCAGAGTTAGCCTTAAGATACAATCTACACTCTTCAATCTAAACTGGTTTCAGCTTAACTTTCCAGCCTTTATCTTTACTTCTCATATCCCTCTTCAGCCACATTGAATAAATCACACCGCCAAAGTTTTGGAAGTTCTCACCTCCAAAACCTCCGATATGCCATTGATTCCCCAATCTTAACAGCTCTCCTCCCTTTACCTCCCCACCCTTTCCCAGTCTGTTTTTATTCTTCAGATCTTAACATAGATATTCATTCTTCTAAGATGTCTTTCCTGAGATCTCTAGACATCAGCTAGCTACCCCTCCCATGAACTCGCAGTGTCCTGAGCTGTTTTACTTTTTAAAATTGTGTAACTGCCTATTTAATCCATTTACTTACAAATCTGTGTGACTGCCCTCTCTAGGTGAAAGACAATTGACAAATGGAACTGTTTTATTCATCCTGTGCCAATCCCAGTGACTGAAACATAGGAGGAGGAAGGTAACAAAATGCTGTTCAAAATGTCTTCTACAGATAGACAAGTGAAATAAATAGATGATAGATAGACAAACAACAAATAAGTCCTTCCCTGATGAACTCCACTACTTCAGATAGAGCTGAACCTTAAAGACAGCTAGATTCACAGCCAAGACAGACAATTAAACTAGCCAAATCAAAAATTTAGACATCACCAAAGCACATCCCAACAATGCAAAGTTTCCAAATAAGATCTTTTCTTTTCTTAATGGTCAAGGAAACCACCGTCTGTAATACAGGCTTCTATACTAGAATTTAAAGATAGCCTATGGAATACAAGAATTTGAAAGATGGAACTTAAAATAAAAACAATATGGTAATAACAGCCTCTTCCTTCGCCTATTCCCCAAACCTCCACAGCAGAGCCTCACAGAAAGAAAAACATCTTTTACCTGAATAATTATGATTTCTAAGCATTCCAGCTTTATTGACTGAACTCCAAGAAGCTTTCCGCCACTTAATTATTCCTTAAATGAAAGGTATTTCTCAACATCTGCTCTTAATTCTTAATCTGCATCTTCTCTATCCTATCTGAAGCTGAAATTAGTCATATAGGATGAAGTTATATTCACAGCATCACATGAAACATTTTATTCAATTAAAGTTCCTCTGAAATAGATTCCCTGGCTCTTTTTGCATATGTATTTTACTTTAGCTGTCTAAGATTATCTTCACTTTAAGATGAGATTAATATTACCATCCCTTGCTGCCTTTTCAAAGAATGTTTATATTGTCTTGAATAAACATGAATAAACTTTCTCTTTTCTCTCATTTTAATTAATCTACTTTTTTATAAAGCATAACCTTTCCTTCAGAATACGTATATATGTACATACATGTATATATATAAAATACAAATGCTATTGAAACTTATCAGAATTTAAATTTCCCTAAATAAACTAATCAAGAGGCAATGAGAAAAATAGCAGTAGTCAACTTGAGGTGTAAAACTACCTTTAAAATGTGAAGAAATTAATCAAGTTAAGAAAATTAATTCTGGAAGAAGAGCCAATAACTGAAAGTGTTGACAATTTAAATTAAAACATGATTTGAAAAATTATACAACTGATTAAAAAATACAAAACAAATGCCACGGAAGTAATGTTTACATTGCGGCTTTATTTGTATTGTGTCTAACTGCTAAGCATCCTTCAAATCCTTTCCCCTACCCCACCTCCACCTGTACCACTCTAGTCCAAACCCCATAATCTCTAACCTCAATTATTTTCCCAACTCTTATCTGCTCTCTGCCTTCCTCCAGCTCTGCTCCCTTCTAAATCTATCTTTCATACTGCCAATCAAGTTATCTTTCTGAAAAACAGTACTGAGCCAGTCATTAACCCACTTAACATCCTATAGTGACTCCCCACAGAGAAAAGATCAAATCTCTTATTCTGCTTCAAAAGAGCTTTCAAATTCTGGTCCCAACCTCTCCCATCGTCCTCAACACCCCAGCCACACTCACCTACCAGCTAGAGATTCAAAATGCCTTGTTCTTTTCCATCAATCTGGAATGCTCTTCCGTCACAATCCACATGGCTGCCTCCTATGCACCCTTGAAGGGACAGCTCTAATTTCCTCCGCTTAGGTCCCTCTCTTACCAGCCCCTTCATTCCCACCAAGGCAAGAGTTCATCTTGCTCCTTCCCTGCTTCCACAGCCTTGTGTATACCACAGTGGTCCTAGTGCAGGCATGTCCATGTATGCTTCTCTTCCCAAGTAACCTTAGAGAACCTGAAGAACAGATGCATGTCTTATTCACCTCTGAGCCCATCATCTAGCAATAGGATTGACAGACCATTTGCTGAGTAAATGAGCTATGTATAGAAGCAAGTCTGATTTTTTTAAACCATGAAAATGCACAGTAATCCCTTATAGAGTACTTCCTGTTTGTGGAGACTAAGCTACAGACTGGCATCAGAAAGTCAAATTAGGAAAGCATGTACCCAATATACAAGTAAGAAGAGGCAAAAATAGAAATAAAGAGTGAACAGGAGGGAGAGATGGACGCTGGTTTGGTGATCGGAGAGCAATGCTTTGTGGCATTCGTGCTGAAGTTTGAAGGATGAAAGCTCCCGAACTGGGGGTGGGGAGGAGGAGAACAATCAGGCGCAGAAAACAAAGCCATCACTGCAAAGGCAAGAAAGGACCACGGGTAGTCCTCGCATGGCGTCCTCTGCCTCCTTGACAGGGTTTTGGGGGAGGAGAGGGAGGGGCTAGAGAGGATGGTGTCAGACTTCCCTAATTGTCTCACATAAACATACATGCAAGTGGGTTCCCCTCTCTGAGCCATCGGCCTTGATGACAGGTCCCCAGAATTAGGTATGTCCTACAATGAATGCCCACTAAGGCTAGCCTAAGAGAGGGCAAGCATATGTGTGTGTTCTCCAAATAGCAACATGCCTCTAACTTAGAACAGGTTACGTCTCTTGGAAAAGCACATGTAAGTTAAAATAATTCACGTCACTATGATTTTTTTTTGTATACACACGGTATTAAAATGGGACTTAATACATGATTAAAGGTCTGATATGTTACCTGTTATAGAACTGGCCACTGATACCACATGTAAAAACACAAAAGTAAGTATCTTTACGTATTACATTATGACATTTTCTAAATACCCATGAAGAAATTGCATAGGGTAACAGCATAAATTAGAGCGCACATGGAATTTTATTCAAGAACCCCCCAGAAGGTAGCTTTTGGGTAAAGCCAGGAGCCTTCAACACCAAATAAGACTCAGATTCATTCTCCTAGCTCTGAGTCAATACTTGTGTTTTAAATTTTAAAAGACAGTATGTTGTGAATCATAAATCTGATAAGGGGCTACGATGGTTCATAACCTAGGGAGTTGTCCAAGTAGAATTCAAAACTGGTCCTTGTACATGGCAGGGCAAGGAGGGACCTACGAAAGAGGCAGACCACTCCAGACGAGTAGGTGACAGGTGGCCCTCCGCACCTGCCTCCCCAGATTTTAAGACTTTATATAGAGGCCTTAACAGGGTTCACTCACATGTACAATCTAGATGAGCTCAACAACAAATCACTCTTTCAAGGATGCATAGTGGCTCCCACTATGGGAACAGCAGGTAGAACACACATTCCAAGGACAGGGGAAAGGAGCCTCTGATTGCCTTGGTCCAGCTTGAGGGTCACCTGGCCGTCATATCCAGTCAACCTCCTCCAACAGGTTAATACCAAAGTATATGAAATATACTTTTTAATACAACTCGATAGAAAAAAAAAAAGAAACAATCTGATTTATAAATGGGCAGAGGATGTAAACAGGCATTTTTCCAAAGACATACAGATGGTGAGCAGGTACATAAAAAGGAGCTCAACACTGCTAATCACCAGGAAAATGCAAATCAAAGCCAAAATCGGAAAACACCTCACACCTGTAGAATAGCTATTATCAAAAAGACAAGAAAAAAACAAGCATTGGTGGGAATGCAGAGAAAAGAGAACCTTTGTGCACTCTTGGTGGGAATGTAAATTGGTGTGGCCACTATGGATAATGATATGATACGATTCTTCAAAAACTTAAAAACAGAACTGCCCTATGACCCAGCAATTCCACTTCTGGGTACTTTTCCAAAGAAAACGAAAACACTTAACATGAAAAGATACATCCACTCTCATATTCACTGCAACATTCTTTATGATTGCCAAGACATGAGAAGCAACCTAAGAGTCCATCAATGGATAAAGAAAATGTGAGGTACACAAGACACACAGACACACAGACACACACACACACACACACACACACACACACACAATAATACACACACACCAGGAATATTATTCAGCCCTAAAAAAGGAGGAAATCTTGCCATTTACAACAACATGAATGGACCTTGAGGGCATTATGCTAAGTGAAATAAGTCAAAGAAAGATAAGTAACATATGATCTCATTTATACGTGGAATCTAATAAGATTGAACTCACAGATACAGAGAACAGACTGGTGGTTGCCAGAGGCTGGGGGTGAGGGGTGAGCAAAATGGGCGAAGGTGGTCAAAAGGTACAAACTTCCAGTTATAAAACAAATAAGTCACAGGGATGTAACATACAGCATAACTATAGTTATTAATACTGTTTTTGCATGTTTGAAAGTTGCTAGAAGATTAAATCTTATATAAATTTTGGTAACTATGGTGACAGATGTTAACTAGACTTATCATCGTGATCATTTTGCAATACATGTAAACATCAAATTAGTATGTTGTACACCTGAAACATTTGTCATATATCAATTATATCTGTTTTTGAAAAAAAACAATATAATTTTAAAACTGGCAATATAGCAACTCATTTTGAAAAATGAGTCATTTACAACTTAAAACCAAATTTTGTTTTTAAGTCTATTTGTTTTGGAGTAAATTTTACTGGCTTTATTTTGTGGTCTGTTTGTTTCAAATAAAGATAAAAAGGCTTCCTCCTAAGTAGTTCGTTAAAACTTACCCACATTTCCACATGGCCAACCTCTACACAAAGATCTCTGTGCAAGCAGAAATTACCATCCCACACAGACCTTACCAGGCTCTCCCTTTTTAAGCCTCAATCTTAAAACTGCCTCAGGAATGGGTCCCATTAAATTCTGAGATGTGATCTCAAATTCCACACAATGACATATGGAGAAGCAATTACACACCTCCAACCACCCTGAAGCTTTTTTCATCAATAAAGAAATGAAGATCATTTCCTACATCTTCAAAGAGGTTAAAGATTAGAGCTCAGACATTATATTGCAAATAACTGAAGGGCTAGAAGAGATTCAGAGTTTGGTGTCTGGTTTAGTTTGGTTATATAAATGTAAGGACGACCCCAGATTTATAGATCTTTGGAGAACTTGCTATGATGATCCATAAGTCATTAAAATTCTGGTTTTTCACTGACATAAAAATCATGATTCATCTTTTAAAATTTGCCAATTTTAAAAGAATGATAGGCAAATTATTTTATATCAAAAGGAAATATAGCTACAGTAAATATAAGTACTAGATGTCGCCTATTCAAATTACAATAACAGGGAGGTAAATATATATGTAATATTTTCCTCAAACCTTCGAGAAGAAAACTAGCAAATGTTATTGCTTGTATTTTATACTCTATAGCATATCTTAGAAAGTATGTATCAACACAGAAAGAACTAGTGGTTTTTAATTACAAAGTATTCCATTATAAGAATAAATTATAACAACTAAAAAGAAAAAAAAATGAAAACTGGCATGAAAGATGGCTGTGAGGGTTTTTTCCCCACCCTGAGTCAAAAACACATCCATCTTGGAAATAATTTCTTAGAAAATATACACAGCAAGTTTTTGCGAAGAATTGATCGGGGTACTTACTCCCTGAAGGAATTCAGGGTATGACTTTAGGCTCACAGCAGGAAGAGGTTTAATATAATGAGAGGAAGACTGAGGAGCTCAATAAAGAAATATTTCCATGCTGATATTTTGGTGTGGTCTTCTAGTTCAATGAGCCACAATAAGAAATGTACCAACAAGTTTCATCACTTTCCTGACCCACTTCCCATTATTTTGCCTTTGTTCAGCACAACCCAAACTTCAAAACACAAGACAAAAGAAAAAACTGTCCAATGCCAAGATATCCATTACCTTTTTTGTTTAAAGAGAAGTGTTTATGAGTAGAAACAGTCTTCAGCATTTGACTAGAGCTCTCCTTGTTCCTCTGAAACACACAGACCACTTTCTCTTTCATTCCAGGAGTCTTAAACCTGCCTCCTTTGTCCATAAATCAATGGCGCTAAACAGAATAACCCATGGAGCTTGTTAATACTCCAGATGCCGGGACCCTACCCACATGACTGAATCTGAATCCCAAAGGGTGGTTTTGACATACGGCCTGAGTTAGGAACCCCATATGGGATGAGCCCCAAATCTGACTTTCAAAATAAAAGCGTATTGCATACAGCTATGTAATTAGTGATTTAAAGCTGACATGATTCACACACAGCCTATAAGGGGCAAGAGAACCAACCAATCAGTATCGACCTCAAAATGCTACACCATTCCCATCCCCAGTCTTCTTCACATAAAGATCACACCAAATTCTTAATTAGAAAATGGAACAAAAGAAATTCACAAGTCTTAAAACTATGTAATTAGAGGAGACTTAAACAGATAATACGTTTTCAACTACGTTAGCTGCATTTATTGCAAAGTTGTGGCACTTTAGAAGCACAAAGTGAGATTTTTTTATTGGGTTCCCCTGCTACATCAGAAATGTGATTGATTATGTGTGTTTTTCTGTTCTTTGAAAAAATTTTGTTACATAATTAAATGCTAAAATTATTGAACTGGACACAAATCATAACTAGCTAGGCATCAACACGCCAAAAAAGAAGTTCGTTTGAAAATATTCACCTATGAAATGCTATTCTCATACTTTACACTGAGTTCATTGGCTGTGATAGACAGAATTGATTTTTTTTTTAAGAAATTGAGTTTTCAAAATCAATGTGAGGCGGTATCACCCCAAACTTTAACCTTAGCTGCCAAATGAGCACACACAAACAATTCCTCTGATTAACTAGGCCAGAAGTACAAGCTTCTGAGAGAAAAGCCCCACAAGATATAAATAAACTTTGAGTATTTGGCTGTTCAAAGACTGCGCGGAAGCCTCCTGCAGCTGACGTGGGTGAGTCCGGGGGCAGAGGAGCAAGAGTGAAATGGCTGGATCTGGATTGGATTTCTCCATTCACAGGCCCGCATTCTGAGAATGAATATATATATGCATTTAAAAATTCACGCTGACTCACATTTCGAATACTGAATTGAGTGTATTTATTATACAATTAAAGCATATAAAAATGTAATAATATAGCAAATATCTCTGCCTCCACACACAGCTTAAGGAGAAAAAAAAAACCTAGCCAATACATCTGAAACCACCTAAGTGCCCTTTCACAACTAAATTTTAACTAATATTTACAACCACTTCGATGAACTGACATGTTCTCTTGTCCTAGAAGATCATCACATCAACAACTAGTTCAAACCTCTGGCCTCAAAGGTCAATAAAATTGAGTTTTCCATTCTATCTATATAATTAATATACTTCTACTGCTTAGAACAATCTCAGCAATTCGCATTTTCTGATCGTGAATGTATCACCTAACAAGCTTTCGTAACCATAGTAACAAGTCATGAGAATCACATTGATAATAGAAAACTTTCCTATGATTGCACTATTTCAGCATAAGGTTAACACGAATTACAAGAATAGCTGCTCAACTGGTGTCAGAGTTGAATTTCCATCAGTTATTTGTCCCTCACCACAAATCCCCAGGGCTCATGGAAAAAAACAAACCTGCTCAAAGACGTCCTTCAAAGCACAGGTATTCCAGCCAAGTAAAGCTTCAGAGGAGAGAGAAAAAAAAAAGTGTTCACAGTCCCTTAAGCTCTTCAGAAAAATCCCCTCACAGCTATTTCTTTAAATAAAAGAGAAGCAGACCACTGCCTTAACCACTATCCTTAGTAAAGAAAAACCTCTGAAAGATAAACAAATAAAGTAATCTTCCTCATAATTTTCATAAACCTGAATCTTGTTAAGCAAGTTTACTTTACTGCAAATATAGCATCTTTTTAGGAGGCTTACTGTAAATGTAACCAGGTATAATATTCCATCTTAAATAATTCATTTTATTTTTACTTCACTGGCCTCTCTTTTCTTCCTTCTCCCTTCCCCCCTCCTCTTACCAACTCTTTCAATCCCACAGATACCCATCTGGGCATCAGACCAGGATTTAAATTGTGCCAAATCCCAGTGCATTTGAAATCCACTACCTTTTTTCACCAGCCAGTGAAAACCCTTGAGCAGCAGTTGGAGGAAAAGAGAAAAGGGAATTCACGTCAGAAACAGATTAGCAATTTCTCAACCTTCCACCCAGAGGACTGCCTGTCCTCTGCTATTTTACCGTTTGCTAACTCTTGACAGAGAATGACAGAGCACAGTCAGGGAAGGCCAGGACAGGTCTGGGAGTAGCAGGTCGTGCCTCCTACAATCGGCCCTCCCTTGGCAGAGGCTACAGTACCAACTGAGGGCCTAGAGAAGCTCTACCTCAGAGCCCAGGGTCCCAAACCTCAGTAACGATGAAGGAAGAGGCAAGGGGAAGTATAAATCCAATTAATACTGTGAAAACTTTCTAAGCAATAGATTTAGGCACAAAATGAAGAAGAATCATACAACAGCAACGGAATAAGCTACCTTGTAAATCAAGACACTCTGCACTATGAGAGGTCAGATGCAGAGTTTCTGGAGTCACAGCACCTGAGCTCTAACCCCAGATCTGGCACTTTCTAGCTCTGTAGCCTTTTCCACTGAATAAACAGTCACTGCTCACCTACTATGAGCTAGGCACTGGGCTTGGTGCCAGGGATGAACCGGTCCCTGCTCCTGTGGAATTACATTCTAGTGGGAAGGACATTAACAAACACACAAAACAAGAAAAGTGCAAGAGAGTGGTGAGAACACAGAGGGAACTTAAATATAGAGATGCATTCCCGAGTGACTGGGAGAGAAACTCAAAAGATCTTTGTGGGAAGATCTCTCAGAGATGACATTTCAGCCTAGAGCTAAATGACCAGAAGGAGCCCAGCAGACAAAGACAGGAGTATGAGGGATGTGCAAAGGCCCTGAGAGAGGCACAACTGGGCCTCTGGAGGAACAGGGGCAAGGCCGGTGTGGCAAATTACTTCTGCGTGTGGCTCACGCTTGTCAACTGTAAAAGTGCTTGTGAGGATCAAACTCTTAGCACCACATCTCCACACAGTCTGTGTTCAACAAACGTAAAATGCTAGAATTATCATCATATCATGGTCATTGTCACCAGTGAGAACTTATCACTGGAGATGTGCAAACAGAGGCAAAGTAACCACCTCACAGGTGTAACCAAGTTATACAGCCTCTAACATTCCCTCAGCAATGAGGTCCCAGGAATAGACAAGAAGACAAAAGGTGAAAGAAAAAATGATAAAATTGTTACACTCAGGCTTCCTGTCCAAGGGCTTTTAAAGGAGGTATTGAATCATGCAATAATGTGGCACCTATCTGACTAATTTATTCAACAAAGGGCCCTTTCCCATTTGAGAGTCTGTGATTCCAGTCTCCAAACTGTCAAATTCCCCGCGTGTAGCCAGTTGGCACACGGTCTTTAGCCCGGACATCTACCATTGTTAGGGAGCTCTGGGTTAAAATTTACAACAGCACTGAGAACAGAATGGATGAGTTGTACTGTATTACTAGCTTTAACATGTGTTAGCCATTGACAGAATGAAGTAGCAATGAGCATATTCTTTGACTTGACATGCATCACAAACCACTTTATCATTTCATGTTTAAAATATTCCAACCAGAAATTTATACATCACAGACTCCATTGGCAATCTATTTCACTTTTTTAAAAAATCTATTTCTTGGACTATTCTCTCAAAATACTAACTGGTTAAGCCTTCTGAAGCTCACTAATTCAGGCTGTAAAAGAGGCGTCATTGATGACAAATTTGACGTCAGTATCTTAATAGGGAAAGAAAGGTCTCCTTTTACCCCACCCCAAGCTCTTAGTCAGTCAACGTCATATTCTTTTAAGTTCTTTTCTAAAAATCATTCAAATCTGAGGCAAATGTACTACAACTTAAAAAAATGTATGGATTTATATATTTATGAAGCTTTCATCGACTGCCCTTAATGAGTTCATATTTGTTTAGATGGTGGAAATGACTTAAAATTTTTTTTAAACCTCACATACATCATAAAGCAAGTTAATATTCAATAAGAGCAATATAAACAATCTCAATAACTTAACATAAAATGCACAAATACTTTTATTATGCCAGGCTCTTAATCCATCCAAACCCACGGAGAAGGGAGAAGACTCTTCATAAACCAAGAAATTAAATTTATCAGTATCCTCTCAATATTAGTTTTTTCCCACCTGAACCTTTGCCCTCTCCCCCATATCCAATCCCCAAAAGGAAGAAATCTAGAAGAACAGATCAGAATCATAATTCTCCCAGGAAAACATTCCTTTAAAACAACAAAATTGCAACAACTTCAGCATAGAACATGTCCAAGGAGGATCTTTAAAAACATGTATTATATGTAGATGATTTCTTTGATTTAATCTGAACTAAAAATCCCTTTTCAATATGTACAGTCTTGGCATACCATAAAACATTACTACTGTATACTAATATTTACCTTAAAAGAATCAAAACTGTGCCTTCCAGAAAGCAAGATTTGGACTAATAGGTCCATTCGAATCCAAATTTATCTACTGGCTTTTGCAACATAATCCAGCCAAAAGACTGTAATTCATATCTCAGCTATGCGACAGCTAACTTTTCAATGTGTTTTGAAGTGGGTGCCACCAAAAAAAAAAAAATTAACAGTCATAGCTTTGGCATTAAAACATTCTAAGCAATTCGAGAATCTTTAGAAATATAAGAATTAATATAATACAGGCTCATTGAAGAACTTTAGAAACTACACATGAGCAAAACGAGAAAAATAATCCCAAAATGCCAAGATGACTACCGTTAACATTTTAGTGTACAACCTGCTAAATTTTTTTGAAAAAATATTTTTCACATGAGGTCCTACTATACATATTTTTCACTTAACAATATCAAGAACACATTCTTATGCATATGAATATATGTACATATCAATAACATTTTTATGGATGTATAACCTTCTGCTTTATGGATGTACCCTAATTAACTCCACTGAGAGTCTACATGATCTACTCAGATGCCCTACATACACTAAAGAAACAGAGTAGGTTAATCACTATTTCCTAAAATTATTTGTCTATGACATCCTTTTTTAATTACACATTAGAACTTGTGTTTTCAAAATACTTTGGGAAATTATGACTTAACCAATCCTCAATATTGGATTTTTATGGTGTTTCCAATTTTTTCTATTATAAAAATGCTGTGATCGACTTCTTGCTTGTACAATTGTTTGTTCCCTAGGGAAAAATTCTAAAAATAGAGTTAATGGGCCAATTGTTATACATATGTTAAAAATATGAGATAATTTCTGTCCAATTTTCCCCCAATAGAGTATAAGAACTTTCGATCTTTTTAAATACTTTTTAATTTAAAGTATAGTTTGGAAGTTATGAGCACTCATTATATGTACCCAATATTTTTAAACTTATATAATTACTTTTTTACATACAACGTTAAAATGCATAGTCATAAATATCAAAGGTCTTACTGTAATGGAGGCGGTTCAGAAAACTACTTAAGAATATACCTCCTCACAATTTATAGAACATAACAAGCATGGTTAAGTTAAAATGTCCCACTCTCATTTTTCTTTGTCACATTTACATAGTTATGAATATACATTCTATACTCTTAAGAAGATGTTAATAATCCCTTATATTTACATAGTACTTTATATTACTAAAACATTTAAAATAAAAAGAATTTTAGAGGAATAAAACATCCTCAGAGCATTCTTTAGAACAAGATATTAAGCTACACCCCCAAAAGATTCTTCAAGCCACACAATAGTAGCTAGACATTTAGGGCCAAAACTGTGATAACCAAAATCTTTACCAATCAAACAATATCAGTATCATGGAGGGAAATGCGTGTCTTAAATGCGTATCTCTATTAATGTGGAGTTTATTTTTGGTGCATAGTTCTACAATTTCAAATAATAAAAAATAAGCTCCTAACAAAAAGATGGCTCACAGAGCAAAACAGGCTGTAAGTTCCTTTTTTGTTTTTAAAAGTGACACTGGTTGTAATTTTATACCTCAAAGTAACTCTCAAAGTTACTTAAGTATAGTGTTCACACCCAGGGTAGAGTTCTGTGTAATTTTCAAAGCTCAGAAAGGCCCTGCCTGCTCAAAAATATCTCCCCTTAGAGCCTGTCTCAGAATCATATTTGAAGCTTCTTAAAACTACAGAAATTTTTATTCAACTGGTCTAGAGAGAAGCCAGTGCATCTGCATTTTGAAAAAACTCCCCAGTTGATTCGTTTGACCAGCTAGAATAGAAAAGTACTCAGCTGTATAAAAAGACTGAAGGGTTGGCGGGGGGAAGATTCCTTAGGTTCCCAATTTAAATGTTCATATGAAAATCACTGGTCTGTCTTAGATTACTGAGGTTAAAAATATACCTTGAGAAGGTTCATAAGAAGTTTCAAAAATGGAAGCAAAGTTGGAACACCTGTTGGCCTAGCCCTGGCCACCAAAAGGGATGGCGGTAAGGACATAAGGTAATGAAGCAAAACTCAAGAAGATCCATCCTGCCAGAAACCATGGTACTTCCTACTTTAAGCATATAATCCCTTCAACTTCATAAAATAGGCTGAAAAGAAAAAAAAAATGTTCAGCTGTATTTTTGTGTTTAAAGGGGGTCATCTTATAAATGAAAAGCATTCAACCATAGGTAGCAGTTTTACCAGGCAATCCCAGGCAACAAACAATGAGATTAAATTGTGTAGAGAAATTAAGATAGGATACTCAGAGACATTATATTATCTTTTACAATATTAATACTGATTTGTTAGAACTATGTTTCTCAAAAGAAGTTTGTCTCACAAGAACAGTACAAAACATGTCAAAAAAAAACCCTACATGTTAATAGGAGTGTATACATAAAAATCTGTCATTTTCTTAAGCTTCCATTACCTACCAGATCTGGACTTAATGATGTCACTGAACTCGTTCTGCCCATCGTCAGGCCTGGCCTCATGTTCTCCACACTTGGCCATCTTTGCTGAGTCTCAATATAATCCAAAGACTTTACTAAATCCTCTTTTTTAAGATCTTCAGTTTTCTATAATGGTCAAGCTTGACATTAACACCTAAAGACAAAAGGGAAAGTATTGACTTGAAAAAAAAATGTATATACATATATATATACATGTTAGTTAACATATAGTCATATACAGTTATAGATAGTAACCACTCATTCAGCAAATATTTATTCAGTGCCTACTACGTGCAAAGCACTTTTCTGAGCAATGGGGATATGACTATCAAAAAAAACCAGCCTCTACCATTATGAAGTTTATAGACACGAAACAGTTAATTACACAATGAATCATTTCTGATATACTACAAACATACCAAGGTGAAGCACAGAGTGATATCATCATACAGCAGAGGACTCTGACCTGCCCTGGGCTTTCAATTAGAGAAGGCTTTCTTGAAAAAGTGGCATTTGAGTCAAGCCTTCAAGGATGAGAAGAATTTGATTAGATAAATCCTTGATTGAATTCGGAGTTTTTAAAAATAGACATTTTAGGATAATTTGAAAAATCAGAATTTGGGCTGTATGTTAGACAATATTATTGTATCAGTATTAAACTTCTTTAATATTGGTTAATGATTTTGTCATTATGCAAGGATATGTCTTTGATTGTAGGAGACACATGATAAAATATTTAGCAATGAAGTGTGATAACATCTTCAACTTAAGTTCAAGCAGGACAGTATATATCTATCTATGCATGTCTATTTGTCTATATCTGTCTATGTATGTATATATACAAATATACACATACGGGGGAAGCAAACACTAGAACATAAGTGGGGAATGTAGATAAAGACCATATGGGTGTTTAGTCTTTTATTCTTGCTGGCACAATATTACAAGCAGAAAATGACTGTGGCCTAAACAAGGGTAGATGGAAAGAAATGGGTGGATATGTGGGATATTTAGATATTAAAGTTCAGTAGGATTTGAGAACTGGTTGGTTGGTTGTAAGAGGTTCAGGATACTAGGATACAAAATAACTGCCCAGCTTTGGGCAATTGACTAGAGGATGAGTCATTCACTGAGCTGGGGAGCACTGGAGGATAAGCCACTGGAGGAAGAAATAATGGCTGTGGTCTGGATTTGCTGAGTTTGAGATGCCTCTGAGATATGACGTGGAAATAACAAAAAGGCAATTGGATATACAGGTCTGATCTCAGAAATGGTCTGAATTAGATATAAACCTGGATGGTTGTATATTACAACATTGACACAGATTTTATTCTAGAAGGTACATCATATGAATTCTACTGAGTGTAGATATCACTCAATAAAATAAATATAATCTTTAATGATTAGTCACAAGCATATTTAGAATTTAAAGAATTGAGGATTCTATCCTGAAATATCACTTTTTTTTTTTTTTTTTTTTTGAAGAATGTCAGTTAAAGTACTGCATTGCCCTAATACTTACTGGATCACACTGCCCCAAAAACCCAAACAGAATCAGAATTCAATTTTAAGTTCAGCGACTTGGCTCCATCCTAAGAGCCCCATAAGCAGATCCCAAATGCCAATTAAATAAATTAATTATTCAATTGAGAAGTCAACACATCTAAATATTAATCTATGAATAACAGACATTAATTCACATATTACAACACATATCAGAACCAGTGTTTACTGCTATCTAGGATTAGACAATTCAATTCTCTAATTAAAGGACACACCATATAGTATTATTTTACATTTCATTTTGTGTATTTATATAACATTCAGTATTTTATGTTTTATGATATATAATACTCAAGGAAATACCACATGATATAATTTTATAATACAGATATATGTAATATGTATTATTATATTATTCTCCTGACCAGTCAGGAATACAGTGTGTTCTAATAATAAAGAGGTCAAAATTACCTTGGCAAAAGGTTTTAAGTGTCAAGGAGTTTGAGGCAGATGAAAACTGTGGCAGATTTCTAAAACTTTAGAAGTAATTTCCTCTCCAGCGGGAAGGAATATATGGATTAGATCATCAGTCTGCCAAATTTTTTGAATATAAAACTTTTTCATTTTTTAGATTGCTCTACTACTATTACAACTTTAGAGATTATTATGTGATTAAGTTCCCTTTTAGGGGTACATACTGTGATTTACTGAATTCTTAATTGTATTTTATTATATTCAAAAACCAAAATCTTTGTTCAAAAGAATGCATATAAAATTTTATTATGGAAAATCGAGTTTGCCCAACAAAATCCACTTAACTGAAACACAACTAACTTGAGAGGTATTTCTAATGCTCTTCTTCATAACTGGCTTGAGCCAAAGGTCTTCACTTCAATGCTTCCCAAGGACTTTTCCCACTCCATAAAAGAACAAAGGAAACTATTTACACAGGAATTTATTCATTTGCACATTCGTATCTCTTTACTTTATTTTATTTTGCCACTCTCCTTATTTCTCAAACTTTATTTTTGATAATCAAAATTCCTTACATACTACAAAGATACAGCAGAACAGAGGATTAGAGAAGGAAAGAGGGAGAATCTCAGACCATTTAAACAGTGATAGCTACAGGTTGCCACTTGTTGCATGAACGGCAAGGGACTCCACGTTGAGTAACATATGGCAAAAAGATACCTCCTTCTGATTATCTAAAGATTGCAGCAACTTATAATTGGTTGTCTGAAGACAAAACCAAAGTTTTATCACTAACAATGTGCCTCGAGGTGTCCCTCCATTCCACATCTATGCAACAGAGAGAAGGCCATCTTCTACACCCGGCTAGGTGAGAAACCGAGAATAAATGAACGGGGCATTGCTTTAGAAGCTTTAAGCCCTTTACAAGTGTAATTTATTGTTACCACTGCTCTAGGTTGCTGTGCCAAAGTTTAGCCAGATCTTTCTCACGGGGAAATTAATACACTCAACTCTAGTTCACCAACATTTTCTTCATAACATTTCTGGCTGTCATGTGGACCCAAAGCCATGAGAATGTGGCATTTAAACCAACCTAGAGTGAAAGGATAGATGGCCTTAAACGGAAAGCTAAAGTTTTAACTTAAAAATAATATGGTAATTAAAAACTGTAAGAACAAATATGTTCAACAATGTACAGTTATGATGGAAATGCAATGCTGGTCCTTTGGCAAAAACCATTCATTCATTTATACTGGGAACCAAAACCTAGCTAGAGGTAGTGGAAAGCGAATCCGAGCGGGCAAGAGTTTGTAGATCTGCTTCAGAGTAAAAGGCACCGCCCAGTGCCAAGAACTGCCATTCACTCTCGGAAGCGCTCCAAGAGAAGGTTAATACTACAGTGATTAATACTGTTTACAGGGGCAATAAACTGTATGTAAACACCCAAAGGAGAGTTAAAGAGCTGTCTCATCGGTCCCATAAACACAACCAGAGGGGGCAGGGAAAGACATCGCGTAGACCTTGGCTCTCGCCACCGGGAACTTTAGAGGCTGAAGCACCCACGAGCTTCGCATTCCTCCAGCTCTCGCCTGGCCCGCATCACTATCCGCGGGCTGCATCCTCCACGCCCACCAGCAACCAGTCGGGAGGGGCCGATCCGACTTCCTGAGGCCTGTGCAAGTTACAAAGCAATGGATGCGGCTGCTGCCGCAGGTCCCAGAGGCCGCGAGGTCCGGCCCTAGCCCGGACGCTGAGTCGGGGCTCCCCCGAGCTCCGTGCGCTCCAGCCACGGCAACCAGGGCACTGACCCTCCCAAGCGCAGCATGGGGAAGTGACCCGCGAGGCCTTGGTGACCCAGGTGACCTGGAGGCTGGGACATCCCAAAAAGCGGAGTCCTTAGACCCAGGTTAGACGCCCAGCTCTTCAGTTCACTGTAAAACAAATGGCAGGTCCCCTGGCTCTTCAAGGTCGGGGACGTTTTCTCCTTCCCTAGAACAAGATCCTTTCAGGAGCTTGAGGGGGAAAAAAAAAATCTCTTTTAACAGCGTGCCTTCTAATAGTTGCACAGCATAAAATTAGTACTTTTGGTTTTGTAAGTGACTTTCGGCAACCAGAGCCTCAGACCCGGGGCCAAAGGTGGGCATGAGCTACCTTACCAGTTGCAGCAAGAGATGCCAAGTGTCCGGAAAACTAGAAGAGGCGACTGCACAGGACCACACACCGACTGGGCTCCCCTGAGTCCTGTTCGGAGCCCCAGCCTCGGGAGCAGCAACGGCCCGGAGGTAGAACACGTTTCCTGACAGGCGGACGGCTAGGAACTGCTCCCCTGCCCGCCGACCACAGACACCCTGTCCTTGCGGACACCCTCCGGGCCCCGCCTTCTGGGGCTGGGGCGTGTATGACAGGCCCTCCTCGGAGGCCACGTCCCCTCTTGGAGATCACTGGCTCGGGGCCTCTCACCGCGCCAGGCAAGGATGCGCTACTCTCACACCCCGGCAGGGAGGAGGACCGCTGGGGCCAAGCTACAGCCCCGAACCCGTCCAGAGACGTTGGGTCGTTCGCTACTATACGGATCCCGAAGATCTCCTCCTCTCTCCACGTTTCTGGCATTCTCTCCCCCACCGTGGGGAGCTGAACTCAGGTTCCGAGGAAAGTGCACCCAAAAGTTGGTTACATCTTAGTCTGTCTTGAGAAAGAGCTTGAGACGCTAATCCTGGGGCGCAGGAGGCGCAGAGAAGTCCATCCTCCCCGCAGCCAACGCCCCGCTTCCCGCGGGCTGTTGGAACATTACCCAGCCTGGGGCTTCAATAATGCATGGACTTACCTGCTCCCGTGACCCGGGGACCCGCCTCGCCTGCCAGCCGCCGCGTGCCCCGCGGGCCAAGGGCTCGTCTGGATGTATTTGGGTCGTAGTAACCGCGGGCAGGCTGTGCAAGCGTGAGTTATATGATGCGATGTTTAAAAAAAAAAAAAAATGAAATGTGGAGACCTAGACAAGATCCGAAAGGAAAAAAAAAGAATTTTTTTTTTTTTTGATACCCGATTAAAAACAACCCCTGACTTGTGCAATCTTCCTACCCGGTAGTTCCGCCAAAAACAAAACAGTCCAAGTGCAAACCTGGAACCGGCGCGCTGGCACCAAGTTTGCCAAACACTAGAGTTTTCCGTCTGCAGAAATGATCCAAAGGAAGGAGGGCACCGCTCCCGGTGATTCCCCAATCGGCTTCGGGAGCCCGAGGCTCCTCCTCGCCCCTCGGCGGGAGAAAGCCCGCGGCGGGCTGCGGCCGCCCGCTCCCCGCCTCCGAGGCCAGGCGACTCCACAACTTTGTGCGCCAGCGGCTCGCTGCTGCGGCTCCTCCTCCTGCCGGCCGCGGGCCTGCCCCTTTGTTGGAGCGGAGCTCGGGAGGCGGAGGCGGGAGGGTGGGGTGCAGGACGCTGCGAGCCGCGCTGCCGCCCCCCCTCCGGGAACGAGCTGGCGGCCGGGCACCCCGGGGCCCGCTCTCCCGAAAAGGAGGCGGAGGCCGAGCGGGTCCGATCCGCGGGCCCGCGCCGCTCCAGCGCTCCCGCCCCCCTAGCCGCCCCCGCCCCGCCGCAGCTGGCCCGGCAACTTTGTTCCGGGAGCTAAGCCCCGGTGCGGCCCGGCCCAGGCGGCCACCGCCGGCGGGGCTCCGGGAACGTGGCGCCCCGGGTCACCTGACCGCGCGCCCGGTCAAGCAGCGCCCGCCCTGCCGCGGCGGCCGGCCAGACGCTCGGCGGGCGCGGAGTGCGCGCCCGCGCGGCTCGCGGAGTCGGGAGCCAGAATGGATGCCCGGTGCGAACACAATCCCCTTTATTCAGATTATGTGAAAATGTGAGTCACGCCCACCCTCCGGGCAAACCGCGGAGTTCGAGTGATTTTTGTTTTTTTTTCTCCTCCTTTAGAGATAACTCTCCATTTGCTCCTCCACTCACCCCATCTCAGTTTGCTGACGTTGCTGATCTTGGGTCCTGGTTCCAAGGGTATATTTATTTTATATAGTTTTTCTTGGTGTCGTTTTTAAATGAAGATAAACTTGAAATTTCGTTTTATATTCATACCTACAAAAAGTGTTTGCACTGACCTTGTTTTTCCAATATATACACACACAAACATCTATGATATGTCTCAAGGCTCAAGGGTTGGTCAGAAAATATCTGGGAAGAAATGAGTTTGTGCTGTCTGTGCATTTTTCTTATTTACATATTTCATCACCCATGTGTTTCTGTTAGTCCTTTATTTGATCACACTTGGGAGAGGAAAGAAAAAACAGCAACCTACGTTTCTGGTCCCTATAAAAAGAGGAAATGGTGATTGATAAGCAAGCTCTGGTTTATTGCTGGTTTAATATTTGAGAGTTAACAATTTACAAGTTAGTAAAGATAAACCACTAGGGGCCTTAAATGAATTTTTCAGAAAGAATTACTAGCCTTATGTTAGTTATAAACTTCCCCAGTCCTTAACTACTGTAGGGGGTAGGAGGTCCTGATAAAAAGTGTTTCTTGTAGTCTCTAGCTTCTTTCCTTCCTTTATATAATCCAAATAAAATCCAGAGGATTAATTTGAAATGGTTATAATTTATTCATTCACTTTCATTC
Source organism: Pteropus medius (assembly GCF_902729225.1). Classification (NCBI taxonomy): domain Eukaryota; kingdom Metazoa; phylum Chordata; class Mammalia; order Chiroptera; family Pteropodidae; genus Pteropus; species Pteropus medius. The sequence continues at coordinate 4,121,618 of NW_024352149.1, forward strand.
ATTCATTCATTCACTCATTTAACAAACACCAATTTGGGGCCCACCTCTTACTGTCAATTATACAAATAAAACCCCATAGAGATCTTACCTTACAGAACTTCAAATCTAGTGGGATAGGCATGTAAACAAGGATACTCAAGAAAATTGATAAGTATCAAAATGACAGATCAAGTGCTTCTTGAGTCTGGCTGTATCAAGGGACATTGAGGTTTCTTTGAACTGGTAATTCTACAGACACTTAAAGCTGCTCCTGCACTGAATCCTGTTGAGTTGATGGAAACTCAGATTTACTCCTTTAAAATAAAACCACATTGGGAGTGTCTGAGGATTTCATTACTTAAAATTATGTAAATAAAAAGTACTTTGTAAATTGCAAAGTGGTACACAAATATTAATTTATTTAAACGTTTTTGAAAAACATAGTCATTTGGGGACCTAGAATTTCTGAGATTTTAAGCTTTGAGAGGATGTTTAGTTAAGCTTCCCCAAAGGCCATAAGAAAAGGATCATAAGGGACAACAGCCACCGTCTGTATGGGAATGACTCCACCCCACACTCCAGCATCAGTGACGTATGGTGCATTACCTAGGGACCTGTGCTCTGTTTCTACACCTTCTCCTCTGATAACCAGACTGATAACCTCTGTAAGCCATGGGCCAGAGGGGCGGGGGTGGGGGTAGTGGGAATGGGAGGGAGACAGAGAAAGAGACAGAGAGAACAATGAACTTCCTGTTGATGGGATACTGAGAGGTCTCAAGCTAGTCCTGCTCTAGGTTGTAAGTGGGAAAACCATATGTAGTGGAAAACTTTAACCGCAGAGGGCTATGTTTCCATAGAGCACATAGTGTGATCTCCTTCCAAGCCTGAGAATCAAGCTGGGGGGAAAGTGGAGACAGACCACCAGGAGGTGGATAGCTGTTGGTGTACCTGTAACCAACATTCCACCTGTAGTTCACATAGCAGAGACATGGGCCTGTAATGATAGCACTCCGTGGGGTTTTGTCCACCCACTCCAAAGATCAACATGGAGCATTCGGACAAAGTGATAGGAATGTGGCCCTGGGTCGACCACTTACCCAAGTTTTGAATTGCCCAACCGTCACCATAGAATACTGAAAATTTAGGAAAACTGAACTGTTGTCATTGGGATAAAGCCCTCAACATAAGAGAAAATATTATATAAATAGCATATGTCTACGTACATGTAATATATAGAGACATGATTCCACATAGACATTGTTCATATACAGAGAACTACATCCTAATTAATATGAGCCAAAATGGAAACTCTCTCTACTAAACTTTATGCAGAAGTATATAAATACTGTTTCTCTATAAACAAATGAAATATAGGGAAATAATGTATGAAAAGCAAGAGACTCATTCAGTTTTACCCTTGGTGTCAACTATGAATAAAGCCCTAACAAAGGTTAGAGAATTTACCATTCCTGACCTTTTTCAGATCAAAGAAACTATAGATCTATGTTTTATATACAATAAATACTAGAATATTTGCTGGAATTGTTGCTGAATTCTTCAGTCAAACATCTAACACTTATTCTGCAATTTGAAGACAGATATAAATAAAATCTTTTGTGGTACAATTAAGGAAATGAGGATGATGATGATGCATGAAACTTTTAGAAAATAATTAGCACAAAGGTATTTTTTGTCACAATGCAGTGAGCTTAAGAATCACCATGGAGTATATGTTAAAGTCAGGTTGCCTGCCAGCTCCCAGCAATTCTGATTTTCTAGGTCTGGTGGGGCCTAGGAAACTGCAGTATTAACAAGCAGCCCATGAGTTTGGACCAAGATGTTGAGGAATCGTATGTTGGGCCACTGTTTCCTATTGGGGCCTCAAATAGACCTCTTTGGATGATTGGAGAGGGGTCTAGAAATTGCCCTTTTTATAGGAAAAAAATCCATACTGGATTAGTCATAATTTCAAAATACCTACCATTAGCCTTATCTCTGAATTTAAGTGTTTAATTCAGTTGTGATTACTTTTGAGGTTACCAAGGGTCATTAACACCTCAGGAGCATTCTGGGCAGTTCAACTTGCACTGAGGTACAAAGCCTGGCCAGTCCTAACCAGATGCTCTGAAGAGAGTCTGATGGTGGAGGGCGGGGAGGAACGTGGACTACTGAGGCTACAGCAGCTGAAATGCATGGTCCAAAGAAGCCTAGGACAAAATAAAAGGACTGCGCTGTTGGGGAGAAAAAAAAAAAAACAACTTACAGAACAAAAGGCGAGAATAAAGGAGACTCTGAAGGAAAAGATGAGAGTGGAGGGTGCCTGCCCACTGAGAACCAGAAATCCTTCTTGAATCAAGCAGGTGCCTTGTGTTGGGGTTATCATACTCGCTACTTAGTTTCGTTTACTCTGTGTAATTTCATAATATTGGGACTGGAAGGGATTTTGCAGAATCTCTCCTTCAACCATCTAATTTTGTGGATAAAGAAACAAATGAAAGCTGCCAAACGAGCTAGGGAGTTCATTTAGGTAAAATAAAACAATCTATTGGGGGAAGGAGAATGTTCAAATTACGGAGAAGTAAAAAGAGAGCATCTCTATGTTATAGCGGTTCATTGTTAACCTGGAGGAGAAGGTGGAGGACAGAGACAGTGTAGCTGAACGAGAACAAGGCTGGATTTAAGTTACCTAAGTGCTAATTATTATACTGACAGTTATTAGCTCTATGATCTTGTGGAACTTACTTAACCCTTTAGCTTCCTGTTTGTAAAATAGAAAGAATACCTCCTGAAGTGTTGTTGTGGGAATCAAATGAGTTACGTAATATAAAGCATTTATCACAATGACTGGCTTGTTTTTTTTTTTTTACTTTTTTTTATGTTCCTTTCATTTTCTCTTTAACTCAAGAGGACCTACTGCCATTTTATGATCATCTTCATTTGTTACTTTATTAAAAATATTCCTGGAACTCCCATTATAATAATAATAATATAAATTAATAACAATAAAGTATTATAAGTAATAATATATAAATAATAACAAATCATGATATGAGTAAATAATAATATATAGTAATATATAATATTATACAATAATATAAAATAAGCCACAGTGGCTGTCTTCCAAAAGCTGATTGTCTAGTGAAAGAGACCAACACATAAATAGACAATTATAAATTAATATGGGTACACCGGTACTGCCAAGATGTAGTAACATGAGCCGGGAGAGGGACGCAAAACCCAAAAGGTAGAAGACAGAGAGATAAGAGGATATCAAGAAGTGACACCTGAGTTCAGCCTTAATGGATGAACAGAAATTATGAAGGACATCTATTGTCTTGCTTCTGCCCCACATCGTTTTCTAGCCATGCGGACCTACGGAAGAGCCCAAACATCCAATTTCAATAAAACGGTAAAATATTTGGGCAGTTTACTGGTATTATACATGTAATTTTAAGTAGCGATTATTTTGATAAACTACTTTTACAACATTAAGACTAACTTTTTTTTCGGTGTAGTGCAATCCACAGACCTCAAACTAGTGGCTGCCTGCATTAGAATGAAATCATGTCACTAGGTCAAAGGTACTCTCACTCCAATAAGCATCTTTATTCGGGTATCTGCTGTTTGCGAAGAAGAGCAAGGTAAAGGTGTTTTTCATTTCTGTAATTCTGCCCAGGTACACACTGTGCCCTTGTTTTGACACAGCAGCCACCTCCTCCAAGGAGGCGTCCCAGAGGTCTAAAGACATCAGTCAATTCATGTGTGCAGCTAGGGCTGTCTTCAGAGAACACTTCTAAATTAAAATAAGGGCCAAATTCTTGTTTACATTTACAATCCCCTTGGTGTTTATTTGTTAGAGACTAATATGGAAAGGACAAATGCAGGCTCAATAGTTTGAAAATACATTCTTGGTAAGTGACAGCCATATGTTGACAAATCTTGCTCCCTGAAAAAATGGTTCCCTTATCTTTCAAATTCAAAAAGATGCGCGAATTTGCTTCTCAGGCAACACATGGTAACATATGGATGGTGGGTTTAAAAGAAACCTAAACAAAGCAATAAGTACCATATTTATATTTAGAGTAGCAATTCAGTTCCATTAAAATAACATCTGTCATATTAAACTTACGTTGTTAATTTGAATGAAATATGTGATTTTATTAGGTTAGTTTTTTTTGCTTTTTCTTAAATGCATAAGAGCTAGAAGCATAAGTTGTCTAAAATTACGTTTGTATACATTTAAGTAATATTATAAAAATAATGTAACTTAGTGCCAGAGTCTATAGATTTTGTTGTTTGTTTTTTTTTTAAATAGGTTTAGAACATTACTCAAGTTTGCAAAACATTGAGTCAACACACTAGGTGTGTTAAGACTAGTCAGTGTGATCACACTTTTTTATAAAATATAATCAGAAATGTCAAAAGCCCCATAAGTCACTGTATGTGTGTGTATAAAAAGCTAAATACTTGAAACTCTGTATAGACAAAAACTCAATTGCAGTGACTTTCAGGTTAAAGTGGAAATTGAAAATACCATCAAATCTTCCTTCTTCCAAAACCCTACTGAAACTACACCAAAGAGACTTATTTTAAGGCATAAGACCACTTATTTTAAGGCATAACAACACTTACGAAGCAAGCAAGTAGATGGTCAAGTAGAAATTTACTTTACAGGCTTGAAAAAGCCTAACCCTAAGACAGCAGTGGGGGCAGCTGAGAAGAAATCTAATTTCCACTGAAGTGTCAGTCCAAAGCCCAGGATTTGAAAACACCAGGTACCCTGGAGGAGGAGGGTGGTAGGGAGATGTTAAAAGGATTGGTTGGAATAAGTAATTAGATCCCTCAACTCCTTGGTTCTCCCAATGTATCTGGGCAACTGCCTCTCCCCACTCCAGCAGATCAGAAATGTATTCTCTGTGTCTGGGAAACCAGAGACTCTCTGGACAAAGGAACCTAGTAAAGATTAAGGGAACTATACCCAAAACAAAGGGGGTTGAGTATGCATACTCGATGCTGATATCCCCAGCTTCCACTCTTGACCGACTCTCAGAGTATAGGCGGCCATGTCTTTATTCTCCACCAGGAAGACTGGAAGCGTTCCATGGAGAATGAACAAAGGCTCCAAGACAAACAGCTGACACACATCACCTGCAGCACAGAACAATGAAGTTCTCTCATGCACTGAGAGTTTCCCCTCGGCTTTTTATTCTAACATCCTTAATCATGAACAGACAATCAAGAATTATCAGACATCTAAGGGTATAAGACATAAGTGTTGGAATAAAATGTAGAAATGGATAAAGGCAACTTGAAGGAAACAATGATTGGGCTGGCAGGGAAAACATGTTTTTAACTAGTATTAATATCTACAGAAGATAATAGAAGAATTTGAATTAATGAAACAAAAACAGGAGCCTCCAAGAAGTAAAGTTAGAAAAAAAAAAATGGTTGTAGGAATAAAAGCTAAGTAGATATATTGGAAGATAAAGTAGAAGAAATATCATGGATAGAAAACAAAAAGAAAAAAATACATTAAAAAAGAAATGGAAAGCATAAAAAAAGACTAATCCAGAAAAGTTCATCAAAGACAGCCTGGAGAAAACCATTATCATCAATGAAATAATTACAGATTTATGAAAATTGCACAGGATATAGTTCCATTGTGAAAGGGCTCACTGCATGTCTAACAATGAGAATAGGCCCACATCGAGACACACCATAGAGACATTTCAGAACACAGGGAAAAAGAAGATCCTGTAAGTTTCCAGAAAGATGGGGGAAAAGCAAATCACATACAAAGTAGCAGAACCCAAAATGACTCTGAACTTTTCAACAGCAACACAAAAAGTTAGAAGAAAATGGAGGGATGCATTCAAAATTCTGAAGGAAAATGATTTCTAACTAACAATTACTTAGCCAACTTTTTACCTAAGTGTGAGGGTAAAGAACTTTCGGTAAAAAATTTTACCCCCCGCAACACACATACCCTTTTCTCAGAGAGTTACTAAAGGGTATGTACAACCAAAATAATGAATTAAGTCAAGAAAAAGGAAGATATGATTTATGGGGTAAAAGAGAACCAACACAGGAGAAATGCAAAAGGAATTCTCATACCCAGGATAATGCAGCAAGTATGGGGGCAACCCATCCAGACTCATGAAAGCCCAAATGGTCCAGAAAAGACTTAAGAAGATAAAATAAATCTAATACCCAATACAATAAATGCATCAAGACAATATTTAAACGCCTGGTGGACATGTGTTCATAGAAATAATAAGTGTGTACACAGAAAAACGAGGCATACCAGAGGGTAGCGGGAGAAGGGAGGAGGTAGATGGGGTAAAAGGGATCGAATATGTGGTGACAGAAAGAAATCTAACTATGGGAGGTGAATACACAATGTAAAAATATATATGCCTTACTGTTAAAATGTACAATTGAAACTTACCAGATTTCATTAACCAATATCATCATACAAAATAAAATAAAATAAAAATAAAAATAAAAAACTGGGCAAAAAATAAGACAATTCTTAAATGAGGGAAAACTCCAAGTTGCATAGTAAAGGAAAAGTAATCATAGTTTACTATATTACTCAACACTGAATAGTCTACAGTCTTAATAATGTTAACCCTGAACATTGAGTCAATCAAAGTGACAATAAATCTCAGTCAGGAGCATAAATAGCTGAGAAGTATTTATGATGGAGTTTGGTAAGAGTGGAGGAGACAAGATATCTAATCCTCATCTTCATGACAATACGTCAATAGATAATATCTGAACCAGAAAAAAAAAAACCAAGAAATAACATCACAGATTGTTTCTTAGAGATAGATATAGAGGAAATAACAGAAGTAGCTTTAAAAGTTCAAAGGAGATGCTTCTGGAAAAGGAGTTATGGAGAAAAGGGATTGGGGAATAATATTTGTCTTTGCAAACTTTGTACAACTAGCTGATTCTTAAAATTATGTGCACATTTAACTTTAATAAAAATGAAATAGCAGGCACATGGAATTCATAAGTTCATGAAGAATAGTACAAAAAGCAATGGTTTATGGTTAGAACCAGAGACCCAGATCTAAGCACAGGAGGCGGGCAGTGTTATGATTTTCCTGGGCTCTTGGGACTTTTGACTTTGCAGGCACCTACCACTTTAATATTAATAATTAAAATCATTTATGATATAATTTTAGTTTTCACCTGCATCTTTGGGAACAAAGTGTTGATCGCCTCGACCAAATGAAATGGAAATGATTAGCTCACAACAATAAATCACATTCTCTTCATACAGAAGTATAAAGATTATAACTCAAAGGCAAATGTCAGGTTCACTTTACATTAATGGAGAAGAAATTAAAGACAAAAAAACCTTTTAATATTGTAGTCAGTTGAGAAATTTAAAATAAATCCAACAAGTTTACTATTGTTTATCTTAAGATGCTGGTTTCAAGCATTTCAACATGGTGTTATTGCTATGAAATACATTTAGAAAAATCAGGAGAAATATTCTGTAAAAAAGTTTTGTACTAACAGTGTTGGGACCTGAGCAAATAAAGCTTTATTGTTTAAAAATGTTTTGAATAACAATACTTTGCAGTTTTACAACTCTATACATTTTTCCAAGTACTTTCCTTTTTCTACTTACATATCTTTCTATCATTTCCATGTCAGCATTGCTAAAAACAGAACTTTTTAACTTTGTCTCTTTCTCTTGGCTTACCCAGTCTATTCAGTTGGTACCACAATTATGGTCACTCTAGTTTGAACCTAGGATTATTGCCTATCCTCCCCACTCTCAATATCTAATTGGTTAAGAAGCCCCATTAATTCTTCCTTTGCCATGTTTCACACATGTGTGTTAACTCATTCCCAGCCCTATTACCCCTTCTCTTCTCTGCACTTGAACTTTTGTAAGGGGCTCCTATTTGGCCTCACTCACCCAACTCCCTCCTTCAATCCATTCTACACTTTGCCATCTCATCGACCTGTTAAAACCCTTTTCCCGTTTGCCCCCAGAGTACTCCCCTGTGGCGCTTGTGGCTGCAGCATTTTCCCTGAGATAACTCACAGATTACAGTCCTAACCTCACCCCCAAAGTTTGCCATGAAATATCTCACTTTTATTATTATTTTGCATTGCTCTAGTATATGGATAGTCTTTATAAACAAATGGCATCATTCTATTTGTAAAAGCATTCAGTTTTTAGTGGTTCGATCACTGAAAACGTCAAATCCTAGAAAACGTGGCATTCCTACGCATGACGTTAAATGAACACTGGCAACAAGCAGCACTTTTTCTTTTTGAAATGGGAAAAGGGTGAATGAGAATCATGTTGTTCAAGAGTCTTCAACAGCCGCCAATTGCCTACGGGATAGAATTAGCCATTTGAGCCTAGTAACAAACAAACTGCACTTCTGCTATTCTCATACTTTTCTACCCACTTTTTGTTAAAAAGTCTTTTATAGCTCACCCTCATGGCTTTGGTCACTCTATACTTTCTTTTGGAGTATCCTCCTATGGCTTCTCTTCCCCTTTTATTAATGCGGCTCAAATCTGCCTTCTCTTTTCTTGAATACTCATCCCATAATAATTGTGTTCTTTGGATTCTTAACACTTATTATCAATACCATTCAGCTTAAGGGGAACCCAGAGGCTGTCTGATCCTAACACGGTGTTGGTCACACAGTATGTGTCCATACGATAATCGTTTGATAAGGGAAAAACACTTTTAGTTGAACTTTCCTATTTCCATGTAGATACACAGCATTATGTTCTTAATGTAATGTGAATATGCTTAATACCACTGAACTGTACACTTAAAAATCATTAGAATATAAATCGTGTTACATATATTTTATTACAATTAAGTTATATATAAATATACCAAAGTCCATATTTTATGTACCTTCAAAGAATACCTGAAATTTTTAATGAACTATCTACTAGGTTTATTCAATGTAAATGAATTAGAAGAAAAACACTGGGTTTGAGTCCTAGCTCTATCAGAGACCAACTATGTGACAACCTTGGGGCAAGTTGCTTCACTTTTTGAGTTTCCATTGACTGGTCTATAAAACGAATGGATGGATTCTCTAGATGATCTCCAAAGGCCCAGTTCTATGAATCTGTAAGTTTACATCTCTCTGGAGTACACACATTGTTAAGGGTGGAAAATTTTCAAGTGAGCAAACTAGCTAAGTCAGCTACAGGGAAGAAATATCTTTAGATATCAGAAGTTGTCCTACTTGCTGGTGTGTGGTTTAGGAAGTGTATTGTATAAAATATGTAGATGGCCAATGTCTGCTTCTGTAATCCATTTACTTGTTAATTAAGGGTGTTGTTCCGGGCAAAGATATGCTAAAAGCCAACTTCCACTTCTGTAATCTGCTGGCTTGTTCAAGAGACCACCAGGATATGGTCTTGAGCTTTATCAGCTGCCTGCTCTGAAAGCTCGGGGCTGATCTCCTCTAGCCCTGCGTGGTAGAGAGTCAGTCGCCGGCCGGCTAATAAAGGCTCATAATTAATCTCAATTGGCTCCGTGGGTCTCAGAATCGTTCGCGCCATAACAACATCATCTCCAGAATTATGGGAGAAAGCTCTCTATCTGGCTCCCTTCCCAGATTCACAAACCAAACTGAGTGAGTGTAACCTAGTCCACTCCCAACCCTGCAGATTCTAAAAACAGTTTGGGAAACTGACAGCAGTTGTGCATTTGGAGTACTGTGCTTCTTCCTCACCCCAGCTGTGCCTTTTTGCGGGGGGAATTCTAGCCAGGATTGTACTCAATCAGCATCCTGTCCTAGTAACACTCACCGTACCCTGCCCCGCCTGGGAAGGAATAAACCCCTCTTTTTGGTAGTCGCTTAGCAGGCCTTCAGCTCTTCCTGCAGGGTGGGGGAAGGGTGGGAAAAGAAGCCTTTTCTTCATTCAACTACAACATATAAGGGCGTGCTTGGAGAAAGAGGTCTCATTAATTAACTTAGCAAGATTTTTGAACAGACTATTAACTTTAAATTTTAAGTAGTGGGACTTTTGTCCGTTTTGCAGTTGCAAAATCCTTTAAAATATATATATAATTTTTTTAATTTTCCCACTTTGAGGGAAAGAGTTACTGTTCTGATGGGTGTCCTCTTAAATTATGGAAGCTGAGTCGATGGGTTTTTGTCTTACTGTTTTGTTTTGTTTGTTTTGTTTTTCAAAGTAATTGTAAGTTTTATTTGAATTCACAAAAAAAATCTCTAGTTCATCTTTTGGCTCAGGTTAGTTACAATAACTATAAATCTGTCAACCAAAAAGGCAATAATATTAATGTCTTTAAGAGTGTTAGCATGTTGTAAAATTCCAAAGGCTCAATTTATACATGCAAAGCTTGGGCAGAAGAGGAGAGAGGGGGAATTATCATCTTAATTGTAGATCCCTCCCCAATCCGGGTTTACCAGGAGTCCTGAACAAAGGGTAAAGCCAAATACTTAAGGCCTGAGATCACCAGACTGACAACAACCTTTGTTTGAGAGAGAGAGAGAGAGAGTTAGAGAATTTCTTGCTGCCATTGCCTTAATAATTATTTAGTGACCTGTCAATTTCTCTACTTAAGGTTTAAGGTTATTTATATAATTATTAAATAAAATGAAACTAAGTGGATGAGCAAAGTTGGACCAAATTAGAATTATAGGTTGGAAAGATAAGATAGGTCAAGAAAGAGTTTAAAACGCAAATATATATGAGTAAATTTTTGCTTATTTCTTGGTGTTGTACCATAATTATTGTGACTAACAATCTTTGTTTAATTATCACAAAATATTATTTGTTACCAGGTCATTTTTAGTAGAACATTCTCCAAGAACTATTATCAGGTCATTTCTAGTAGAACCTTCTCCAAGAACTATTCCTTAAGTGTTTCAGATGCCAGAGCCCTACATATTGTGTTTATCTTCTCTGTGCTTATGGTGTGGTTTATTCACTTTTAACTTGAGGGGTCGCTGTATCAGCAGAGCCAAGATTCTGGGGTTAACTTCTTTAAATTCTAGAAGTCTTAGTGTTCATTTCTCTGTCTTTGTGATTGATTTAACTGTCTTTAGCTGGCCTGGATGAATAGTGTGGTTTCTCTGTGGCACCTCCCTGAACTTGACCTCCAGCCTTTCCAGTGGTTACCACGAGTAGCCAAGTGTTTGGATTCTGCCAAGTAGAGATTCAGTGGTTGTATTACTTTTTCCAGTTATGTTTGTTTCTAATACCAGTCGTGTGGTTTTGTGATTACACTGTAGTTTCTTCAGAAGTTTTCAATATTATTTTCTCTTTTTTCCAATAATTTCATAACCAACACATTTTTAAATATTAGAAGTCATTTTTTATCTAGAAATTTTTTTTTCTAAAAAGAAAACTCAATCCCAGTGTATCTGTTTCCCTAAAAACTAAGTTTTTCTGTCTTTAACAAAGATATTCAGCCTACAGGCTGGACTGGAGGTGGAAAAGGTCACAGAAGAATTCTTCCAGAGGAGAGAGTATAAATGTTTCTATACTGCTTTGATGAATCAGAGACAGAAAACTAGGGGCTGGGTGACAGCTCATACACTAAAGAATTCTAGAGCTAGAAAAGAATGTTGCCCTCAAGCTAGTAATTTCAGAGCTATACTTCTCCCCTTGAAGTTGGCCAAGGGTAAGAGATGTCATAAGTGGAGGATGGGAAGAAGAGAGGAGAGAAAAAGAGATCTTGACTCCTATATTCCTTTTTGGCCATTTTACCCCACTATAATATCATGTATCTTGTTTTTTTTTGTTGGTTTTTTTTTTTTTTTTTGATGTATGATTGAGATACAAAAAATGCTGTACATAATCAATGTATATACCCCAGTGATTTTGAAGATAAGTATACACACATGAGACCATCTTCATAAACAATACCGCAACCATAATCATCACCTCTGAAAGTTCTCCTTACCTTCTTTTTTTTTTTTTTTTTTTTTGATAGAACATTTAACATAAGATATACCCTATTAATAAAGTTTTAAGTATAAAAGACAGTATTGTTAACTATATGCACTATGCTGTGCAGTAGATCTCAAGAACTTATTCATCCTGCTTTACTGAAACTATGTACCCTTTGACCTATATCTTCCTGATGCCTCCTCCCCATGTGTCCTAATTTCTACAGAAAATAAGACCATCATAAATATGAAAGGATTGAATTCTCTCCTTCAAAGGCTCAGAGTAAACATTTCTGTAGCCTCAGAACTCCTCGGTAAAAGTATTCATTTAGCTTTATTTTGTGAAAAATTTTAATTAATGAATATTCCTGTCTAAATAGAGGAAGCACTATATCAGTACATTCTGCCACTCACCAGTTCTGACTTCAGGAAAATATTTAACCTCTCAGTCTCATCTATAAAATAGTTATAATAACACTTACTTCATAAGGGTATTATGAATGCATTTAGCATAGTTCTGAAAACATGCATTTAATAAATGGTGATTATCCTTTAAATTTTCTTCAACAGTGCCTGATACATAGTCAAAAAAAATTTTTTTGAATGTTTTACTTTGGTTTTACTACGAGAATGAGCAAAAGCCTTATAAAAATCTTATTTCATTTTCAAACCTTATAAATAGGTGTAATATATATATATTGCAGATAAATGAAAGCTTAGTACTATGGGTTGAATGTTTGTGTCCCTCTAAAATTCATACGTTGAAGCCCTCCCTCCAAGGTGATGGTAATTGAAGGTGGGACTTTTGAGAGGTTATTAGGTTTGGAAGAAGTCATGATGGTGGGGGCCCCCAAAGTGGGATTAGCGCCCTTATAAAAAGAGGCCAAGACCAGAGCCCTCCAACGAGGATACAATGAGAAGAAGGCTCTCTGCAAACCAAGAAGAGGTCTTTCACCAGGACCCCAATTGTCTAGTACCTTGATCTTGGATGTCCCAGTCTCTAGATCTGTGTGAAATAAATGTCTGTTGTTTAAGCTGCCAGGTCTGTTGTTTAAGTTGTTGTTATAGCAGCCCAGTGAGATTAAGACACTTAGCAAAGCTAAGTAAGGTTGCCCAATATCATACAGCTAAAGAGTAGTCACACCAGAAATTGAATATACGTTTGACACCAAAGCCTGAGCTTTTTCCATAAAACCATATTGCTACCCAATGTAAGGGGAAAACTATTTGGGTTTCTCCATATAGAAAGTTACCCTGAGTCAGCCTGAATCTACCTGGTACACTTTGTTATCTGTGTTGACTTCTCTGTGCCTTGGTTTCTTCACCTATAAAATGGGGATAATAGTAATACTCTATCTTACAGTTGTTGAGAGAACTATATAAAGACATATGAAGTGTTTAGGACAATTCCTGGCATGTAGGAAATTTTGTTGTTGTTGCTATTGTTGTTGTTATAATAATAATAATAATAATAATAATAATTATTACTATTATTATTATTACTACTACTTTTTATAACCCTGGAGTCAACCCAGGTCTTTGGGAGATGGGAGGAAAGACCAACAAATATTGTATTTTCAGCATAGATTATGAGGCTTTATATAGTACAATATTAGTGTATCGCTCGTGGAATATATACTATGTAGTTTCCTGAAACCATTCCTGAGAATTTTAGAGCGAAACTTAACTGGTGACCAGTTAAGTTTCACCAGTAGAGCTTTCAGAAAATAGCTTTCAACCCAGACTTCCACCTCTAACGTGACTCCTACTCCCTCCCTCCACCGCCATCCTCATGCCAGACTACTAATCAGAATCTACAGGGGCAGACCAGAAATACTTTTAACAAGCATTCCCAGTGATTTAGATGTGCGCTCTTCTAATCTAGACCATTCTAAAACAAGAAAAAATGAGACCCAAGAGGTTACATGATTTTGCCAAGGTTTAGGGCTCTTTCTACTTAGGGACATCCACGCAGGTGCACTGCCTGACTATTCCAGGTCTATTGCCAGGACAGTGCTTTGTTCTTGTAAGCTAAAAGAATTATATACTCAATAGAATTGCTGAATTAATCTCACACATCCACCCCTGCACACCTGGGATGTTAGGAAGCTGATGGTTGGGGCAAGACTTAAGTGGCAGGTATCAGAGCTCCTCTTACCTTCTTCTGCAAACTAGGGTTACAAACATGGGGAAAAAAGTAATTTACTTAAGTGGGCTTGGACTCTGGACCTGTTTTAATTCTATAGGATTCTGTACGTAAACATGTAATTTATTTTCTATTTGGCTTAGCCCTGGTTGAAAGATAATCCTAGGTTAACCTTTTGGAAACATCTTATCTCTCTTTTGTAGTTTTAACCAGACGTGACCCCTATTTCTGCTCTTTCGGCTGTTGTTGACATTGGGGTTAAGGTTGGACCCTCTGATCCTTCGGAAGATGCCTGGATTGTTCATTTACTTACTCTCTGACAAGCTTAACTGTGCTTGTAGATCCACCAAATGGTTTTCATACCAAAAATATTTCTGTACTGTTGACTTATAAACATAACCCTAAAGTCAACAGAGTCTTTTCTCTGAGAACTCCCAGGTATTTCAAGAAATCTAAGACAAAAGAAACAAAAAATTCTCTTCAAGGCTCTCATGAAACCGGTTTGTAGATATAGTCTAACAATTGCCTTAACTATTATTTAAAAATGTGGGAATGCAATCTTTTTTTGAAGGTAGTTTCTAAGTATCTCCTAGGCAGGAATAGTTATAAAATGTAAGGGAACAGCTTAGTCACCAAGAGAAAACTAAGAGAATTGTTATAAATATCTAGTCTTACCCGATCGGCCGCTAAGCTGGAAGTATGCCTACTGCTAAAAAGGATGTTTCTACTTTCCTAAAAAGGAAGAAAAAAATTAGTCAGAGGAACTCGTTTTTACTTTTCAATACAGACATTCCCTATCCATCTTTGGGATTGCCAGGAGCAGGAAGTTGGAGGGAATACACAATCATTTTTTTACCTAGTGGATTTTCCCTCCTGAAGCCCAGAAGAAAAAGACATGTTCTCATAGCAAACATCCTGTGCTTCCTTTATTGTTACACTCATCCATGTTATAATTGCTTGTCTTCCAATTAGACTATAAATTCCAATAGGGCTGACTATGTTTTTCCTTTATTGTTACACTCATCCATGTTATAATATCTGTCTTCCAATTAGACTATAAATTCCAATAGGCTGACTGTGTTTTTCTCATGCGCTACTGTGTCTCTGGTATAGAGCCCTGGCACATAGTTTCACATTCATAAATATCTTTTGGATAAAATGCTAATTAAATTACATTGAAGCCATAGTCTTCAGCAGGGATGATTGGAGCAAGTAAGATTTAAATTGTACATTAAGCCACTATGCTGAGTTGGGGTTGCTGTATGCGTACAAGGAGGTGGAGCATATAATGGAATTAATTAAATGAAGAAGGAGGAATTTCTAGTTTTGAAAGCAAAAACAAAAAATAATCTTGTGATTACATTGAACCTGATGTGATTACATTAGTAATCATTAGGAATCAAAGAGAAAAATGCCAAATAGCATCAAAGTCTGGTTATCTTAAAACATCTTTTACCTATTATATAGCACATATTAGTGTTTTGGGTTCAGTTTATTTGAACAAAGTAGGGTTTTAGATTTTTTAAAAGTATTAGTGTAAAAGTAGTCTCATCTGTGGTTTAAACTGTATAATTTTGACAACACTATTAGCATCTAAAAGCTCTTGAAAAAATAAATCTCCAAAGTTAAACATATTAAGTATTTGTAATAATATCATAAATGCTACCTGCTTAGAAAAATAAAGAGAATAATATTATTTCATAGATAAAACCTCTTTTGATGGGATGGATATTTATCAGAAAACATGATAATGAAAGAGTCTAATTGAAAAAAATGGTTGAGAGTATCTCTTTTTCTTAAATTTCAGTCCCTTGACAGTGCTGCTCTTTCTGAGGAAAATTAAGACTAGAGGATTCGGAATTGTAATGGCAGATAAGGATCAAAATTGGAGAGCTATGACTATGTTAAATAAGAGACAAATTTAGTCATAATGACTTTTTAGTTAAAATTTTTTGAACTACACTTAGAAAAAAATCACTTGGAATAAGGAATGCCTGAAAATTTAAATATTTGTCTTATTTTCAGAAAATCTGCAATTTAGCAGCTTTATTGAGGTATAATGACATAAATAAACTGCACATGCAAAATGTACAATTTGACAAGTTTTGATATATGTTTATATCTGTGAAACCATCACAATGGTCAAGAAAATCTATCTGCCTCAAATGTTTCCTCATGGCCCTTCATAATTCCTCACTCTTGTATCTTCCCCTGGACAAACTGCTTTGTTTTCTTTCTCTTTTTTTAATGTTTTAAAATTTTTAATTGTAAAAAAAGCACAACAATATACATAACATAAAATTTACCATATGAAGGCTATAATGAAGTGTAGAGGAGAAATTAATAAAATTGAAAATAGAAAAAAAATTAATGAAGCTAAGGGTTAGTTTTTTGAAAGATCAACAAAATTGAGAAACCCTTAGATTAAATAAAGAAAAAAGAAGGAAACTCAAGTAAGTAAAATAAGAAATATAAGAGGGACTATTTCAACCAGTGCTACAGAAATGAAAAGAATTATAAGAGAATACTATGAAAAATAGTATGACAACAAATTAGATAACCTAGAAGAAAGAGAAAAATTCCTAGAAACAAATAACCCATCAAAACTGAAACCTGAAGAAAAGTAAATCTGAGCAGAACACTAATTAGTAAGGAGAGCAAATCGGTAAACAAAACCTCCTAACAGATACCCTGGCTCACAGATGACCAGGCTGGAAAATCAGGAAAAGACTAAAGATTAGATTGTAGGAAAAAATAAAAACCATGTTTCAAAGACCTGTATTATAGGCATTTTATCAATTTATAAGAGCTGAGTCTGAAATGCCCAGAAATTTGGTTCTTAAAAGATCTATTAATTGTGTGTAGTTACTTGGGCAAGTGAGTCAGGTTCTGTCATGGGACAAATGGAAGGAAAATATCCAAAAATTTTGAAAAAGTTTAAAGAGGATTGGCATTAACCCTTCTTTAAATGTTTGGTATAATTTTTTTGTGAGGCCATCTAGTCTTGGACTTTTCTTTGTGGGAAGGTTTTAAAACATGTATTTATAAAGTAAGAAAAAAATATATATTTAAATCTTTGTCCTTTGTCCTTTGTATAATGACTATACATGATTTGGAAATGAGACTGTACCAAACAATGGCCACAGAAGAATTATCCGTTCCATGCCTTTTTTTTTCTGTCTAATCACTCAGAAATATAATGTTATCAGTTGTGATTTTTGTTGTTATCATTTCAAATTATTTTTATCTGTGATTCATCTGAGTCTACTTTCTATTCCATATAAATTCAAGACCTGTTTTTCACACAGTGATATACCAAATCTCTGAAGCCAAGACAGGATACTGATAGTCTGTGCCATGTTGTTTTTTGACTGACATTGTCTTTTGACTGACATTGCCCATTTCATACACCTCACTTTCCCTGATCATCACATCTCATTTGTTGGTAGAGAAAAAAATTGAAGAGGACGGAACACATCTAATTCATTTTATGTGGCCAGCATTACCCTGATACCAAAGCTAGACAAAGACACTACAAGAAACCTACACATCAATAACCCTGGTGAAAAGTGATGCAAAAATCCTGAACCAAATACTAGCAGACTGAATTCATCAGCACGTTAAAAGAATTATAAACCATGACCAAGTAGGATTTATTCCTGGAGTGCAGGGATGGTTCAATATATAAAAATCAATCAATATAACATACCACATTAATAGAATGAAGAACAAAAAACACATGATCATCTCAACTGATGTAGAAAAAACATTTGACAAGATCTAAAACCTTGTCATGATAAAAAAAAACACTCAGCAAAGTAGAACTATAAGGAAACCAACTTCATAATAAACTACCAATATGATAAAAGCCATATATGAAAAGCCCACAGCTAATATTATATTTAGTGTTGAAAGACTGAAAACTTTTCCTCTAAGATCAGGAACAAGACCAAGATGCCCACTCCTATTTTTTTAACAAAGTATCAGAAGTTCTAACTGTGAAATAAGCAAAAAAAAAAAAAAGAAGAAGAAGAAGAGGAGGAGGAGGAGGAGGAGGAGGAGAAATAAAAGGTATCCAAATTGGAAAGGAAGAATTAAAATTTCTCTATTTGCAGATGACATGCTCTTATATATATAGTAAACCCTAAAGATTCCACACACAAAAAAAATTGTTAAAACTAATAAACAGATTCAGCAAATCTGAAGGATACAAAATCAGCAAACAAAAATTAGTTGCATTTATAAAGAATAAAAATTACAATTTGGAAAAGGAAATTAAGAAAAGAATTCTATTTATAACAGCATCAAAAAAGAATAAAATACTTAGGAATAAATCTCATCAAGAAGGTGATCTTTGACAAGTATGCCAAGGCTACTCAATGAGGAAAGGACAATTTCTTCAACAAATGGTGCTGAAGAAACTGCATATTCACATTTAAAAGAATGAGGCTGGGTCCTATTTTAGACCATATACAAAATATAACTCAAAATGGATTAAAGACCTAAACATAAGATCTAAAACTATAAAACTCCTAGGAGAAAACATAGAAGAAAACCTTCAAACATTGAATTTGGTATTTGTTTCTTATATGTGACATCAAAAGCACAGGCAGCAAAGGCATGAATAGACAAATGGGACTATATATAAACTTAAAGACTTGTTCATCAAAAAGACATAATTGACAGTGAAAAGGCAACCGATGAAATGTAAGAAAATATTTGTAAATTTTATATCTGATAATGGGTTAGAACTCCTACAATTCAACAACAAATATTCAGTTAACTCAATTAAAAAAATGGACAGAGGACTTGAAGAACATTTCTCCAAAAATAATATACAAATGACCAACAACCATATGAAAAATAATGCTTGACATCACTGATCATCAGAGAAATGTAAATCAAAACCACAATGAGATAACACTCCATACTCATTAAGATGGCTAACATCAAAATAAAAACAAACAAAACAAAAAACAAACAAAAAAAAACTAAAGAAAACAGAAAAAAAGAAAAGAACAAGTGTTGACAAGGATGTTGAGATGCTGGAACTCTAATGCCTTGTTAGTGGGATTTTTAAGTGGTGCAGCCACCTTATAGAATAGTATGACAGTTCCTCATACTATTTTTAATTACTATTTTAATTGCTCGATTAATTACTCTAACTTAAATACTAATTTAAATATCCATACTATTTTAAATTAGCTAGAACTACCACGTGATCCAGCAATCCCACTTCTGGATATATATCCAAAAGAATGTCCATAGCAGCACTATTCACAATAGCCAAAGTGTGGAAACAACACAAATGTCCATCAACAGATGAATGGAGAAACAAAATGTGGTATAGGCATACAATGGAATACTATGCCGCCTTAAAAAGAATGGAAATCTTGTCACATGCTACGGCACAGATGA
The DNA here is from genome assembly GCF_902729225.1 of Pteropus medius. Taxonomy (NCBI): domain Eukaryota; kingdom Metazoa; phylum Chordata; class Mammalia; order Chiroptera; family Pteropodidae; genus Pteropus; species Pteropus medius. The sequence goes on from NW_024352149.1 coordinate 4,141,085, forward strand.
ATCTTGAGGACATTATGCTAAGTGAAATGATCCATTCACAAAAACAAACAAACAAACAAAAAAAAAACGACTGTATATTTCCACTCATATAAGGTATCTAAAGTAGTCAAATTCATAGGAGATGGAAGGTAGAATGGTGGTTGCCAGGAGCTGGGGGAGGGCAAAGGGGAGCTGTCGTTTAATGGGTATAGCTTCAGGTCAGCAAGATGAAAAGGTTCTGGAGATGTTTCACGGAAATATAACTATCCTTAACACTACTGAACTGTACACTTAATAATTATGGTGGTAAATTTTATGTTTTTTATCACAATTTTTAAAAATTCTGCAATAAATAAATAAGTAAACTAACGATATCAAGTGTTGACAAGAATGTGGAGTAAATGGAACTCTCATACATTGCTAGCGGGAATACCAAATGGTACCAACGCTTTGGAAAACACTTTGGCAGTTTCTTAAAACTGCCATAATATCTGCCATATGTCTCCAATTCCACTCTAGGTATTTACCCAAAGGAAATTAAAGCATAAGTCTACACAAATACTAGTATAAGAATGTTCATGATAGCTTCATTTGGAATAGTCAAAAGCTAGAAACAACATGAATGTATGTCAACAGCAAATAAATTATGTATATACATATAATGAAATATTACGAAATAGGTATACTTTTTAGATATCATTTGTTGAATTTTTATTTTGTACCAAGCACTGTGCCAAATGTGTTAAACATGTAATCACAACTTCAGTAACACAGGGTTACACAGCCAACCTATGTCAAAGCCAGGGTTTGAACTTAAGTCTAGAGTAATGCCAAAGGTAAAAGGCTTAATCACTAGACTGCATTTTTGTAATTCAGCAGGAGCAATGCACAGATTAGCTGAGAGCAAACATCTCAGTGGAAGAATTCCCTAGACAAGGGAAGCTCTGGCTGTTCACCAGTGGCATTAACTGACATATAGCACAATGGTTGAGAACGTGGATTATAAATGCCAACAGACTAGGTGCAAATTCCCATGTCTACCATTTCCTAGCAGTTTGAGCTATTTAATTGCTCTGTTCTTTTATCTTAAAAATGGAAATAATAGAATCTACCTTATTCCCTGATTGTACTTAGAACAGTTTCTGAGATATAGTAAAACATTACCCATCTTCACTTAACTTCTTAAATTTAACTTTGAAAGCTTCCTGTTTCTGTTAAGAGAGATAAGCCACTTAAAAAAAAATGTTTTTGAGTGTATTAAAACCTGTTCTGTACATTGCCCTGGGGTAGGCATTGTTGAGGATAAAAACGAAAGTCTGAAGAGAGAATCTCCCTCCTCAGAAATTATGCAATCTATTGAACGAAAGCCACGACTGGCCTATTCCATATTCTTAACACTTACATGCAATGTGCTGTGTGGTTGGTTGGACTTTATATTTAAAAATTTGACTCTGCAACATTCTAACCTATTTTGCACTATGAACTACTTTGAATGGGCCATTCCCATTTAGAGCTTTCTAAATGACCAGCCCTACTTCTTTCTTGATAGCAATATTTCTTGATAATAACATTTCATTTCCTTTTACTGCGAAAGCTTAGTGAAATTTACTAAGCTAAACCCACTTTGAAATAAAGTTTAAGTATTTTAAGTATTATTGGACATAGCTTCTAGGTATCATAATGTTATACACAGTAACTGCCTCACCCCTGTTGCTGACGGGTGGAGGAAACCACAGGTTATGGCAGCTTAAAGCAGAACAAGTTTTTGGTGCTTCGTTGGTGAATTCTTTTGATTACATGAAAGACTAACTAACATTGGTGCCAGACTGAATCTGTTGAAGATCTAAGCGAAAACTGGGCTCAATTTTGTCACAACGAAACTGTCTGAATTGATCATTTGAGCCCTCTGCAGTGTAGATTTTAGGACAGTGCAATGGGACAACTACATCAGGTTTTCTGGTTTAGGGATCAGCATCGTGATAGAAATGTGTTTTGGGTTGAATTGTGTCTTTAAAATTTCCTATGTTGAAGTCTTAACCCTCAGTACCACAGTGACTATTTGGAAATGAGATTGTTGCACATGTAGTTAGTTGAGGTCAGTAGGATGGGCCCCTAATCCAGTATGACTTATAAAAGGGAAAAATTGGAGCACAGAGATTCACACACAGTGGAGAACACCATGTGAAGATTGGAGTTATGCTGCTGTAAGTCAAGGAACTACCAGAAGCTGGGAGAGAGACCCCAAACAGATACTTCCCTAGCACCTTCAGAGAGAGTATGCCCTTGCTGACACCTTTAATGTAGGGAGGAGGCGAGAGAATTAAAACGTTAATAAAGCTACATTCAAAGACTGAAATATGCCGATCAGCCCTGCAGCCAGGCCAGGAGGACACCTTCATAACAGGAAGATTTCTGCTGGAATTGCTAACAGTCCATTTCCCACACCTGTGAAGGGGAAAAGGAACCGAGAGTCGTTCCTTATAGCTAAAACCATGGGGAACCTACAGATTAAAGGCTGGGAACTGCCAGGCCTTTCACACTACATATTCTTACCTTGTCAAGCTAAATATTCTTCCCCTTCCTCACTGTATGTCCATATCAAAGGAAATGAGTTAACAAAGTCCTTTAAACTATAACTCACAGGTTCTAAAGAATGATATATAAACTAAATTCCCTGAACACTCAGAGTCCTTTTCAGTGCCCGTACTCTGTCTGTCTTACTGTCCTCATCTCTATTGTCTCTGTCCCTCTGAGCCCCTGACAGTGTCTTTTCTCTGTCTCACTCGCTGTCCCCACTCACTGCCTTTCCATGTCCCCCTCAGTGCCTTTATTCTGTCTCTCTCACTGTCTCTCTCACTCTCTGCCTCTGAGAGGACGCCACGCTCTGTCTGGGGAGTGTTACCCCTTTTCTAATAACCTTTCCCTTTTGACTAACTTTGGCATGTGTTTTGAATTCTTTCTACACTCTCCACCAAAGAACACTCTTCTTCTCTCAGTGCAGGGCTTGGTCTCGCCCCCAACTCAGGGAAATTTGCGTCCTGCATCACCTCGATCTTAGACTTCTAGCCTCCAGAACTGTGAGACAATAAATTATTGTCGTTCAAGCCACTTGGTTTGTGGTACTCTGTTACCGCAGCCCTAGCAAACTAATACAAAATCGGAGTGGATTATTTTGCTTTGTTTTGTTTTTTTTTCTCCTTTGTGTTACGGAAATGCTAGGGCTCTTCTTCAACTTGGTTTTTTTTTTTTTTAACTTAAGGATACAAAGATAAAATGGTCACTTCCCTCATGTTGCTTAAGATCTGCTGTGGAAGATAGAACAACTTGGAGGGCATAGTTTGAATGCTCTGCCATTTGTTAGTTGTGTGACTTCGGGCAAGTTACTTAGCTTCTTTAAGTTTCAATTTCTTTATTTACAATATGGAGATAATAAGATCACCTGCCAGTGTTGTTAAATAATTAGAGATTATATATATAAACTAATAGTGCATACTCACTAAATGCAGGTTACTCGCTAAATGCAACTGCAATGTAAGGTAGAATAGTCAAGACAAGATCAGAGATATACTAGGTGCTTTGGGGGCTAAAAAATCCAAGATCAAGGTGCCAGCAGATCTAGGTCTGATGACAGCCAGCTTTATGGTTCATAGACAGCCTGTCTTCTCACTGTATCTTCACACAGTGGAAGCAGGGAGGTAGTTTTGTGAGATCTTATTTTTATGGGCTTTAATGCCATTCATGAGGACTCCATCCTTATGACCTAATTACTTCCCAAAGCCCTCACTTCCAAATACCATGATATTGGGGGTTGAGTCTTTACATATGAATTTTGGAAAATACATTCAGTCTAAAGCACATTCTTAGGTGTCCAGTCACTTTTGCTTCTTCTAGGCTTAAGTGGAGAATAGGGCTAATGTATTTTGAAGTAATGAGAGTCCTTGAGCAGAAATCAGAGATATAAATATTCCCACTCTACTTAGTGCCTATAGATAGATCTCAGCCTCGACCATGAGAGTTCCTTAAAATTGCAACACACAAGTAGTCTCTTAAACAGCAGTTATTTTGGGACATTCCAGCCTGAAGCCAAAAATGATCTACCACCCAAGAAAGGAACTCAAAAAACCAAAACCAGTGACAGTCAATCGCTACAATTAGAAAAACAGACCATGCAGAAAACACATACAAATAAACTCAAATGAATAATCTGTCCATTTAGGAAAATACTGAAGTCTGTTTGTGCGAGAAGCCTTTGGGATAAAGACAGAAGACTAAGGCAGTAGGAACAGACCAAAACCTAATGAGTCATGGAATCTATAAACTGATATCAGATGTTTTCTAGTCACAGAGCCATGGGGAGCCTTAGCAACATTTCAAATTCTTCCAAATAAGGTATCTTCCGCCAAAACAACCACTCTTAAACACAACAGTTTCCTCTTACCTGGATCTCTATTTGGTTTAGAATGAACAGATCGTTTTCGGAACAAAAGTGCATTTACACATGCAAGATTGGAAGGACTCTGAAGCAAGTTTTCTTTAACACACACACACACACACAGGTTACTGAGTTCAGACTTTGTAATGCATCAGTTGGAGAAAAGGGTAGCATAAATACAAAAAGAAAAGCTGTCTTTGGTTTCATTTGGTGGTCAGGGAGCAAATGGGATTTGTTTTCCCATAACATAGCAACTTGATTTCTTCTCTGTCTTACGCACAAAGGGAGATACCAAATATCCCATGAGAGAATTTTCCAGATGGTGCAGAGATGGTCCTTAGCTAGACTATGAGCTCTCAGACACACATACAAAAAGTAACTACTTAGAGCTAAGTGTTTAGATTCCATAAACATAAAGAGCAGATAGAATTATAGACTTGCAGAAAGAACCCTTAATAAAATGCTAACTGGTGGAGTGACTTGTGTGTCAATATATCCATCTCTTCTTCTCCCAGAGGGGTGAGGTAGGGTGCTGCCTGAGCTGAAGTCAGCTCCCCTTGATGAAGAACAGGGCAAATTCCCCTGAGTGAGGGGAGACTAAGCCCTGCACTGAGAAAAGACGGTTCTTTGGCGGAAAATGTAGAAAGAATTCAACACACACGCCAAAGTTAGAGCCAAAAGGAAAGTTTTATTAGAGAAGGGGTAAAATTCCCCAGACAGAGCGTGGTCTCCTCTCGGAGGCAGAGAGTGACAGCCTAAGAGAGACTCAGGGGAACAAAGACAATAGAGGCAAAGATAGAGAGACAGAGTAAAGACACTGAAAGGGACCGAAAGAAAGACAATGAGAGGGACCCCAGAAGTCAGTTTATATATCATTCTTTAGTTCATGTGAGTTGCAGTTTAAAGACAAGTTTACCCATTTCCTTTGATATGGACATACAGCGAGGAAGGGGAAGGGGAAGAGTATGTAGTGTGAAAAGGTAAGAATATGCAGGGTGAAAGGCCAGCTGGCAGTTTCCAGCCTTTAATCCTTAGGTTCTCTATGGTTTTAGCCATAGAGAATGAACAATTTTATTTTGTTTAGGGCAGCCCCTTAAAGACTCTGTTTTTCCCGTTTCCCCTTTACAGTGTGGGGAAATGGTTTGTTAGCAATCCCAGCAGAAATCTTCCTTTGTTCTGCAGGTGTCCTGTGGCCTGGCTGCAGGGCTGATAAGCACATTGCAGTCTCTGAATGTAGCTTGATTTAACATTTTAATTCTCTTGCCTTCTCCCTACATTATCCTGGACCAGCTGCCTGAGGTGGCTTAATTGACCACTGCAACATGCCACACCGACATTGTTTTTCAATGAGTAACAATGGGAAAAGATTGGGAAGCACTAATGTAAATAGGCCGTAGGCTTTCCATGCATGTAACTAGATTGATGATTTTAGATGGCACATAAGCATGACATTAAAAACATTGAATTGTTTAGCGAGAAAGAAAAAACCCATTCAGTTCTCTTTCAATCCTTCCAACTACGGAAAGAGAAATGATTGATTTGGTGTTATCAGAGTTGGTGTCCTAGAGGGAAAGCAAGTTATGTTTACCAGAAAATGCATATTGTGGTGGAACTCAGTATTCGGGGCGAAGTATGACCAAAGAGTACATCAAGAAAATCAACTCCTTTATTGTGAACGTCATGTGCAAACATTGGAGTGAGAGGTGAAAGAAAGAGTGCCCTCCCTTCTGGAACGACATCGGGGCTGTTATTTCCCAGTTCTCTCTCTATGCTGGTAACCCACGCATGGTGGGAGAAACAGAAAGCATTATGCCAACAAGGTTTCCAGATCAAAGCATCTACTTAAGATGAGCTGGTGAGAAGAAGAAGGAGGAGGAGGAAGAGGAGAAGAGGGTTCTAGCACAGCATATCCTGATAGCAACCATGATTGGGAACTGACAGCAATAATGGAAATAGAATAATCAAAACCCAAACGAAGTGGTTTACTGTAATTCAAAAAGCAAAGTAGACATGCAAAAAAAAAGAACAAAGTTCCCAACTTCAAGACTTAATATAGAATGACAACGATCAAGAGAGTGTGGTATTAATATTTTTAAAAAGACATCATAAAATGGAATTTAATGCTCAGAAACATTTATGGTCAATTGATTTTTGAAAAAGGACCAAGGCATTTCAATGTGAATTGTCTTCAATGGATGGTGCTGAAATAATTGGATATCCACATGCAAAAAGGTGAATTTAGATGCTTACCTCACATCATACTCAAAATACATCATAAAGCAGAACATAAAAGCGTGATAAATTGGACATCATCAAAATTAAAACTTTTTGTTCTTCAAAGGCACCATTAAAATGTAAAAATAAGTTATAGAAAGGGGAAAACATTTGCAAATCATGTATCTGGTAAAGTACTAGTAACTGTAATACATAAAGAACTCTTTCAAATCAACAATAAGAAGACAACTGGAATTTTAAAATGGACAAAAGGCTTGATGAGCATTTCACAAAGAAGATATACATGTGGCTAATAAACACATGAAAAAGATATTTAATGTCATTAGTTATTAGGAAAATGTAAATTAAAACCACAATGAGATACTGCTTCACACCCACTGAAATGGCTAGAATCGAAGTCAGACAATACCAAGTGTCTGGAAAACTCATACATTGCTGGTGGGAATTTAAAATAGTGCAGCCACTTTAGAACAGAATTTGACAGTTTTTTAAAACATTAAACATAAATTTACCATGTAGTACAGCGATTTTATATCCAGGTATCTAGCCAAGAGAAATGAATACATATGTCCATGCAAAGACTTGCACATAAATGTTCACAGCATCATTATTCATACTAGCCAAAAAAGTGGACATCATCCAAACTTCCATCAAAAAATGAATGTGTAAATAAAATGTGGCATATCCAAACGAGGAGGACTATTCTGCATTAAAAAGGAATAAATACTAATGCATGCTACAACATGGACGAGCCTCAAAAACATTATGCTAAGTGAAAAAGAGCCAGTAATGAAAGATCAAATACTATATGATTCAATTTCTATGAAATGTCTAGATAGGCAAATCTATAGAGACAGAAAATAAGTTAGTGGTAGCTGGAGCTGGAGGTAGGAACAAGGATTGACTGCAAATGAGCATGAGGAATTGATTTGAACTGATAGATGTGTTCAAAAATTGGATTGCGATGGAGGTTGTACAACTCCACATATTTGCTGACAGTCATTGAATTGGACACTTACAATGGTTGTAAGTGTCCAATTTTATATGTACATTATATCTTACTAGATTGTTAAAAATACAGTAACCCAGAAACAAACTTTATAAGAAAATATAATCTTGTTCTAATTAGGTGGTGAAATTATGAATGATTTTAACATTTTTATGTACTTTTCAATAAAAAATGTATTTTTAAATCAGAAGAAAACAATAAAGATAATTTAAAAAATTATTCTCTGAGAGTCAAACATAAAATCACTACGTGATGGACAAAAGGAGAGCTAGGTAAAGTCACCTTGATAAAGACACAGAATGGCTCTCAGGCTCGAAATATTTGGAGTCACCTGATTAAAGTTAATAACACATCTAAAGAAAGAAAAATCAATCAGCAGAGAAACTTGATCAATAAAGAAAGCAATGAGACAGTCGCAGAGGCAATCACTGCAGGGCCTAACCCATGCCATGCAGCGAGGCTAAAGACTCGTCACAGAGCAGGTAGGCACAACCCCATGGTGGAGAAGGACACCATCCATCTCACAGAGCTTGAGTCAAGAATCCTAAGTGTGGTCTAACCAATTTGACTTGTTTTCATTACATGCTCGCCACATAAAATTTTTGTAGAATTTTTTTCCCAAGTAGTTTTATGTACAGAGAGAACCCAGTCATATTGATATATTATGAATTAATACATATTTTGGTTTATATACTCCAGACTCCTGAGGTTTACTGAGTGTGGGTTGGCTTGTCCAAATTGAATCGACTCTAGAGTGTGGCAAGATGGAAAGAGAAAGCTAAAAGTTTTAAGACTGTGGACTGTGGCAAATGCATCAGGGTGACTGCCAACTTGTGATACCTCTTGGAAGCCAGCCAGCCAGCTCAACTTTCTCAGTGATAACCCAGCTTTGACAAGGTTTCTCATTCAGACTTCAATATCAAGAAATCCAAGACACTAGGACGCATTGAAATTATGGTGTATATATAGCATATCTTTTTAAGAAGCCACTCATGGGAAGGATTTCAATTATTTAAATCTTGTACTTACTGACTCCAGATCGAACCAGCCATGGCAATGACAGTTCTGGTTGGTTCAATTCCACTCTCATCATAAAACCAGTGCTGGTTAAATAGGGAGCTCCCTTCCAACGACTTTTGGTGGTGGTGATGCTGGAAAGAATCAGTGGCTCTGTACCAAAGTCCTCTGCATCTGGGGAAAATGGAGCTTATTTGTTAGAGCAGTGAGCTATAGAGTCCTGCCATATATAGGCACTTTGCCTGACTGACTTGTTGTCCTGGTTCATAATTTCTACTCTCATTCCCATATGAGACTTTGAGGCCCTGCCTCTGTGCCTCATTCCTATCTTCCTTACACTTCTTTCTATAGCCACCCTACCCCCCATCCTGGTTGGACCCTTATGGTATCCCTACCCTGACTTAGACGGATGATTTGATTCAGACACTCACTTAATGCTCAGAACCACCTTTTCCTAGAATAGCGGTTCTCAACTCGGGTTGCTGCAATACTACAATTCAATTCTGATGCTAACCACCCACAGTTAGCATCAGATTTCACAGGTTTAAGGGATTTCTCCAAAAAGATTGCCTCATTTCAGACATTACAAATTCCAAAGTTTCTACTATCCCTTTAGGTTTGATAATTTGCTAAAACAACTATCAGAACTCAGAAAAGTGCTATACTTGTGATTACAGTTTTATTGTAAAGCATACAAATCTTGTAAAAGCATACAAATATTGTAAAGCAGCCAAATGAAGAGACACATAGGGTGAGGTCCAAGAGGGTCCTAAATACAAAGTTTCCATGCCCTCTCACTATGGAAACAGGACATGTCAACCTCCTAGCACATCCATGTGTTAACCAACCAGAAAGCTCCCCTAAAGCCTCTGTGTCCAGAATTTTTGTTGGAGTTTCAGTATGTAGACATGGTTGATTGAATCATTGGCCAGGTGACAGAAAATCTCCAGCCCTCCTCCTCTTCCTGGAGGTTGAGAGGTTGGGCTAATATCACTGTGGCTCAAAGATGTAACTCTGATCATCTGGTTGGTCTTTTGGTCACAAACAGTTCCTATTCTGAACCATCTCCTTTGCATAAATTCAGGTATGGTCCAAGGACCCATCATGAATAACAAAGACACGCCTATCATGGGGGAGATTCCAAGAATTTAGAATCTCCCCTCAAGGGACAAAATGCCAGTCAGAGTCTTCTGTTATACAACAGTTGACTATTGGAATCACCTAGAAAGCTCTTTAAAAAAATGTCCATGCCTGGATCCCACCAAGAAAATTTTATTTAATTGGTCTGCAGTGCAATCTGGATATAAGGATTTAAAAATTCTCCTCCAGATAATTCTAACATACCCTATAGGCTGTGCTGCTCGCTCCATTTTATCCCCTTAGTTTGAACTTCTAACATATGTGTATTCCTCCAAATTAGATTGGAATTGCTGATCTAATTACTGGAGCTCCCAACCCGCTACTTGGTTGGAACCAGACATCTTATGATCTAGGTCAGGTCTAGGGTCTCTATGTCACACACCAGACATCTTATGATCTAGGTCAGGTCTAGGGTCTCTATGTCATAGTCTATGTGAATGGCACCACCAGGTTTATGCAGCATACCCAGTACACTATAAAGGGTGGCTATGTCATAATATAATCACCACTCACCAAGTTTGCATCAAGCAAACTTGCCAAGTATCAGATTTGTCAATTTTACTAACCTATTAATTAGTTTTACAGAAATATTTTTACATCTCTATTAGCTTTAAATTTTAATTTCAAATTTAAAACCATAAGGTGCATATTAGTTTGGCATTTGTCTACAGTCCCTTGAGTGGAGATTCTAAATTCTTGGAATTCCCCACCCCCACCTCGTGATAGGCATGTCTTTGTTATTCGTGGTGGGTTTTTGGACCATACCTGAGTTTATGCAAAGGAAATGGTTCAGAATGGGAACTGTTTGTGACCAAAAGACCATTTTAAAATAAATAAGAATTTAGCTAAAACAATTCTGTGTATTAAGAAAAATTACGAACTGAAAGATTCCCATATGAAATACTGAAAATTTGAGAAATCAAATATTTTGTAAAAGCAAATAACAAATTTTATAAATTCATATAAATTTGATGTGCCAGATTATTCTATAAATTAATTTTGCAATTGGAATTTTGCAAATTATTTTCTTGGCTTCTGCTTATGATTAGCTTCCATGACCTAAAAATTTGCTTTTATGAGAATGAGCTAAATCCTAATATCTTCCACTGAACAAAATTTGACCAAGTAAATTCGAAGATCTAATTGGCTTGGTTAAGCAGTTCATGAATCCAGCAGCATCTCATGAATCCAGCAGCATCTCATCTAGCAACTAGAAGAGTGCTCACAGGGTTTGTACAAAATGAAGGTTTTTCTAGGAAGAAGGGTGGAGCGAGAAAACTATTAACAAAAGAAAGGATAATTTGGGGGCCAGGATGTCTTTTCTTTGGGAGGAGAGAATGGGAAGAGTTTTGATCATGCAGATTGCCTCTCCTTTCTGTGAGAAACAAGAGAGCCCCATGTGACAGATTACTGGTGCTTAACCAGAAAATTCCAGACTAAGTGATTAAGATTATGTTTGTGGGAGAGGTTGAAACTGCAATTAGAACAGGTACTAAATCTAGGTTTGGTATCATGAGCTTTGAGCACGAATGACACCGTTTTTGGCCTGTAGTTTTCTCTTTAACACCACCACCATTTCCTTGTGTAGCATGCAATTAAGAGAGTGCATTTTGGATGTGTTTAAAATAGAAATGTCAGGAGTAAAGAAGAGAAAACCATGAACCACTTCTGACGAGCCAAGGTTTTTTCCCCCAAAGGCCTGGGAGGTGCTCTTGAACAACAAACCAAGAAATTTTTGCAGCAGAAAAATAAATATTTATTTTTAGAGGACTTGGCAACTAATATTGGGGTAAGAAGTTGTAATTGACATTAAGGCCTTGATGCTGGTACATTTCCTGTATGAAAACTGTGATTGCCTTTATGCATGTTATCCTTATAAAGTAAGTTCAAGGTACTTATGTGGACTATTTTTTGTCCATCCAAGTTTTCAGGAAACTTCTCTCTCTATCCTAGACTGGAATAGGAAATGATTTTTAGCAAACTTCATTTTCTGCCACCATGAAGGGAAGGAAATTCTAATTTGTAATTATGATTACATTTTAAATCACCTAAGAAAATTTCAAATGAGATAAAAATTGCCTTCTACAAATAAACCAAATACTGAATAAAAACTTTCCTAGCCCTAGCTTTGAAAGTTTACTCTGAATTCCAAATCTCTAATTTATAGTTTATGTTTGAGTTTGTTGATGAGCTAACCAGCCCTGAGGGCTGACACTATAGGATTCAATAAAAATCCTTATAAATATGTATCTATGGTTGCCAGTCTTTGAAAAATAAGTAAAAGTTTCCAACTCATTCCACAATTCTCAACTATCTGATACTATTAGAGGATCTGGAAATACAGGAGTCAAAGTTTAGGGTTCTGAGCAGCAGTTTCTAAAGTGCCTTTTGGGTGGGCTAAGGTGCATATTAGTTTGGCTTTTACACCTCCTGCTCCTTTTCAAGAGAATAAGTAATTACAGTGATTTATCTTGGAAAAGTGCAGCTTAGAGTTGGATGTAGAGAAGTCACATAATGGTGTCAACGCTTCCACTCGGCTCGAAGTAAATAAAATGGTGAGATATATTTAGCAAGTGATAACGCAAGGCACTGAGAAACAGAGATAAAAAGAAGAAATGGTCTTTACATGATTAGAGAACTTTACAAAATACCAAGCTTTTGCAAAAAAGAAATAATTGTAGAAAATACAAACAGTGGGAAAAAAACAGAAAGTCTTCTAAGTTCCAAATTTCCATCCTAATTCTAGCCCCTGAAAAGGCAGGTCAGTTTCTCCAGCATTTTGCCTAGCATTTTTCTCTCCTCGTTTTCAGCCTCTCTCCTTATGATAAGTGCTCAATTTTGGATACAGTAGAGGAGTTGCTTATATCTCTAATGCCCTTCAAGGCTAATGCGATTATTAAGGCTAGTGGTAGCCATTAGTGCTTCCTCGCCTTTCCTAGGTGCCCAGAAGAAGGACCTTGGCAGGACTATGGTGCCTGCCATAAAGGAAATTTTACCCTCCAAAAAAGACTGCTTTCCAGTTTCCCCATTTCTCTAACATAATCTGGGTTTGTACACAAATATTAATCAATCAATCAATCAATTGAACAACCAACTATTTAAATTACTTTTCCATTGAATGTAAAAAAAAAGCAGCCTCTCCCCAACCCCCATCCCTGCCACCTAAAACTGCTATTGTATGGCTCATCGCCAATGACCTTCTACTTGCTAGATCCAAGTAACCTATCAATTCATGTCTTATTTCCCAGATCACAAGAAGTTGATACTGTTTACCAGTTGACCAAAAGACATTGATGATGTTTAATTTTTTTCTTCAGCATCGCTGACCTCACCACCAGTGCCTTCAATTTCAGAAACTCTTTTGTGTCCTAAAGAAACTTAAAAAATATATGTAGAGACTGCTGTCTAATTTTCCTGGCACCTTAATATTAGTTTATTGTAATTTTGCTTAGAAGCAAAAAAATTAAGCATGTAAGCCTCTTTTTTTTTTTTGACCATTCTCTTAAACTGTATTTCAGTATTTCAGAGCAGGATTCAGAGGACATGAGATAAAAATAAAAAGCTCAAGTGTTAGTATGGGGAGATGGTCAGTGACTTCTTTCTTGTATGTCTTGTACTATACTGTTATTTCTACTAATCTGTATTACTATCAGGTAGGACTAGCACTGGCTGCGGAGAAAGAAACCTTCCCCAAATAACAGTTTATTTTAGTCTTCATGGAAGTCTAAAGGTTGACAGTCCAAAGTTAGGTAGCTTTGCTTTATTAAGGCTTCATGAAAAACCTTTTCCTAGCTCACTTGTCTTACAACCCTAGGCTGTGACCACCATCCTCATGGTCCAATATAATGGTTGAAGCACCAGCCAGAAAATCCATGTTCCCAGGAGCAGGCAAAGGGTATACCACAAAGTCTTTTAAGAATGTTTTCCTGGAAGCTTTCCAGTAATACTCTACTTACAAGTCATTGGCCAAATCTTAGTCACATCAGCTTGCAGCTATGAGAAGAGCTGGACAATGTTGGTCTTTATTCCAGGCAGCTCTGTGTCCTGTCAAACCCTGTGCTTCAATTTCTGTGGATGAAGTGGAGACTAGATGGGAGAGGTGGAGAGTGGGAAACCAGCAGTCTCAGCAATATTGTTTTCTGAACAATGAATAAAACCAGGAGAAAATATCTAGATTTATTTGATGACAACAGGAGATGGAAATATTACTTTTGTATAAAGACTTTATGAACAAAAAAAGATATTTGTATGGGTAAAATCAATAAGCTCATACAATTCTTCCCAAGAGTCCTCATGCTTGCTCAGCTTCAGGTACAACAAGTGTAGGTGGGCATTCTCTGGATCAAAAGGGACTTGGGGGCCCCCAAGTCATTTTCCTAAGAAGTAGGCGGGGAGCCCTTACTCCAGAAATTCAGAGCCATAAGTGGCCAAGTCCTGCTGGGTGGACTTGTCTGAACTGCTGCCAGCCTGGGATTGTTCCCCACAAAAATACCTCTGTTATTTCATGCAATTCATCCCTAAGTATTCCAAGGAGTACTCCCACCACTTCTCTTGAATTTATAGACTCCTCTGTGGGGATTTTCACTCTGCTAGTCAGCTTACATCTCCCTGTGTTAAGAATCTTTCCTCTTTCTCTGTTCTTACCCCTTCAACATAACCACAACCCCAAGTATGTGACCTTTGCATGCAGCATTCTACCAGCAAAACAGCCTCAATGGATTACTTCTTAATGGTACTTGAGATTTTTGTTTGTTTCTTCTTCTTTTTTTATGTCTAGCAAAGCCACCTCCATCCAGTACATTGGTATTCCTTTCATACCTTTTGTGGTATTTCTAAGCTATAGATTAAAGGTGTTAAAAAAGAAGAAAAAAACAACCACCAAAATTCTTAACTTCCTTAAGCTTAAAATCTACATAGAAATCCATACTTGAAATATTGATAATCTGAGAGATAAAACAATCTTGGATAAATGTTTCACATGTACAATTAATTTAATTTCATAATTGTGCTTTAGAAATGTTTTGCTCTTAAAGAGACTCACACCTGCTTTTCTAAGTTAGGTTTCAATCTGTACATCAAATGGGCAATTCAGTAGGACATCCTGGAAAGGGTTCAAGAAACAGAAGAATGGCTACCTATATACACCCAGGAACTGAAGCGGTAACTCCTTGGCCCTGCCAGGTTAACCTTTGTCTTGACCTTGAGTAGTCCTATGGTCCAAGACTTACACTCTGACAATATCTCATAAAAGTAACATAATGTAAAAATAGGAAGAGGAGGTCCTTTCACCAACCTATTTAAACTGATGGAATACTGTGAAAGAGCAAGGTATTAGAGATATAATAGCTTGGGTTCAAATTCCAGGACTTTGCTTAGCAGTTTTACTTTGAGCAAGTTACTTAATCCCTATGATAAGAAAGCAATGAGCAGTAGAAGTCAGTGTGGGTTCATTAACAACATTTTAGGTCAAGCTAACATAACTACTATGCACAGACAGAATGCATTTTCATTGTGGCACACTATTAGAAAACATATCTCAAGATGTCTTGTGGGCAAAACGAATAAATGCAAACTGCATAGTCCTTAAATTAAGTTTGGAGCTGGTTGAACAATAACATACGAAGAGTATATGTAAATGTATCAATTCCACCTGGAAAGAATACCTCTAATAACAAGAAAGTCTCCCCCTGTTATGTTCAAGATTTTATCAACAACTTGACTAAAAATGTATTAAAGTTTGGGTAGCTCAAAAGTAGGAGGGACAGCAAATGCACTGGATGACGGAATCAAAATTCAAAATGATCTCAATAACCTAAAGAATAACTGAAATAAAGGCTGTTAAAACAGCTGTGTCAAGTTCAACATTTATAGTCATAGCTCCTTGGGATTGGGTATGGCCCAAGGTTAGGAATAGTGTCAGGTCAGTGTGACCAGAGCAAGCAGACTGGACCCACTTGGCTAGCAGTATAAAGAGAGTCAGGGAGAAGAGATGACCAGCTCAAGGGAGCTCCCATTGACCAAATCTGGGAAAATTTGAACAGCCAAATTTTAGTTAGTGATATATAGATTATAACTAATTAAATAAAATACAAATCCATGAGTCCACAGTTGATATAAATGAGTAAATGAATTAATGTGAAGGAGGAAGTTCTCTCTTACAGCACAATGCCGACTAAGAAATACAGAAGAAATGGTGAACACAGAGAAAAATCACCATTTGGCAAAAAATCATGGTAATAATTGGGACAAAAATCATTAGTGGAAGCTAATATTAGTGGGTGGAAGTACAAAAGACTTAGTAATTAACAGTGGAGAAACCTGTTCAATATCATCTTATCTAAGTTGTAAAAATCAACGTCACTAAAAATAAGACAAATAAATATCCTGTACCTCTTGATATGATGTCCTAAGAAGAACATGGAATCACATTTACGATATTTCTGTCAAAAATTAATGGCCTGGATCTAATAATGAGGAAATATAAGACAATTGTAAACTGAGGAGCTGATATATGTAAGTTTCTTATATCAGCTGATCTGTACCTTCAAAAGGGTCAAGGTCACGAAGGTGAAGAAAAGACCGAGGAACCTTGAAGAGCCTAGACTAGAGACACGAACCAAAAAGAAAAGAGTTTATATTTAAAGACACTACTGAGGAAATCAATGAGATTTGAATGGGATTATGGAATGGATGATAATATGATATTAATATCAATGTCCTAATTTTGATGATTATACTGTATTATGTAGGAGAGTATCTTTGTGTAGGATTAAAGGGGTATCATATTTATAACTTACTTTAGAAAATTAGAGAGAGAGAGAGAATGGGAAAAAGAACTGAAACAAATGTGGTAAATCTGAACAACTGGGGAATCTGAATAAAGGTTGTACTACTTCTGCAGCCTTTCCGAAAGTTTTAAATTATTTCAAATAAAAGTCTTTTAAAAATCAATTACATGTATTCAAATAAGACATATTAATTAGCAAAGCTTAGAGGAAAATTTAAACCTTAGAATAGCTCAGGACTCCCTCTACTTGCCTCTCAGTTCTTGAGATGCTGGCCAGGTTAAAGGCCACCTTCTGTGTCAGGGGTCATTGTATCACAAGTACAAGCAGCAGAGTGTTCAGTCAGGCTTTCTGAAGTCTGAAACTTGGGTTAGGAAATCCACCTGGGGGCCAAAGCGGCTGCTCACTAGTGTCTTTTTCCCTTATTGGCCACAGGGTCTCTCATCTCTGCTTCTGTGTTTGCTTCAACCTTTTCTCTCTGCACGTCCAATTGTCTTGCTTCTCTGTACACACAGCAGAAATGACCTTATGTATCCTTGCAGTAAATTTATAATTCAAATTGTTGGGAGAGAATGTAGTTGGTCCTGTTGATTCAGGTGCCCATCCCTGGCTTGGTCAACTGTGTCAAGGAGGCTGGGGTAATGTGGTCCTGCCCACTTAGCCTCAGCTGAACTTGTGAAGCAGATATTCCAGAAGGGGCATGAGCAGACAAGCTGTGCCCATCTCAACAAAGGAACAACTGAGTCAGTGTTAGGATGAAAAGCCCACTTTGACGAATGAGGAGGTTGGAGACTTCTGGTTCTACATCGCCTCTTAATATGTAAGTGCTAGAGCATGACAATAAAAGACAGAGCCCAGCAGACCAATCAGGAATCTAACAGCTGCAAATGCATGTTGATGCAGGCGTGTTGAACCAGTGACTCCAATACCACCGCTGCTTTTGATGTGAGTGATGTCAGTTTTCCAATATTAGAAACTAACTTGATGAAATTCCTAATAAAACAAAGTACGATTTTTCCCGATTCACATGGTAGTTGTGCATTTGGAAAATTCACTGCATATTGAAAGCTTGCAAAAATATTTTCTGTTTAATATTAAAAATGGACTTAGGCTGTGGGTTCAGATAAACAGGCTTTTAGCCTACAGGAATATCCTGCTGGACATCCCAAAATCTTGCAGGCTAAAGGATAATTCTTTATTCTGCGGGATGCCCATACACTGCAGCATGCCCAGCATCCCTTTCCCCTCCCTAATGTCAGTGGACCCCATAAATTATCATAACGAGCCAAAAGTGCCCTGCATTCTTCCAGAATGTCCCTTAGGGCCAGCGCCATTACTATTAAGGATCACTGGTTTAGAGACTAGTTTACCTCTGTCAGGAGTGGTCAGTGGGTTATTATTTCGGCCTTACTGGAAGCTTTGTCTAAGTAAATCCCTTCCAATTCTAACATTCAACAAGCCCATAATTAAATCTCATGAAGCTATGACTTGTTCCTATTCTGAAACATTATGGTTTTTTCTCCTTTGATAGTCAAGAAGCTATTGAATTGTATACCGATACTCAAAAGTCAGGTTAGCAAGGACCAGTTTAGCTTCAGTAACAAGCCAACACAAACTTGTGTCCATTCACATACGAAGGAGGAATTTACTAAGTTAACTTGGAAACACAAGTGTGGGGCTGATTCTATAACAACTGGATCCAAGAATTCAAGTCAGGTTTTGAAGACTCCCTTCTTTCCTCCTCCTCTCTACCTCCATTTCTTTCTTCCTACTTTCTTTCTCTCTTTTTTCTCTCCTTACATCTTCTTTTCCCTACCTCTCTTCCTTTCTTCTTTTCTCCTTCCCTCCCTCTCTCCCTTTCTCTCTCTTTCTGTGGGCTGAATTCAGGCTCCCTCCTGGTGACAGGTGGAAGGCTACTCCATTCACTTTCCATCCACTTTGTGAAAGCTCTCTGCTACTCCTCTCCTGCTCTGAACTGTGCCCTGCAGTTCTAGGAAAAAAACATGACTATCAAAAAATCAATCTCATGATTAGTTGTTTAATGCCTAATAAAATGTAAGGATGGGACCTTGTTTTTCTTACTCATTGCTGTATCCTAGCCACCAACACAGCACTACCAATTCTAGTCACTTAAAAAAATAATGAATGAATGAATGAATTGCTCAGTTGAAACTAGAGGTTGCTCAGCTTTCAGTGCTGGTATTTCCCTACAAGACTTTTCTAGACATTTTGAAAACGTGGGCGAAAATCAGCAGTAGCTGTGTGTTCTATAAGCAGGCATTTGGCTGACTGACGGTACTGAGATGTAGTGGCAGACCAGAGATATCCAGTGGGAACATCCTTTCCACACTAGATCTGCCCAGGGGGCTTCTCCATCCAGAATTATCCAAGTTCATCTCCATCTCACTTTGGTCTGAGGATTATTCACAGGAGACTAAAATCAGCATTAAAGAAACTGCCTAATTGCTTCAATTAGTATATTATTGAGGTCATTTCAATTCATTAGGTCACTTTAGAATTTCATTGTGGTTCCATTGTATACTTTTACATGTTGTTCTCTGCAATGCACTGTTAGAATGAGGCATTAATCTAAATCACAGAAAAGAGCTCTCCTGCATAATAACAGACATCAATGCCAGTCTGTGAAGCACTTTCCACCCTTAAAAGCATGACATTATATATTATTTTGCACATCTTTCAAGGGATAGTGGTTTCTTATTTTTCTTATGTGGAATGAAAAAGAAATAAGTCTGCTTGCACCTAAAAATTGAAGCTGAACTGGGTGGGTTAGATTGCTAGTGTTTTAAAAATGTGAACATCCTTAATATAGTTACTTGTGACTAACCCAGTGGATGTGACACCCAGGGCAAAACAATGAGTTCACTTATCATAAATTTGAAAAGTTAGAATTTAGAACTCTGTGATATTTTTTAACATAAAAATTACTCAAGGAATCACCCAGAATTTTGCTTAAGAAAAGATTTTTGATGATGGAAAATCAGGCATTTAAATACTTTTAAATGAAAAAAAAAAGTGTAATAAACAAATCAGAAGAATGCAATCTATACTCCTCTCCTCAAAATCATGTCTTTAAAAATTATATCTTTTTCTAATGATCCCACGTTACTGCACTTACTATGGCAAGTACAATGTATACCCAACAGCAGAATTAATTCCGTGAATAACTTTTACCTTTGTAGCAAAACTGGTCTCATAGTCAATCCACAGGAATACTTTAAAAGGATCACTAAGTATAACAATAGATGACTGTACTGATCATACTATATGCCAGGCACTTTCTAAACATTCTATCAACATCACACTTAAACCTCACCATAAATTGTTTGATAGGTACTTTTATTCTCACAACCATTTTACAGGTGAAAAAACAAAGACTTGGAGAAGCTAAATAACCAGTCCCAAGTTGCATAGCTAATAAGGATTGGAGATGGGATTAAAACTTGGGCTGGCTGACTCCTGATCACAGCTCTATGCTGCTTCTTAGTACCTTCGCTGTGTATTTCACAATATATAAAGGAGATTGTGAAACTGAGACAAATATTCAATACTCTTCTTAATAATCCAGTTTTTTCAATGCAATTTTAAAAATTACCTTATTCAGTGACTGCTAGCCTCACTACACCAAAGCGATGAATAAAATCTCTGAAAATACAACCTAAACCCAAAGATAAATTTGAGGCTTGAATGTGTAACCTACTCAAATAGAAATGATTCAAAAAAGACTTACATGTTTGCTTCTTTGAACTTCTGAATCTCGATTTTCCTTATTAAAGTCCACCTTAGTTGGAGAGGGAAGAGAAAGGAGAAAAAGAAAAAGAAATGTGAGAAAGCCTGAACCCATTCTATATTAACTATATTTTTTTATTCACTATATGCTTGATGCCCTGGCATCTGGGTCCTTGCTGACCAGGGAGGGACTGCCCCTCCCATGGTTAGTTAATTTCTAGAGATACCAGGCAACTCAGGACAGTCCCTCCACCTAGTGCCTGCTGAAATTATTCAAACCTGCCAATCTTAAGCCTGTTTACTCTGCCTTGCTAGTTCCTTCCTGTGGAAACCACAATTAAGGTTCTTGCTTATGCTTTGCCCTCAGTCCCACTTCTTGACCAGCCCTATTATTTCTCATGTGGCCCTGCATGGTGTGCTGTGATTCTGGTTTCTAGGGATCTGTGCGTATTAAAAACTCTTTCTTTACAAGTTATTTCCATGTCACATGTCTTAGCACACCTGATTAAAACAAATCCTGAGTACATTTTAAAACACATATCCTAACTAAGGATTAATATGTGTACAATAAACAGAATGAACTGTGAAATATACTCAGTGGATTTTAAGATTGTTTATTTATTCAACATTTATACAGTGCATATGACATGCTAGAGATACTCTGCTAGGCACAGTTTCCATTTCACGTCAGTAAGGACCTGCTGCAATCATTGCTTCTCTGCCAGGCACT
This sequence comes from Pteropus medius, assembly GCF_902729225.1. Taxonomy (NCBI): domain Eukaryota; kingdom Metazoa; phylum Chordata; class Mammalia; order Chiroptera; family Pteropodidae; genus Pteropus; species Pteropus medius. The sequence goes on from NW_024352149.1 coordinate 4,162,159, forward strand.
GTGATAAGTAGTTCAGAGACACCAAAACCTATTTAGGTGAAAATGAAACCAAGTAATTCCCAATGAACCAGATGGTATGAAATAGGCCTCTATCCAGCAGTAGCATAGGTGCCGAGAACCTGGAGTCATGTTTCCTGACTCTTACACGGCATCTTTATAACTGAACAGACTCATTTAAACTTGGGACACTCTTATTTATCTCATTTGAACAATTAGCAAATATGTGATGTGCATTCAAGTTGTTTATTAATTAGCTGCAATTGCATCTAAAAGCAAAATGTAAAACAAAGGGAATAATTAAGATCTCCAAATTTGAACTTGCTACTAAGGATAAAAAAAAAAAGTTTCTCGTTCAGGATTTCTCAAACTGGACATGACTTCTGTGTTTTAAAGCTAATGGCAGTATTAACCAATGTTATCCCAATAAATTTAATAAAATAAATAAATAAATAATAAAAAAATTAAAAAGCTAATGGCTAATTCAAATCTCTATTCTTCTTCAATTTCATAATCAGTTTTGGAGTTTGAACAAATGTATTGAAACAAACAAAGATGATGGACATGATGAAATGAAGGCCTTGTTCATTCAATTAAAATGATAGTTCATGAAAGTTCTGTCAGTGGTTTGGGATTTGACGGCAGACCTGTCATTAATGATTGAAAGAGAAAAAAGAAAGCCAACCTACTGGCTGGATTTAATATGGCCTTAACTGCTGGTCAAGATGGCTGAGGTAAACGCTGAGCTCCCCTCCTCCTACGACCACATCAAAATTACAACAAAACTACAGGACAACCATCACTGAGATGTGCCTGAAGACGAGCTGAACAAAAGTTCTATAACTAAGGACGCACAGGAGGGGCCACCTGAAGGCTGATAGGAGGGCTGGGACAGGCACCGGGCTGGTCCCACGCCCACATGTGCTGGTTAAGAACAGGAGGGATATCTCAGCTGCGGAGGTCCCCCCTAAAAAGTGGGGGGATCCCAGCCCCACATCAGGCTCCCCAACCCAGGGTTCCAGAGTTGGGAAGAGCAGTCCCCATAATTTCTGGCTGTGAAAATCAGCAGAGATGGTGGCTAAGTGAGAAGAAAGGCTGTTGGAGACCGAGGCGGTCCTCCTAAGGGCCCCGCGTGTGGACTCACTTGCTGGTGACACACTTGCTCTGAGCTCCATTGCTGGGGCAGCAGCTGGAACAGTGCCGGGGACACATGCGGAGAAACTGAATTGTCTGGTTTCAGGGAGAGGGCTGGAGGGACGGCTTTCTCCCAGACAGAAGTATTGGCAGGCGCCATTTTCCTTGGTTGAGCCCTCCACCCACCATGGACATATATGGTATTTTGCTAAGTGAAACAAATCAGACAGAGAAAGACAACTGTTATGTGATTTCACTTATATGTGGAATCTAAAAACAAAATAAAGGAACAATCAAAAACAGAAACAAACTCATAGATACAGAGAACAAACTGAAGGCTGCCAGATGGGAAGGGTATTGGTGGATGCGTGAAAAGGTAAAGGGATTAAGAAGTACAAATTAGCAGTTACAAATTAGTCACAGGGATGTTCAGCATAGGGAATATAGTCAATAACATTGTAATAAATATGTACGGTGCCAGGTGGGTACTAGACTTATTGGGGGGATCACTTTGTAAGTTAAGTAAATGTCTAATCACTATGTTGTACACCTGAAACTAATATAATATTATATGTCAGCTGTAATTGAAAAAAATTTAAATTATTTTTTAAAAATTAAAAAAACAGTAACTGTGAAACAATAATTTATTTGGATTTTATAGTCAAAAAAAAGCAGACCTTAACAAATAAATTTGCCTCAAATCAACCAGTAGGTGTCACTGTTTAAATGTATTGACAACGCTTTTCCTACAGAGTTCTGTGTAAAGAAGTCCAAGAGAAAATTATCAGTTTTGAATAACTTACAACTAGTTCAAACCCAGAATAAGGATGCTTATGAATCTACACTTTTAATTTATAATTCAAAGTAGTGACTTAATTTCTTATTGTTAAAATAATCACTGGAAAATCATTCTAAGCTTAGCAGCGGTATACTTACACATAATTCAAATTTAAACACAAAATATTTTAAGAATTTTGAAAAACAAAGAGTCTACTATAACAAGTCTACTTTTCAAGAAAAAGTAAAGATTCTGCTACATTTTAGGACAGGGTTTTAATTTTTAAGAACTGATATCATCTAGTTTTCTCTATATAATTTTGAATGAAAGAAAACATTACTTTTTAAATTTATTTTAACAAATTGTGTCTATCTGTGCCTACCACCTAGGTACAATGGGTCTGGGTTTATGATCTTTTCTATCAAAGGAGATTATGAATGTAAAAGTGTTTTGAAAACTGCAAGTTGGTCTACATATGCAAGGTAAGATTTCTTTCTACTTGTGTGGTGTTGTTCTACCGCACTTCCCACAAAAGAAAAGGGAACTTAGTTCTGAAATATCTACTTTTTTGAGAAGAATGTTACAGCCTCATAACCACTCTGCAGAAGGAAATAGTATTTTTTTTTTTGCAAAAGACGTAACCTGGGAAAGTCGGTAAGTCTTTGTGACCCCAAAGCCTGACTTCTTTCCACCAAGTCACCTTGTCTTAAATTTTGCTGCATTAAATTAAATTCACTTAGAGAATCCTGCTAATCTGAGGAAACTGATGATAAAACATTTTGTAGAAGATGCTACAATAAAGCAAACGATCTCATCGAAATTTGCTTGTTAAGATTATAGTTAAGTAGGCCATACATATTGATCAATAGAAAAACGTGTGGTTCAGTGTCCTAGGATCAATCCATCCAGCAGATTCTCTTGTTTCTAGACCAGTGGCTTTTAGATGTCATTTCATTCCTCTTTGTGGTATCTCAGTGATCTGTTTGTCAGAATTTCATCAAGCTCAAGAAAAATACTAGCTGGCCTTTTACCACCTGTGCTAAAGCATAGGCACTGGTTACTACTGACTAGAAGCTTGATCTAGTTTTTTTTTTCTTTTTAATACAATATAGTTTTAAAGGAATAAAGTCCACACTACTCCTTGCTTATTCTTGGTAATATCATTCCATATCTGCACCTAAACATACTGATACAAACACATAAATTAGCACAAGCTGGGAAGATTTCACATCACTTTCGTTCCTCCCTTTGCTCAGCTTTTAAGGAGGAAAAAAGAATAGGCTGAGCTCAGTCTAACCGGCCACTGACTGAATTAAACAGATTTCTCCAAAAAAATATTTCCTGCCAATTCAACCTCTCCTGAGCCTATATAGACAGACCAAAAGTTTCCACATTAATAGATACAGATCCTTCCAAATGCCACACTCATCAGGTTGCTTCTTGCTTTGAATCTTTCGGTAGACTCCAGACACCATACTTAGCATAGTTTCAAGGTGGCTTCCCCCACCTGTATCTCTCTCCATTTCCTCCTTCTCCCTTCCAGAGCTCTGCTCTTCTTCTTTCAATGCTCAACTAAAGCTGACTCTCTAGGAAGAGTTAGGGCTTCTCACACTGCTCTTTCGGCACCTTGGGCATAATTCATATTTTCTCATTAAAAATGGGTTAATTAAAATCTCTGTCTCTCACTATCTATGCTCCTTGAAGCAGAGACTAGGTTACTCGTCTGTGTATTCCAAGTGTCTAACAGTGACTGGCTCATAGCCATTTCTCAGCGCTGGCAGGATGCTCATTTCATTCTCTTCCCTTCTTGAACAATTCAATTCTAAAGCCACTAGATGGGCCCCAACAAGGCAGATGTTACATTTGGGGGGTGGGGCAGGGAATTGCAAACATGGGTAGAAAAACTAAATAAAATCTGTAGTGTTGGATCAGAATTGGAGGTATTGGTACGAACTCCTAGATATATAGATACATAGATTCATAGGTAAGTAGGTAGGTACGTAGATGATAGATAGATGATAGATAGATAGATATACATGTACACACAAATACACACACTCCCTAATTCCGTCCACTGAGAGGGTCTGAGATCAGTAACATATAAAAAACAATTAGCACACCTAGCACTGAGAGCTTGATTTCTAAATATCATCTTCCACTAAAAGGGACCAGAGAGCTTTTGGAAATGGCTGATTCTAGGGCTAGGTTAGAAAAAATACAAGCATGGAATATTTTGGACTAGGAAGTAAGGAAATGCTAAAGAATGATGGAGATGTCAAAAGTCAGCTTAAATGGACTCCCACTAGCCAAATCCTGGACACTGAGTATCAAAACAGATAACTGTAAAATAGACGGTAACCATCAATTAAAATAGGACACCATAAGTGCATACTTATAATATTTGATTCTATAAATACTTGAATAAAATGGAAAGTTTGATGAGTAATTGGATATTTACATAGCTTCAAAGCACTTCCCTTCAAAATATGTATTAATCACAAAAGGAAAGAGTAATTTTACAGTGGAGAAGCCTGGCAGAAAAGCTTAATCAAGTGAATTAAGTTAACAGGCCACGGTAAAACCATGCCACCTCCGAAGATGCAATGGAAACTCGGCATCACTTCTGTGATTGTCCTGCTAAAGAGGCATAACCTGAGTCCAATTATCAGGAAACATCAGACAAATCCAAACTGGAAAAGGGGTGTGCTACAATATGATGGGCTTGTCATCCTGAGAAGAGTCAAGTTTACGAAGGTCAGGAGAGACTGAGGAATCCTTACTGATGGAAGAAGCCCACGATGTGACAAGAATATAAAATGCATGATTTTGAACAAGAGCCTTTTACTCAAAAGGACAACTGGTGATTAAATGGGCCCTGGGGTTGGACGATAGTAAGATACCGAAGTGAATTTCCTGATTTTAATGGTTGTAGTACAGCACCTAGTTATATCTTACTCTCAAATGATTTTAAATAAAGGGTTGTTTTCACTGTACTTGCAGCCTTTTCCCCTCTAGGTTTTATATTACTTTCATTTTAAAAAAAGAATTAAAAGAAAAACAAAACTAGACCATGATGGATACTGTCTCTGCCTTCGAGGAGTTCGCGGAAGAAATGCATACTTAATTTTGGCGGGAAAAAAAAAAAAAGAAGTTATTTTGACTTTCCTGCAGAGGCAGTTTTCTGTAACTACGCTGCCACATCACAAGCATCCTGCCCGCCCGGCGGCTCCCGCCCTGCGGGCTGCGCAGGCCGCGGCCGGAGCTCTGGCCCCACCTCGGCCCCGCGAACACTCGCCGCTGCGCAGCCGAGGGCTGGGGCGGCGCCTGCCGGAAACCAGGCCGCGGCCTGCGTACCACGCCCAGCCCGCTTGCCGAGTCATCTGCGTTGCGCCTGTGGGAAGCCGAGGCGCGCGTTGTGCGGGTTGCGCCTCTCCCTGCCAGAAGGCGGATTCTCGAGTCCAAGCTGTGATATGCTCGGTGAAACTGATTTTTAAAAAATAAAGTGTCGAAAGGGGGGGGAAAAAAAAGGCAACTACCAGGAGTGGGGTTCGAACCCACGCGGACATATGTCCATTGGATCTTAAGTCCAACGCCTTAACCACTCGGCCATCCTGGTGCAGGCAAGCGGTGTTCCTGTCGTTCTTCCTACAAGGTGTATTTCACCGTCCTTTTCGCTCCCTCCCTCAGGAATGCCGAGGAGCGTTCGCCGCCGCTTTTCGATTCTCCCAGCCAGAGCTGTGGCGGCCTTCCCGCCGGAGCCTCCACTTCCCGCCGCCTCAGCTCACTGTTGCCCCGGCATGCCACGGTCGCCCGGGTAACTGCAGTGGAGCTCGGCGCGCTTTCCGCGGCGGCGGCGGCGCTGGGAGGCTCGCTCAGTTCTGCTTTCGGTTTCGAGGTGCGCGGGCGCGGCAAACACACTGGTAAACTTTTTGGTTCCTAAGAGTACGTTTTGGGGGCTCCCGAGACTGGTGGTATGGGTACGAAGTGCAGAGGGCGGTGTTTGCTTTGTTTTACTCTAAACGGGATAAACTTCAAGAAATGAGCTGCATGGGCAGCAAGAGCGTTCTTTGACCCCTGTACCGATGGGTCGCTTTTCTCCTTATCGTGTGTCGCAAGTCACACGGGAAGAAAGCTTTGTAGAAATTTGTGTGTGTGCCGCGCCACGGCAAATGCAGGCTGCTGTGACACTGTTCGCCCTCCCTGCTGGCTGCAGGCACTACACCCACTGCACTGGCCTCCTCCCTGTTCCCTAGACCCAGCCGTGCACCTAGATGCTTCTGTTCTCGTCACTGTTCCGTCATGCCCTCCTTCCTTTGTATAGGAGATTCACTTTGCTCTGTCCACCCCTTTTCCAGGATTTCCTCTCCATTCTCGACCGCCCAGGGCCTCGAATCTATGGGCAGAATAAAAAAATGTTATCGTTTTGTGCCACTACTCTTTTTTAAAAGAAGCAATTGAGGAAAATTCTGAGACTAATCAACTGGGACACTGTATTGGAGCCCTGGGAACACTGCTTAGAGACAGGCTATCTGAGAATAAAGCCAAGGCGGGGGAAAGTTGAATCCTGAGATGCAGAGTCCAAGGTCTGGTTCCATCTTTAATTGGAGCTCTTTCCTCCATTTTGGCTGGATTCTGGGCCGTGTCGCTCTTTTTCCAAATTCACATCTTACATGAAACTGTCTGAGTGAAAGAACACAAGTTCCATCTCTAGGTCCCAGCTGCAAGGAAAACTAGGAAGCAAAGTTCTGGCTTCTACCTTAGATAGCTAGCCTCAAAATGCAGGAAATTTCCCAAATATAGGAAGAGTATTCAAAAGATCCTGGCAACTGAAAGGCATGACAAACATCTACCTGAGTGTTGGCACAAAATGTGAAAAGCACTACACAATGACATTTTATAACACAATATTAGAAAATGACGATATTAAGACAGATTTTGTAACACCGAAATGGCTTCATTTTCAGGAATTGCATTGGACATACTTCTCACAGGGAAATGTTTCACTCTAAACTATTTTTCACTCTGTGTGTGTATTTAAGCCATGGTATTCTTTATGCATTCTGTAATGGTTTAAAAAATATGTCCATAAATTCCTTGATTCACCTCCATTCAAGAGTTGAAGCCTAATTCCCTTCCTCTTCCATGTGGGCTGGACCTAGTGACTCATTTCTAATGAACAGTATAAAACGGAAGAGACTAGTTTATCAAGGGGCACAGCTGCTATCATCTGGGAAACCAGGTGTCATGTCATGAACAGCCCTTTGAAGGCCCTTGTGGTGCAGAACAACCAGCAAGGAACCAAGGTGTCCCATAAGAGCTTGGAAACACATCTTCTGGGACACTGTATTGGAGCCCTGGGAACACTGTAAGCCTTCGGATTACTGGAGCCCTGGGCAACATCTTGACTAAAACCTTGTGAGAGACCCAGAACCTGAATGATCCTGATTTCCTGACCCTAAGAAACTATGTAAGATAATAAATGAGTATTGTTTTAAGTGGCTAAGTTTTGTGTTATTTTCATGCATTATAAAAATATACTAATATACATACTGGCCAAAGTTAGTTTCTTTAACTTTGATTATGTATTCACGAGCATATATTTTGTTTTCACACATATATTTTAAAAGACTAATCTTGCTGACCCCTTTGCTAACATTTCTTCTTCCATTCATTTTCAAACTCTTGAACGGATTGCCCACACTTTCCAAATCCACTTACTTACTTTTAGTTCTCCTCAGAATCCTTTGATGTGTGGCTTCTATACTTATTTTTTTCTCTTTTTCTCTTTTTCAGGATGAAAATACCTTTACTAAAACAGATTCAAGTTATAAAAGTTGTACAAAATTTAAACAGTATAGAAGTGAATAAATAGAATGTGAAACCCCATAAATTGGGGCGCCTTTGCCCTTGAAGATGCTAAGCTGTTTTCTGTCCCTTTCCTGCTTTTTCCCATGCTGCTCTTCTCTGCCTAACTCTCCTCCAAAAGCCAGCATAAATCTTACCTTCCCACCACATATAACTGTAAACCGAAATGAATAAGTATAAGTTACATTTACCTGCAAATATGAGTGTACAAAACTTGAAAAGTTCTAAATTAGACTTCAGAAGTGTCTTCACTCTGCCTGATCTTATGCATTATGATAAAAATGAAGGCATGTGATATTATTAGGAATACATTATTCTTAGAGAATTTTCTGTCTAAAGTACTTATAGAATTTAAATTTTTGTATCAAATCTCATGAAATATAGTACACATATATCCTATAGAGTAAGCAGGAAAAAAAATTGCCTTTTTGTCCATTATTAAGGATTGCCATTATGATAGCAATGATTTTTCTGAATTACCGATATAACAAGAGGCAGCAGGACATTACAATGTAAAGATACAAGTATACCTCTTATTATTGCTTTTTGCTTTATTGTGCTTCATAAGTATTGCTTTTTTTACAAATCAAAGGCAAGACCCTCTGCCATCAAAAAGATTATGACAAAATCAGGGTCTTCCTGCAGCCACTTAGGTTGGGGGCTCAGACTAAACTAGTTAGATATTAAAGGGCAGGATGAACTTAGAAAATATCAAACGAGGACAGACACAGATTCTATATCATATATATGCTGGGTGACCAAACACTTTATCATCCAAACCCAGACACTTTTGAAAGGGAAAGAAAGAGCTATTAAAATTGTGTTGGGACAATAGGCCTGCAAGAATGCGGTCCCAGGAAACTCACATGTGTAAAAGAAATGTGTATGCAACTTTGGACCAAAATTAATAATTATCAGCTGTGCACTTAATAGACATTTATTGAATGAACAACCACATTAAGGATTATATAAATTTTAATGTAAATCAAAACAATTCCTGATGTGTGAGATGCTTTCTCGTTGGGTCAATTAGGAAAATCCAAACAGGAAATTATATCTGCCTTCACAGCTCAAGTATCTGGTGTACATTTTGGATTACATTAACCACACAATAGCTCAAAAATATTCTTTTTTTTTTTTTAGTATTGACAGCAGTTCTTTAATTTCATTCAATTTGGTTGTGAACAGAGGATAGAACTGAATGAAGGTCATTCTGGTGTTTTGCCTCTAGATCTGGGAGAATAATGATTCCATTCACCAAAGGAGGTCCATAGGAGGAAGAGCAGAATCTGCATTTAAGGAACCTGTGAGATATTTCACGAAGAGAGGTCAAGTAGACAGGATATAAAATGCTGGAGCTCAGGCGACAAGTCTAGGCTAAAGATACATATTATTGAAGGTGAATGGCTCGGGCAGATGCCACAGATGTCACACGGTGCAGGCCAGAACCACAGGCAGTGGGGCTGCCCCAGGACGATGCCTAAGTAATCTCTTCTCATCCTATGGTATGCTCGGGCAGCTAGATACATTATGAATTGACACCTACTACTCAAAAACAACATTTTTCAAAGGTGAGAATAAGAACGGTCAAGCAGAAGAAAAAGTCTAGCTTGGGTGCCACTGCTCAGGGAGGTTGTCAATTTACACCAACACCTAAGTACCTTGGGTAAAGTTGAGTCTATGTGTTCGTTTGTTGGCAGGACAACCAAATAGCTGCTGGGGTCATCAGTGGTCAATCTTTTCTCCACAAAAGTTTGGAAATAATCACCATAGGCAGCCATGGAATGGGTGAGATTAACTACAAAGAATGTGCAAAGAAGAGAGTCAAGGGCAGAATCCTTAGCCATTTCACATATCAGTGGGTGGGCTAATTTATTTGAACCAATAACCTGACCAATGTGTGAGGTAACTGTGTTTTTATGCTACCAACCACTTGGGATCAATAATTTCTCTCCCTCTTTTTCTTAGTTGCCTTAACAACACCTGGTGATTTATTACAGCTATGTGGTGTGCAGGTGCAGCTACAGAGAAGGTAAATACTGTCAACGAAGCCCACACCAGGTATGTGGGCTTTGGCATATTACAGCCTCTTTCTTCTGTCAAATAAATCAGAGGAGTTGGTCATATAAATCATGAATGTTTCCTTTCATTTTGTTTTGCTTTTGCAATATATTTTAAGAAGATAATTCAGTTGTCTAGTTGCAATATGGTATACCTTTAATTCCAGGAATTTTCATTTGAGGTATAGACCATACTATCTACTATTTTTAAGACCCTGTGAAATTTTGAAAATGGAAAAAATATATATATACATTTTCTTCTGAATAAAATAGCAGACCAAGCAAAGAAACAATAGAGTAAATGGAATTAATCAAATTGTCTGTCCAGTTTATTTCTTGTTAAAAAAATAATATGGTAGTATGATGAAGAGAGGAGTGGAAATTATATTTTATCAAACTGTAAGAATAGGCAGACCTTTTTCCTTTTTTAACAAAAAAAGTAAAAGTGAAATATATCAATATGCAAATGAATATAAAGGCTTTGAGTTATTAGAAATTTATAAAGACCTTTAGGTGTTAGGAGAAATTTCCAAAATTTTCATCCCACTTACCACTCTGAATTTAAGCCCAAACAAAATTATACCATAGAATACCATAATATACAATTTTATGAAATTATAGTCACAGGGCATACACAGAAAAAAAAAGGAAATCTACCATCTTCATCTACTTTTAGTGTTTTCAGCTTCTCTTTTCTAATTTTTGGTCCACTTTGGTCATGTTCCCTAATTCTATTCTGTTTTTCTGGGTGTCCGGGGTAATCTTACTTTCTGGCCTATCTTGTAACTGGGTATTTCCTTTCTTTTTATTTTCAATTTCAAGTTCATTCGCACCACTAGATTATCCCTTCCAAAAATATTAATTCTAAGCCTCTTGTCTCTTATCAAGACAGAAAGAATTTTTCTTCCTCATCGTTATGTCCCCTAGTGTGTTCTGCCAGTCCATTTTTAATGTAGTACTGAAACTGTCAGTGAGAAGAGATGCAACTTTGGCTAATAAAACTGTGATTTCCTTTTGGAAATGAGAACTTCTTGCAAAGTTACTTAAAATATTGATAATAGCCAATGCACGCTACCCTACTGATGAGTTGTAGCACTAAAAGAACAGATATTTTCTTTCATTTCCCCATCAGTTTTACTTTCTCCTGGGTAAGTGAATGTTTTAACATCTTAGTAACACTTCTTGTTTGACAGGTTTCTTCCATGAACCAGATGACAAAGTGCAGATGAAAATTATGAAGAGAATCTATGTTACCTCATCTATGCCCTTTTAAAGGAGCACTAGACCAGGGTAAACCACAGGGCAGGGCAAAAGAATAAACTAATTAAACATTCCTAGCCACCAGAGAAATTCCTGTCTTTGTCACATGAAGAAGGCTAATTTTTTTTTTTTTAATCAAAGTGTAACATTCCTCGTATGTCCTCTCTACCCTCTGCAGATTCTCTTCTTGATTTGGTCCACAACTGTGTTTTGAAAGTATTGGAGCACTAGCTTCTGGCAGCTGGGAGACACCTGGGGCCACCCAACAGAAGATTTGCCAAGTCAGCTTCATCTGGGAGAAAGCTGGGGCCTTGCAGCCCAGCCGAGCTCACATCTCAAAGAAAGGACACTGGAGGGTCCTCCAACATCTCCTTGGTCTTCAACTCCTACAGGGGAAGAAATGGTCTTGCAGTTATTTTTCTGCACGATGCACATGCAATTGAACATTTTTGTATTGAATAAACATTACAATTCCTAAGGTGTCTGTATATGCGTGGGGGTGGGGAGGGGTACCCCTACATAACTGAGAATGGACAGAGGCTTCTCAAGGCATTCTCATATATATAGTGATTGAGGACAGTTTAGGACTGATGCCCAAAGCCAAAGCCCTGAAACACAGCCTTTTATGACTAGGAGCAAGGAGCTAAATACTTTGCACAAATGACCCTACTAGATGCCATGTTATATATCTGTATCTGCAACCCAAGCCAATGCATTTTGTCCAAAATTAAAAAAAAAAAATCTTTGTTTTACATGGCTGGAAGAATAAAAAGAAAAGAAAATCCTTTCCAGTTAAAACTTAGTTTTACAACTTCCTTTGCATCCAACCTTGAATAAGGCAGTAGTCTTCCAGGCCAGTCACCCTGGCTTGAGATCCTGTGACTGAGACCTTCATTCTCTCACTGCAGAGCCTTTTCAGACTGACTATTCTCTTGGATTATCTGCTTCTCCCCAAGTAGCTTTCTCTCCAATTCCATCTCTCTTTCCCTCACCAAGTTTCACCTTGGGTTGTGCTCCCAGGACACCGCTCTGGGCCCAGCACCCAGCACAGACCCTCTACTGGAAGAGGAGCCTAGATATTGGGCTTTATGCTGTAAAATAAACACATTAAAAAATGTATACAAAAAGTCACTCATAACAGAAAACAACTTCTGAATATCTGTTTCTGCATTAAAACCATGAACATTTGAATACCTTTGAAAAAAAAGATACTATGCAAAATGCTAAGATGAAAAAATAAATAAGATGCTGTTGGTTGTCCTTAAAAATCAAAAAAACAGTCTAGCAGAGGAAGCACAGGTTGCATAGTGAAGAGAGGGATGATGCTGGCCTGGAGAATGCACCTCACCGCTGCATCGGCATAATAGATGGGTGGGTGCTTTGCTCTGGAATCCACCTATTTTCATTAAGACCACACCTCCCACTGGCTTTCCCCACCAATGACAGCAGGGACACTAAGACAGGACTGTTCCTGGGAGACACTGGAGCCTTTGAAGGCTGACTTTGCCTCAAGGACTTCCCCCTGGCTTTGCAAAATCCTTTTAGATTGCACAGCAGTCTAGAATACTTCCATTTTTTCACCTATACTGAGGTCAGCTTTGCATAGATCTGATCATTCTCAGCCTAACTGGACTCTCTCCCTATTTTCTATCCCAGGCATTTACACTAATAAAATTTTTGCGATGTTTAATCTCTTCCTGGAGCTGGCTTCTCAAGGGACCTAGACTAACACAGGGGGCGAGTCCTGGGAAGTGGTCCAGGTAGAGAAACAACCTGCAGGAATGGCCAGAGCAGAACAGGAGAGAGGATGCAAAGATGAGTGGGAGGAATGAGGCTGAAGAAGCAGGTGGGGCCTGCAACCTGCAGGGCCTTGGTCGGACTCACTAAGAAGTTGGGATTTTTATCCCAGCAGCAATGGGACAAGTGTCAAAAGATTTTGAGCAGATTAATGACATGAACGAATGAATGGATAAACAAAATGTAGTATATAAACAATGTACTATTATTCAAACTTAAAAAAAGGACTCCTGCTACGACGTGGATGAACTATGAGGATATTATGGTGAGTGAAAGAAGCCAGTGACAAAAAGACAAACACTATATGATTCCATTTATATGAGTTATATAGAGTAGTCAGACTCACGGAGACAGAAAGTGTAATGGCAGTTGTCAGGGGCCGAGGGGAGGGGGGAATAGAGAGGTGTTGTTTAATGAGTATAGAATTTCTGTTTTGCACAATGAAAAGAGTTCTGAAGATTGGTTGCACAACAATATGAATGTGCTTCACACTACTGAACTACGTACGTTAAAATGGTTAAGATGCTACCTTTTATGTTATGTATACTTTATCATAAAAACAATCATAATGACATAAAGAAAAAGCACTATGACTATAGTACAGAGATTGCATTAGAGGGGCAAGAGTAGAGGCCAGAGACCAGTTGGAAGCTGCTGAAATAACGAAAGCAAGAAAGTGGGATAATCTGAGCTGGGGAATAGCAGTGGGATGACAGAAGGGCACAGATTTCCAGAGAGACGAGGTGGGAGGGAGACCTGAGGCTGCAGCAAGGCTACTAGTTTGGTCAGTGGGGTCGAAAGTGGTTGATGATGCCATCTGTAAGACAGGGTAAACAGGAGTTGCTGGTTTGGGAGAGATGGCGAATTCTGTAGCATCAAAAGTGCTGGTGAGACATCTGATTGAAGATGTTTGCTAGGTGACGGGATGTATAGACCTGACTCTCAGCTCAGAAGTCAGGGCTGGACATACAGATCTGGAAGTGGTTGGCATTTAGGAAGACGGTATTTGAAAGACTGGTAATGAGAGAAATAGTTCGGGGAGACTGGTAGACTGAGAAGAGGAAAAGCCTTGAATATAAATTCAGCCATAAGGCAAATGTAGGAGAAAAAATGTGGAGTCAGAAGGCCAAGGGAAGAGCATGTTTTATTAACGTTACAGAGATTAGTCAAAGAAAATACACATTTCCTCTCTTCATGAAATTTGTGCTTCTAGATTGATTGATGTGAACATCATAGAAAGGAAGCTTAGTAATATGAGAGCAAGAAATAGATACATGGGAGTACATAACTATCGTCAAGTATTAGAGGACTGAATTCTTAGTTCCCATCTCTTAGAAAAAATGAGATGATAATATTACTTCACAAGATTGTCATGAAAAACAAAAAATGAGATCAAAGCATCCTGTAAACTAAAAATTATACCAGTTGGTACTCTCTTAGTTGAGTGACATGTCTATCTGTTATGGGATAAGACGACTATTGAGCGAAGTACGGTCAGATCCAGACTGGTGCCCAGAAGTGCACATAAGTTGAAGGTCATGGTGAAAGACAGCCAGGAAAACTTGCAGATGAACAGCAGTCAGGCTGTGGGTCAGAGCAAGCAGCTGAACAGAAACTACACAGATAGGAATACACACAGAGTGAAAAGTCCACACGCGCAGCAAACAAAACAAAAAACTGAGTGCAGGAGTGAATGAAATGAATGTAGCACAGATATGCGGTATCGTCCATCTCCAAGAAAACTTAGAAATCTGAAGCACTGCTCAGCCTCAGCCAATGAGCTTTGCTATGTGCAGCTATTTACTCATTCCTTCTCTCCCTACCATGTTCCATAATAGATTTATGGTGGCTTAAAACAAATCCCCAGGTGTGGGTAACCTAGGATCTGTCAGAGGTATCAGGCAACAGGGGTACATAACTGGAGATCACGTTGATGGAAAATATAAAGATCCTGGTATAGAAACAGAGGAACACACACCTCACATGTGCTTTTCTGTTTAGGATAATTAGGCTGGGTACATGCAAGTAGCTGGGCCTATTTGAAAACAGAGAGATAAGGATATGTATGTATGTATGTATGTATGTATGTATTGCATGCTCTGTTATTTTTACCCACTATAAAATATTATGGGATACTGGGATACAGAAAGACACCTGGTCTATTCTTCATAACACATGTTGGTAATAAAGATGCTCAATAGTTATATGATGGTGAAGTTACATTCTAGATCCCATTTCTTTTCTATTTCTAATAGCTCCATTTTATTAATTGTAATGATTTTCCATTCTGTCAAAAGCAAGTCCACTGTTATTCTGGTTGCAACTGGATGTTTCAAACTATCATCTTGATTACAAATGAATGAATTGCATGCTGCAGATAGATACCCTGCATATTTCAGAGAGAAGAAGAAATATGTCTGATGGTAGAAAATAGAATGGTAGGATTTCTATGTAAAAGCTAAGACTACAGTTATCCTATTATATTATTTTTAAGCTATACACAGTTTTCAGCAGTTTCCTGTCAAGATAGAAACTTCACATGTAGAGCCTGAAAAATATTTGCATATGACATTTAACTGACTTTTAACCATAAAGCATTGGTACTGTTTTTAAATAAATATAAAGCATTGGTACAAGAAGAACGCTGTTTTCTTTCCAAGTCACTGTTCTAAAAGGACACAAACACTCCCATGAAGTCACAGTTCAAACATTTTTAAATTATTGATCGGCTTTTTAAAAATTGTAACTCAGATTATCTTGGATTCTGATGCCTCCTAGGTGGGCATCTTTCCTATTCTGATATTTCTGGGGTTGTCACCACCTATAATCTGCGGTTGCTTGCAAAGTTTGGCATTTGGCTAGTTGGAGTAGTCGTTAAAAGAAGATAGCTAGTGTATGAATTTTGCATATCTACACAGTCTTCTGCCCAAAGCTTTAGAATTTGCCAAGTGACCATCATGGACTAAAACTAACCTGATCTCTTCGGTGTATTTTCCTAAGGAAAAGCCAGCATTGATTGGCATTGGCAGTCAGAGCCAAGGCTCAGGGGAAATAGGCAGGATGTGGGAAGAGCCAATTGATCCTTCCTTCAGTCCATCGTGGACCTACCGAAGACTGAACTATAATGGAACATCTAATTTGGATATAAAATGTTTGGATATGAGAAGGAATAGAAATGCCACGGTGAAAATAGTTTTTTCATTACAGGAAAAAAATAAAAGCCTTAATATTCCAAGAATATAGAGCCTTGCTTTCTTTATTCCATTTTATTAGACTACCAACAGAAGAATAAGCATTTATATTTTCCCCTGATAATTAATATTCATTGACTCAAATCAGTAACACCTCTCTCAGTCTACCAGAGAGTTATATACTAACAATACTGAACATAGCATGTGCCAGGTGCTTTTATTTACCTAGTCATTTACTTACAACAACTCTGTGAGGTCCTCTTATAGGTCCTCTTATATCTGTTTTACAAATGTGGAAACTGAGGCGCAGAGACATTAAATAGTGTGCCAAGTCATATAGCTAGTGTGAGGCAGAGTCAGGATTTAAAATGAGAGAGCTCCTGAATCTGTGCTCTTAACCTGAAAACACACCCAGATAGTTACTAAAAAGAAGGAAGAAAAATTCGTGCCTTCTCACAGGCAATTCACTGATCAATTAGTATATCAAAGTGCAGTTTTTATCCAACTTTCCAGTGTGAAATACGGGGAATTAAAAAATACACAGAGCCAGCAAACTCGTTTACTTTTATGAATGTTTCTAAGTAAAGAAAATGCTTTATGGATTTAAACAAGTCAAATGCATGAACTATCCTCTCTCGTGGAAACTAGCTGGTGGTCTGTATTTACAATATCTCTTCTGTACCATGAAAGACATAGCAATGGAATTGTGTGAAGACTATTTTTTTTTTAGGGAAAGGGAATTAGGTCAAATAAGGTCAAAGGTGAAACATATCCCTGGAGTTAGCTGAGAAAGAACTCAGGAGAAATATGAGAAGAGCCGGGTGGGACTTGGTTTCCACAATTCTTATATTTAACCATGAAATTAAAATTCGATGCAGTGCTAGATTTTCATGGTCAGAAGCAGGCTAGTCAGTGAGTTCCAAAGAGTTCACACACCCTTCTTTCTACTCCTTTTAAAATTTCACTGTCTGAAGGATCTGAGAATTATAGCCGCTGAATAAATTCGCTCATTTATTAAATAATGAGTAGAAAGAGTTCAGAGTTGACTCAGAAGAAAGACAGGAAACACGGTAAATATGGGTAAGGGCATTAAAAGTTTGCAAATGAAACCAAATCTCCAAAGCATGACGATTTTGCTAAACTATGGTAATTCAGGAGAGAAAAGAAAATACCCCAATGTGAATTCCTTTTCATTTTTTTATTCTCTATTCAAAATTCCATCCAGATGTTTTGTAGCCTTAAGTTGCTAGTAAAAAAATTTTTTAAAAATAATAATTGAAAAAGTAAACTGATCAAAACTTAAATGGTCAAGACACAAATACATAAAAGGGATATTTATAATGTAATGTTTATTAAACTAACTTAAAAACAGGATTATTTTAAATTACTCCGTTTCAATGCATGAAAGGAATGGTACACAGTAAAATAAAAGTAATATTTCAAAGAATGTTATTTTATTATCTCTAGTTCTGTATGCATTTTCAGCCTTTGACATCTGTCTTTATCACAGAATTAAAGTTTTGACTCTAACTTGACTGGAGACGCAGATGGGAGTGAGACGAACTCAAAACAAGAAAATTAACACCAATAACCAATAAAAGTGTTTTTCTTGATATTTATGTATTTACAAAAGTAAAAACCAATTAATTAGTCATTATGTACATTCATTAGTTAATATTAGTAAATATTAGTACTTCACATTTACATATATATGTGCATTTGTAATAAGGTACAAAAGATAAATTTTAAATTATTTTTATTTATGAAAAATATATAAAATGTGACTAATACATACTTCAAGTTGAGTGCTCATTCAATATTCAGTGCTTAAAAATATTTGGGAAAAAAAAATTCCCAAATACACTTTGATGAAAGATATTAAAAGTGAAGAGATAAGGAAAAAGAATGAGTGTCAAATGTGATTTTAATAAGTAGGGGAGGTGAGGAGAAAGAAGATCTATATCTAGACAAGAATCACATAGCATAAACCAGATGAAGAATGGGAAATGAAAGAAGTACAATTTTTCCCAAGGTCAATTTCATGTGAAATTGAACAGAACCAAGATACTTTCAGGATAGTGTAAATGAATTTAAGTTTTAATAATGAGTTCACTATTAGCCAGTGCAGAATTGACTTCCTCCTAGAGTTTCGTTAGGAAACATGCCTTGGACATTTACCCTACAATACGCTAAATCGTCAGTCAGTTCTTCACTTGGCTTCTGTTAAGATAAGGGTGCAACGCGCCATATAATGACCCCACACAACTTCAGTGGGTGTCTGTTCTTACTGAAGAAATATCCGACAGCATCGACCATCTTCCCAAGCATGGGCTGGGTTGGAATTCTTGGACCTCAAGTTTCTTTTTTCTCTAAAGATCGAGGTCCACAGGGTTTGGGACAACTCACTCTAGTGAAGAGGGTCCCCAAATCTTTCCCAGCGCACTTTGGGAAGCGCATGATGGCCCAGGCCAGCCTGCTAGTTGAGGCAGGGGCAGCAGAAGCAGCAGATGGTCCGGCAGGGGTTTTTCCTCTTGTACTGCGCGGCCTTGATGACCTGCGCCTTGGCCTGGCCGGTGTAGTCGAGGGTCTTCTCCACATTGAGCTCGATGATGTTCAGGGTTTCCTCCTGCTCCTCCACCAGCACGGCCATCTGCAGGAAGAGCTTGTGAATATCACGGATGCGGTTCTCCAGCTGCAGCAGCTCGCGGTGGCGGCTCTCGATCTCGTTGAGTGCTGCCCGCGCGCCCTTCACGTCGGCCAGCAGGTTCTCTGAGAACACGTCCCACTTGCCCTGCTCGAACATGTCCTCGATCTGGTCGCCGGAGACGTCCTTGCCCATGATTTCCAGCTGGCGCTGGATGCGGATCTTGCAGTTGTCGCGCTGCTTCATCTCGGCCTGGTTGTACTCGTGCATGGCGCGCTGGAAGTTGCGGGTGAGCGCGCTGTACTGTGAGCGTAAGATGCGCGCCACCGCGGAGTGCGGGCCATGCTGGGCCTCCGCCTCCTCGCTCAGCACCTTCATGGCACACAGCTTGCGGTGGATGCTCTCCCCTCGGGCCTTGATGTCCTTGGCAATTGAGTTGGTGTCTCTCTTGATGCTGCTGAGACGCCGCATGGACGTGAGGAAGCGGGTGTTTTGCTTTCCTAGCCGCTTCACGTCGGCGGTCAGATGCTGGTTTTCATTCTGAAGGTCCTGGATGTCTTGGTACAAGGACTGCAGAATGTGGTCTGTCTCAAACACGATGTCTTCGTGGGGTGAGTTCAATTCATTGTCCTCTTCTGGGAACTGCTGGTCATACTGCTTGGATAACTCTAGAAGGTCTGAGAGCCGGTCCTTCATTTTGCCTGCAAATAGAGATACTGAGGTTAAATTCCTTGAGTGAGAGTCAAATATTTGCACTGAGGGAACTGAAGTTTAAAATAAAGAAATGTTCTGCTTAACACTCCCAATTCTTTATTCCCGGGTGTAGGTACTAAATGCATGAAAGGAGCTAAATGTTCTATGGCATTTTGCTTACAAGTAAAAGACTAATGTGACTGAGTCATGAACACAGTTGTTTTTACAGCCTGTAGGTGTCTGCAATTCAATATTACAGGTGCCCGGACCCCAATTAGCAATACAAAATTTTAGATTGCAGTGGGAATCCATCTCTTGCTTTAAATTCCCCCATAATCACAAGTCGAAACACACAGAGAAAAAGGAAAATATAGGAAGACTTACAAAGATAAAAATTTTTAATAAAAAGAATTAATTTACAAGGCTTTGGGGCCAACTCTAACTGTTGTCTATTTTATGTCTATTTCAGCACTGGTCGCCATCTCAGTTCTGTACATCATAACAGTTCTTAAAATGATTACTATATAAATCATGGTTTAAATTTTTAACACTCTTAAAAGTGTTAAAAAGTAAAACATGCTTGAAGTAAAACAACAAAAAAATATACAAAGACAAAAATCTAGTAAGGACGTATAAAATCTGGAAGTTAAAATCTCCTTGCTCTCCGCCCAGTATCACTGATACATATATCAGTTTAGTGCTTGTTTAATACTCGGTGCTTAGAAATGTTTGAGGGGAAAAAAAAGATATATGCTAATGGAAGATATTAAAAGTGAAAGGGATAGGGAAATAGTTAAGTTTAATGTGATTTTAACAAGTAGGAGAGGTGAACAGAAAGAAAATCTACATCTAGGCGGGAATCATATAGTGTAGCCCAGATAGAGTCAGAAATGAAAGACGTAGTTTTTCCCAAGTCCCTAGTGGTAAGCGTCGTTAACAAAGCTGCTTTAAAAAAAAAAAATTTTATATGGAAAAATTTCAGTCATACACAAGCTTAGTAAAAATTATATAACACACTCCATTTATCCACACAGCAGCAATATTTTCCCGCTTTCAATGGCTTTTTGAAACAAGTTGGCAGCTCAAGTAGAATTTCTATGTTTTTGTAAGGGTGGTTATGATCATTTCCCTGCTTAGCAAGGCAAAATAATGTTCTCTCTGCCCATATAGCTAATATGTATCAGGTGCTTACTGTAATGCCAATAATGAATTTCTAGGCACTTTTCATGTGATATCCTCTTTCATCTTCATACAGACTCCATGCAGTAGGCATTGTCATTATCAGAGTTGGTAAGTGAGCATAAGAAGATGAAGGAACGTACTCGAGGTCACCAGTAAGTGAATATTTGGGATCCACTGTACCCCACTTAATCACTATACTCAACTATCTTCAGCAAATGTATAAAAGTGAGTCATGAAGAACTTTACTATTAAACAAGGAAATACAAATTGAACCACTGAGAAAATACCTTTTGCTCTCCGAGTTGGAGGGAATTTCTTTTAAATTTAGTTTTTAATTACAGTTGACAATATTATTTTCATGTGTATGACAGTGACTTGACATTTATATACCTTACACAGTGATCACCAAGATAAGTCTAATAACCATCAGTTATTATTATACTAATGACTATATCCCCTATGCTGTACCTTACATCCCATGATTTGTTTTATAATCAATAGTTTGTATTTGTTAATCCCCTTCATCTTTTCGCTATCTGGCAACCATTAGTTTGTTTTCTGTATCTCTGAGTTTGTTTCTGTTTTGTTTGCTAATTTGTTTTGTTTTCTAGAGTCCACATATAAGTGAAATCTTATAGTATTTGTCTTTCTTGGTCTGACTTATTTCACTTAGCATAATACCCTCTAGGTCCAACCACATTGTCACAAATGGCAAGATTTCATGGCTGCGTATATACATATACATAACACATCTTCTTTATCCATTCATCTATCAAGTGCTACCTAAGATGCTTCCATATCTTGGCTATTGTGAATAAAGCTGCAAGGAACATAGGGATGCATATATCTTTTTGAACTAGTGTTTTCGATTTCTTTGGATAAATATCCGGAAGTGGAATTGCTAGGTCATATGGTAGTTCTAGACTTAATTTTTCGAGGAATCTGAATACTGTTTTCCATATTGACTGCACCAGTTTACAATCCAAACAGTGCATGAGGGTTCCCTTTTCTCTACATTTATTCTTTGTTGTCTTTTTGATAACAGTCATGCAGATAGATGAAGTTGTATCTCATTTGCATTTTGTAGTTTCTCTTAACTTTTAATAATTTCCATTAGAATATACTTTTTTTCCCTCAAACATTTCTAAGCACCGAGTATTGACCAAGCACTAAACTGAAGTACATTATCGGTAGTTTTGATTTGCATTTCTTTGATGATTAGTGATGTTGAACATTTTTTCATGTCTGTTGGCCATCTACATGTCTTCTTTGGAGAAACGTCTATTCAGGTCCTCTGCTCATTTTTAAAATTGGGTTGTTTTTCTGATTTTAGTTGTATAAGTTCTTTATATATTTTGGATATTAACCCCTTATTGGATATATCATTTGCAAATATCTTCTCCCATTTGAAAGGTTGCCTTTTTGTTTTGTTGGTGGTTTCCCTCACAGTGCAAAAACTTTGTAGCTTGAAGATGTCCCATTTGTTTATTTTTGCTTTTGTCGTCTTTGTCCTAGGAGATGGATATATATATATATATATATATATATATATATATATATATATATATATATATACACACATATACATATATTTAAATTACTGCTAAGGCCAATGTCAAAGAGTTTAATGCCCATGTTTTCCACTAGAAATTTTATATCTGGTCTTACATTTAACTCTTTTATCCATTTTGAGTTTATTTTTGTATATGGTGTAAGAAAGTGGTCTAGTTCATTCTTTTGCATGTGGTTGCCCAGTTTTCCCAACACTATTGAAGAGACTGTCTGTACCCAACTGTATATTCTTGCCTCCTTGTTGTAGGTTAATCAACCATATATGCATTGGTTTATTTCTGGGTTCTCTATTCTGTCAAATTGATCTATTGTCTGTTTTTGTGCCAATGCAGACTATTTTGATTACTATAACTTTATAGTATAGTTTGAAATCAGGGCGCTTGATATTTCCCACTTTGTTCTTCTCAGGATTGCTTTGGCTATTCAGGGCCTTTTGTGGTTTCAAACAAATTTTGTAATTATTTGTTCTAATTCTGTGAAAAATACTGTTGGAATTTTCATAAGGACTGCATTGAATCTATACATGGCTTTGGGCACTATGGACATTTTAACAATATTGATTCTTCCAATCCATGCGTGAAATGTCTTTACATTTATAAATTTTTTTCCTTTCCTATATAGAAATCTTATTTTTAGTTTTGGCCTTTTTCTTTTCTGCTTACAAAAGTTCCTTTAATGTTTCTCATAGTTCTGGTTTAACTCTCCTTGAGTTTTTGCTTGTCTGGGAAACTGTCTCTCTTTCAATTCCGTCTATTGACCTTCCTATCTCACCATGATGAATAAGGTAATAAACTTTAGTATATTGTATTCATAAAGTTGCTAAAATAAATCCTGTTTTGATTCACACAGAGATGAAGAATTCAAAAGAAAATTTACAACCAACTACCAGAAATCTGCTATCGAATTTTCTTTTCAGGCATGCATATCATCTGTCCTGAGAACTAGATCCCATGAGGAAGGAAGGGGAAGTTTCACAAGCCTTACTCCATTGGGCAATCAGAATTTATGTAAGAGAAAACAAAAGAACAGACAGATGATGACAGCCCAGTGGCTCTCAGACTCTAGGAGGCAACAGAATCTTCTGGAGAGCTGCACACATTACAGGGGCCTAGAGTTTCTGATTCAGATGGTCTGGATGATCTCCAAGTGATTCTAAGCACACTCAAATTTGTGACCCATTCCATAGACACTTATCATGGCAGCTTTTTATTTATAAACATCATGCAGTTTCCAAAACTTTAACAGTCCCCAGGTTGGGGCAGTCTTACTGAGCAAACAATCAAGTTTCAGAAAGATACAGAAAGATTCAGAAAGATAGGGAAAGAAAGGTTTGGAAAGCATGTTTGTAACTACCTCAGAAGATCAATGAGCGGGGGTAAAAACTACATAAATAACCTATACTCTGGGTGCTACTAAGAACAGCCATGAAAGTCATTGTTCTCTACTTCCTTCTAAGAGAACCAGTTATAAGTGCAATGCATATTCACATCTCTGGCCATAAAAGAGAGGCTTTGTGCCTACTTATTCTAAGGGGAACAAGAAAAAAATTGTTCATGCATAGTTATGGGCTAAACTGTACACACACACCCCCAATAACAAATTCATACGTTGAAGCCCTAACCCTAATACCTCAGAATGTAACTGTATTTGGAGATAAGATCTTTGAAGAAAGAATTAAGTTAAAAGGAGGTCTTTATACAATCCCTACATTATACATTAAGCATATTTTGCCTATTACCAGGAAACAAAACATTTCCCTGTTTCACAGCAATATGGTAAAGTTACGTTTGCAAGTTGGGAGAAACTTCAGACATGGAGATGCACAATGCACAGCAGGGCAATATGCAAATCATGTGAGGTTTACTGTGGAGATGAACTTGTAGATTACAGAAAGGGAACAAATCCAAAAGCAGAGAAGGGCCTTCCTTTCTGTACTTATGACAAAGAAATGGTTTAGAGCCTATTCCTCTGTAATGTGAGTTCAGAAAGTTTAGTTCTCATTTTAATAGGAACTAAAGTACACATTTAGACACACACACACACACACACACACACACACACACACACACACAAATTCAGCTATTAGCGAAACGAAAAAGATCTTGCCCCAAGATACATGTTTCCAATGAGGACTTCTGAGCAGTGACTCCTGTACCTCCATGATAAAGTACCCACATTCTGATTTTCAGATATTATCATCTGTATCTCCTAAGTCCTGATCTTACACCAATTTTTTAAGTCTTCTTGAAAGAAAATGGTGATTACAAGTCAGAATGTGCCTTTATACATAGGTTCACCACAGGTTCACATGGCACCTTAATTAGTCTTTGACTAGGAACCATAGGACATCTTTGTGAAAGCTAAAAGAGTACCCCTTCCTCCTGGTGGATGAAGCTCTGTATCAGGACACAGAGCCCGGTGAACTGCACATAAATGGATTTCCAGCCCCTCATGTCCCTGTGGCCAGGCACCCTTGTGCTGGGCTGCACAGGACAGCCCTGTGTGGTCACCCTGAATGCACTGTTCTTGACCACCTCATCCAGTCCCTCCTAGAGACACCACAGACAGATGTCAGGTCATGCCAGGAAATCCCATAGGTCCTGTGTCACAGTAATTCAGCAGTGACTCTTTAGGACACACCCGAGTCACACAACTCTTACAGGGCAAGGAGTGCACTTTCACAAACAGGTTGATTCAGATCCATAAATAATAATTTCATTCAACTGAGTAAAACCCGCCATTCTGTTCCATTTCTTGATTTTATAAAATATAACATGTCTAAGAGGGGGGAGAAATATTTGAATTTCTAAAAATTATAAGCTAAGAAAAAAAAAGGACTTATCTTCTTGCTGCTCTAAAGTTGATTAAAAAACAAAAACAAAAAACATGCATTGGGTCTAAAGTACATTGGGAAGAACACATTTAATAGTTTAATTTCTTGGGGTTCACTCAAAGCACAGTTTGAGAAGTTGAAGAGTAATAATCGAAATGGATTATAATTATAAAAAATCATTTAAAAATGTCTCTTGTTTCCTCTCTCTTCTAAAGTCAAAAGTGGAAAGGAGCTTTTCCAAAAGATTTTTTTGGGAAAGTCTAATCTAAAAGAGCAGATAGTCCCCACTTTTTGGCCATTCTATTTATTTGTTGCTCCCTAACAACTTTCCCTTTTCAGTTCCCTCAATCAGAATTTTCTGCCAGTGCCTGAGGAGAAGGCGTCAGTCCAATATGCATAGTCAATAAACAGCCAGTGGGCAGTCAAGATTTTACTTATAGCAACATGCTTTCAGATGCATTCTGTAGAAATGCATCTGAAAGCATGTAAATCAAAGCAGCTACTCCTGTATTTGATCCATACATTCTGCTCTACAGCTAATATTTATTAGGCATGTACAACATGTCAAGCACTGTGTAGTCTCCTATATGGGCAATTAACCTCATTCCCATTTTACAGGTGAGGAAACTTGATGCCTAGTGAATTTAAGCAACTTGCCTAAAGGCACACAGTTAAGAAATGTGGAGCTGAGATCTGAATCCAGAAAGTCTGACTTGAAACTCTGACTTGAGAACCACAAAGCTACACTAGCTTTTTTTTCCTGAGCCTTCCCCCAAAAGCTTCTGAAATATTTAATCTGATAGAGAACTTATTTTCTGTCTAAGTCCATTTGAGCTACTATAACAACATACCACAGATTGGGTAGTTTATAAACAACAGAAATTGATTTCTCACATTTCTGGAGACTGAAAGTCTGAGATCAGGATACCAGCATGGTCAGTGTCTGTGTCTAGTGAGGGCCCACTTCCTGGTTCATAAATGTTCATCTTCTTGCTATAACCTCACATGACAAAAGGGGCAAGCAAGCTCTCTGCGGCCTCTTGTATAAGGACACTAATCCCACTCACGAGGGCTCCACTCTCATGACCTCATCATCTCCTAAAGACCCTACCTTCTAACACCATCACCTTGTGGGGTTAGGATTTCAACATATAACATGTGAGGGACACAAACAGACCACAGCATTTCCTCATTGAGGTTTCATATTTGGAACAATTATTAGTATCTAATAACCTAAATCTAATTGAATATATAGAAATCTTTTCACCATTTAAGACCATTACCTTCTTTCCCACAATAATTTCTTCATAGCAGAATATCTCAAACACTGTGATGTTTCAGTTATTAGATCACTCAGGCAGTAACTCATCACAACTTTCCACAAGTCCACAGAATTATTAAGGCTCACAGATAATTCTTCTATAATATTCACCGTGGTTATGACTGACCCAAGATTGTTGAAATCACAAAGCACTAGTACTTGGACACAGAATTTTTAGAGTCAGGGGCATAGAAGTGAGGAAATGCTAGCAGATGAGCTTGCTAAGGGAGAAAATAAAGACAAGGGTGCTCCAGGGTCAAGGGTCAAATAATCTATATGAGCCCTTCCAATCTTATCTGCATTAGCATTTATAAACGAAGTTGTTGCTCTATCATACAACTGCTTTGGATTTGGCTGTGGAATGTGAAGCAAGCTTTTGGCTGGAAAATATAAAAGGAATCTATGTAGAAAGAGAAAATGATGAAGAATTAATTTTGAGTCCAGTTTGAAACTGTGCATGTCTTTGAACAAATTTTATATTTCATAACTATTCCATGGAGTATTTTTTTAAAAAAGATAAATCAATAGTTTCTAGAATCATTAATGACTTTCTTTTCCAACTCATAATACCAGTTAAAGGCAATACCACAGAATTTTTACATTTCTTTTTGTTTCTTTTTCTCTTAGACAAAGTCCTTTGAGCTACTGATTCTAATCCTGTTGACTGGTTATTCCTCTTCAATTATCCAAGGAAACAAATTATGATTTTTGGCTGCAGAAAAAGCTTGGTTATCCAACATCATCCACACATAAGGGTTTTCCACATCAAGGACTTTTACCTAACTGAAGTTTCTCTCTTCAAATGGGAAAGGTGTTCACTCATTTTTTGTTGGAAATCCTCCTCTAAAATGCAGTGATATATACTTCATTGCTTCCTTAACGAGAGGACACTGGACATGATTTATTGATGACTAAAATTGTCATTATTAACATCTTTGAACTGTGTGGTGATGCACTTTTGTTTGTTTTAAAATGTTTTTCTTCCTTCAGGGTTAAAATGTCAAACCCTACCTCAGTTATCTCCATATACTGCTACCAACCTTCTTCTCATTCCTCTTACAGGTTTTAGTAGACTAAGAAATTAGATAAAAACCAAGCATTTAATAATGGTAAGCTATAGGTAGGTCAGCAAACTTCTAGAGTCAAACCTACTAAGTAAAGCAAGGAAGTAAAAACTAATTTCAGAGACAAACTAAGTGTCCAATATGAACCAGTCTTTGTACTAGACATTCGATATACATAATCAAATATACACTTGATATACATAACCAATACTGTTCACAGTAACTTTGTGAGGAGGGTAACATAATTTTCAATTGACTAATAACTAGATCCCCAAAAAGGTAAGTTCCTTATCTAATCTATCCCATTAGTAAGATAAAAGGCTGGGATTTAAGGTCACATCTGTCCAGAGGCCATGTCGATGTTTTGTCCACTCAATCCTGCATTGAAGCTGTGTGACGACTTCATGGTATGTGGTGTTAGTGTTGTTAAGAAGAAACATTCTTTCCCACTCTGACTTTTTCTTCCTGTATGTGTTCCACTCCACCTCCTCCAGCCAAGGGGCATGGATTCTTTATCTGACTGGTGAATCTGGAAGGGGAAATTGTCCATGGTAACCTAGCCTCATCCTCCTTCTTTCTCTTGGAATTGGGCTCACCAGAGAGAATCTGTGTTCTCCTCTGCTTGGCTCCTGGGTGGGAGTCAGCTAGTGGGGAAGGGAGGTCCGTCTAATTCACTGAGTGTTTCTGGCTGCATATAAGGTTCTGCAAGAGAGAGATGAGCTAAAAGATGAATTAATTGAGGAGAATTGTTTAGAGAAAATAGAGAAGAATCAGAACTCATGAGATTATAAAATAAAACCTTTTACCTCTCCATCCTCTTCAGCTGGAAGAAAAGATTCTGGTACTAAGAAATGGCCTCAGAGTAAAGACCTTTTTAAAAGTTAAGGTGGTGCCTAGTAGCCTTTCTCACCTGGATAAAAGGAGCTCTAAGACTCCTGAAGGTGTTGTCCCATAACAGCCTGACACTTGGCCCAAAGTAGAGATCTGTCTGACTTGAAAAAAACAATTGTGGATGTGGGTTTTAGGGGTATTGATCCTATGGAATTCTTAGGAAATCCACAGTTTTTAAGAGAGTTACACTGACAAGCTCAGGAGCATGACCTAAATGTGACAGAAACCATTCAAAGGAAAAGAGCCCTCTGTGTACTTGACTTTCTATGAGCAGGAACTACGCAAAGGAAGCTATTTAGAAACAAAAATCAGCCATATCTTGTGGGAAAGGAGAATGTTTCAGAGGGTGGAGCCAAGAGCCGTGGAGAACTATCCACCAGTGAGCCACCCCTGAGGAGCAGAACTGGGTCCTCATCAAGGAGCATCCCCTGGCCCAGGAGCGGGGGCACCTACCAGCATGGACTTGGACAGTACTGTGGACCAGTGATTGCTCTCTGTATTTTGTTTGTGTGTGTTTTTTTAATGGATTATATATTTTAGTTATTCTTTCCCTATTTCACAATTTCTGTTGGGTGTGTATGGAGAGATACCTTATCTTTTTAGTTCACTACTTAAGGATCAAGAGGATACATATCTGAAGCAATATATCTGAGATGTCATATCTCTATCCAGAAATGATAAAAATCATGAACAAGCCTCTGGACTTAGAGGCTGATGCCATAATGAGGTAAGACTTCTGGGAACCCTAGGATGACACTGAGCATATTTTCTTGTAGGAGACATGTGAATAAATTTTGCCAGAAGCCGACTATACT
The DNA here is from genome assembly GCF_902729225.1 of Pteropus medius. NCBI lineage: Eukaryota > Metazoa > Chordata > Mammalia > Chiroptera > Pteropodidae > Pteropus > Pteropus medius. Next base: position 4,191,256 of record NW_024352149.1, read on the forward strand.
TGAGTGCGAAAAATGGCCAGAAATTCTTAGTGGTATCTCTGAACAAGAAGTTGTATCAAATTCTCTACCTTTTGATCTGGGTTTGGCCACGAGACTTGCTTCGACCACAAGGACAGGAGAAAACACAATGCAAGCAGAAGTCTCAACAGCTCTAGCTGTCCTCTCTTACTAACGAGAACGCTGAAACCACTATGTGAGGAAGCTCGGACTAGCCTCCTGGATGATGAGGACCACATGGAGAGAGAGGCCAGCCTCCAGGCGACCTTCCACACAGCTGTATGACTGAGCCCAGGTGAGCCAAGTGAAAGAATCACCCAGGACTTACTCTCTGCCACAGACTTTTGTAGAAGCTTTATATGGGTTATCTCATTTAATCCTTACAACCATGAGAAATAACAACAATTGCGGGTGGTTTGTTATACTGACAAAGCAAACTGATACACCCCTATTTAGGTTTCTCTATTCCCCATAATGTGTACTCTTATTTAAAGAGGACCTAGGAGAATGACGTGAGTCATGGATAAATCATAATTTGGAAAGTAAATGCTCATGCATTTAAAACAAAAGATTATTGCTATCATTTAAAAACACAAACCTAAGCAGCATGCATCAAATACTTGTCCTGATGATGTATGTCACCCACTGGATGATCACGGCCAAATTACACACCTTGATTTTAATGCAGTATACATTTATAATATTCCATTCATTTTGTATAAAAACATTACTATAAACCATATACACAAAAGGCATGTGTTTCTGGACATCAAGGACAGCCTTCCTTTCCTTTTGAGAATTGTGGTCTTAAGCATGGTAAGGAGGAAAAAAAGTGCTAAAAAAACATTATCTCACATGCAAGCAGGCTCTGCAGAAAGGCTCTGCAGACACTGTTTGATATTGCAGTGTGCTCGCCAGGCAGGTGTCTTTGAGCACTGGAGGCAGGACAGCACACAGACACTGAGCATTTTTAACCTTGGCTGAGTTTCTGTCTGATAAAAGGTTCTGAAACCGGAAGAGCTAGTTTTGAAATGGAGGTAGATAGTTCTAAGTGTATCATAAGTCTACTGTTTAGATCGCCACAATAAAGAACACTGGACGGGCAAAATGCAACTTCCCAACATGACCCCACTGCCATGTTTCAAACCTTCTTTTGACATCTAAGACTGCACCACAGCCATTTCTTGCTATTATACTAAAAAGAATAGAAATTAGTGGGATGTGAAGTAGGTTTCTAAGGAACATCAGAAGTTGATTATGGCCCTGTTAATCTTTCAGCGTGTGAAAGGCTTTCAGGATACTTCTTTCAGAGTTGTAGAATCTGCTTAGAGCTCCACATCTATTAGGGAATTGTAAGAAAGTGGCCAAGTGTTGAGCCTGGGGAGATATTCAAATCTCAACTCTGTCACCACTGGGCCTTGGCTACCTCACTGGTTTCAGTGTCTCTAGCAGTAAGAGGGCAATGAGTAATACATGACTACTTTTAAACCTCTGCTATGTCACGTTTCTTTGTAGTCGCCTTCTCTATACCTTATCTTCCCCATGTATAATACCTACTGTGTAGGACAGTGAAGAGAATTACATGAGGTAATCCAGGTAACGCTCTTAGAATAGTGTCTGGCAGAGTAAACATTCTATATGTTACTCATTATTTTCTATTCTGTGCTGTTAATTCACTCAAAAAAGTAATGTAGATTCAGGAGCTATTGTATAAATAGTGGGTTTGCTAATGTACTACCAACGGTTTATTACCCATCTCATCTATAATCATAAGTGAACGCTAACATCTATGCATTACTATGTTATTTAGAGTTTTAAATTACTTTTGTTCCAATTCTTTTATTGTAAAATCTTTTTTCTTTTTTTGAATATGAAAGCAACTCGTGTTCTTTGTGGGGCAGGGAAAGAGAGGAAGAAGAAGAAATCAAATGATACCGAACTATTTTACACTGAAATAAAAAATTTCACATCATCGAATACTACTACATATAACAATTACATAAATTACCAATGACCAAGTCAAATACATAGTCTTCCAAATTCTTTTCTCGTCTAGAAGGTTGTCAATACTTAAGAGACAGCATTGTTCAGAAGAACTGATGTCGATACTGTGAAATGTAGAACATTTCCCTGGTAAACCACAGGAGTCCTCTGAGGTTTCTCCCTGCCAGGGGCATCTCTCAGGGCAGGTCCCACTGTACTTTAAACCACCAGCATTTTGTGAAATCAAGTAAAAAGGAACACCAAAGGCAACGTGGAATGGGAAAGGAAATTCTAAACTTGAAGATAATCTTCATGTTTTGCTTTCATGTTTAAGAATCTCAAGGTGGTTACCCCGATTCCACACATCCCGAAGTCTCTGAGTCTGGAAGTGTTTCATCCAGCCTGAGTACTGCTTTCTTTAAGACTTAGTGTTTATAAAGTCAGTGGCTAGGTTTTATTGTGGGAGCAGATTAACAATTTTAATTCAATAAGTATCCATCAAACATACAAAGGTAAGCTCTATTCCCCAACATACCCCATTACTTAGGTTGTGTTGTTAGTGATGGCAGGGTTTGTTTTATTTTCTAGTCAGATACAGGAACATGTAGGAAAGAAATTTTGCTCCTCAATTAACTGATATGATTCCTGAAAGCAAATATGATGCAAGAGAAGGTGCTACTGCTCCTTGAGAAACTACTCCTTAAGAAACATGTGCAGACCATATAATCTAAAATGACGTTAAAACCAAACAACCATTCTATTTTCAGTTTCTATATTATTTCTATAATTCAAGGGACAGACTATTAATGTCTTATATTTACTCAGAACCTCAGGAAAGTATGAGTTAGATGCCTTGCAATAACTGTATAAAAGAGGGCTAACGAAACAAACTAACTTATCATAATGAAAATTTTTATTTCAAAGTGAACATCTCATGAAGGTGGTTCAAGATGGTGGTGTAGGAATATCCTGAATTCATCTCCTTCCAAATACATACCAAATCTACAACCACAGATAGATCTATCCTCCCTTCAAAAGATCTGAAAACTAGCTGAACAGCTCCACTACAACAAAGGATAAAAGGACCACATTGATATGCATGGGTGAGGCGGAGACTTGGTCTTGCCAAAAACCCTGCCCTGGGTGTGATGACCCACAGTCAGGAGGGATTGCACAAAGACAAGGCATCTTGCTGAAGAGGGAAGGATTTGTGCCCAAAAGGAGGTAAGGAATAGAAAGTGTTCGCACACAGACTCATTCACGCCAGGACCCAGAGCAAAGGCAGCAGTTTAAAAAGCACCTAGAACATACATGAAGGTTGATTCATTAGCTAATCTTACAGCATGTGCTGGAGGCACAGGGGTCTTTTGGGACTTTCTCCTGGGACAGAGGTGCTGGTAAGCAGCAAATCATATATCCAATATCAAATTTCAACAAGGACACTACAAGAAAAGAAAATTACAGGCCACGATCCCTAATAGACATAGATGCAAAAGTCCTCAACAAAATATTAGCAAACCAAATTTAATAATATATTAAAAGGATCATGTGCCATGATCTAGTGAAATTTATTTCAGGGATGCAAAGATGGTTCAACATTTACAATCTATTAATGTGATATACCACATTAACAAAATGAAAGATCAAAATCATGATCATCTCAATACATGCAGAAAAAGCATTTGACAAAATTCAACATCTTACGATAAAAATTATCAACAATGTGGGAATAAAGGGAACATAACTTAATAAAGACCATATATGACAAACCCACAGCTAACATCATACTCAACAGTGAAAAGCTAAAAACTTTTCTTCTAAGATCAGGAACAAGACAAGAATACTCGCTCTTGCCCTATTATTCAACATAGTAATGAAAGTCCTAGCCAGATCAATTAGGCAAGAAAAAAATAAAAGGTATTCAAATTAGAAAGGAAGAAGTAAAACTGTCACTATTTGCAGATAACATAACACTATTTATAGAAAAATGAAAGCATGGTGATTATGTATATTCTATTCGGTGAGGTAGATAATATGCTTTTGTGAATGTTGCCATTAGTTACTAAATCCACCATGAACTTTATTTCCATTATCCCTGCTAATGAAAAGTTTTCAAAGTTATTTACAAGAAAAACAATCTCAGGATATAAAATAAATTCCAGTTTCTAAGCTATCCTTAAATAGTTTCAGACATAAAGCAAAGTGAAGTGATTTTGTACTTGAAGACAATCACTATGAAATGAAATAAAAGGAAAAATAACCATAAACCATTAATCTAAATAAAGACAAAGACTTCCTCAAAAAGAAAAGCCTAAAGACTCCACCAAAAAAACTGTTATAACTGATAAATGGATTCAGTAAAGTTGCAGGATACAAAATCAATATCCAGAAATATGTTGTTTCTATACACTAGTAATAAACTGTCAGAAAGAGAAATTTAGAAAATAATCCCACTAACAATAGCATCGAAAACAATAAAATGCCTAGTTATAAACTTAACCAAGGAGGTGAAAGATCTGTACACTGAAAACCATAAGACATTAATGAAAGAAATTGAAGAAGACTATAAATGGAAGGATATACCATGCTCATAGATTGGAAAAATCAATACTGTGGAAATATCCATAGTACCCAAAACAATCTACATATTCAGTGGAATCCCTATTAAAATTCTAATGGCACTTTTCACAGAACTAGAACAAATAATTCTAACATTTGCATAAAACCACAAAAGACCCCAAATAGCCAAATCAATCTTGAGAAAGAACAAGTTAGAGGTATCACACTCACTGATTTCAAACTATATTACACAGGTATAGTAATCAAAACTCTATGGTATTGGCATGAAAATAGATTAATGGAATAGAATAGAGAGCCCAGAAATAAACCCATATATTTATGGTCAGTTAATTTATGACAAAGGAGCCAAGAATATACAATGAGGAGAGGACAATCTCTCAATAAGTGGTATTGGGAAAACTAGACAAACACATGCAAAGGAGTGAAACTAACCACTATTCTACACCACACACAAAAATTAACTCAAAATGGATTAAAGACTTGAATGCAAGATCTGAAACCATAAATCCTAGAAGAAAACATAAGCAGTAAGCTCCTTGACATTGGTCTTGGTGTTGAATTTTTGGATTTGACTCCAAAAGCAAAGGCAACAAAAGCAGAAGTAAACAAGTGAGACTACATCGAACTAAAAAGCTTTTGCACAACAAAGGAAACCGTCACCGAAATGAAAAGGCAACCTACTGAAAGGGAGAAAAAAAATTGAAAATCATGTATCTGATAGGATTAATATCCAAAACACATAAAGAATTCAAAATACTTAATAGTAATAAATAAATAAGTAAGTAAGTAAGTAAGTAAGTAATCCAATTAAAAATGCTTAGAGGATCTAAATAAACAGTTCTCCAAAGAAGATACACAGATGGTCAACAGGAACGTGAAAAGTTCAACATCACTAATTATCAGGGGCATACAAATCAAAACCACAATGAGATATTCTCACACATGTTAGGATGGCTAGTGTCAAAAAGATAAGAAATAACAAGTGTTGGCAAGGATGTGAAGGAGAGGGAACCCTCATACACTGGTGGCAGGAATGTAAAATGGTGCAGTCGCTATGGAAAACAGTACGAAGCTTCCTCAAAATTTAAAAACAGAACTACCATACAATCCAGCTATTCCATTCTGGGTATTTAATTGAAGAAAATGAAAACACTAATTTGAAAAGGTATATGCACCCCTATGTTCATTGCAGCTTTATTTACAATAGCCAAGATATAGAAACAACCTAAGTGCCCATCGATAGATGAATGGATAAAGCAGATGTGGTACATACATACAATGGAATATTATTCAGCCAGAAAATGAAATCTTGCAATTTGCAACAATATGGATGGACCCTGAGGGCATAAGTCAAACAGATAAAGACAATAGCATATAATTTAACTTATATGTGGAATCTAAAACAAAAAACAAAAAACAAAAAACAAATGAACAAATAAAACAAAACTCATGGATGCGGAGAATAGATTGGTGGTTATCAGAGGAGGAAGAAGGTGAAGAGGGTCAACTGTATGGTGATGGACGGTAACTAGGCTTCCTGCAGGCATCATTTTGTAGTGTATACAAAGATCAAATCATTATGTTGTACACCTGAAACTAATATAATGTTGTATAGCAATGTTACCTCAATTTAAAAAGTGAATACCTTACCTTATACCTATCAAAAGAGATAAACAACTCTGCAAAACAAAACCAACAAATGAACAAGAAGGAGCTGACCAAATTTCTTATATATTAACCCCAACATAAATGGTTCCATGCAGTAGTTGTGCTGTGTAGTACTATATAGAACCAACATCTATAGATGTTGAAAAAATAATTTTACAGACCTTTTAATAACAATAGAACTTAAATTTTTCCTCATAGTGGAACTTCTATTTTGGATAAAAGGGACATTGCACCTTGGCTGTTGTACTGGTAACATTCACAATTGGAATCAACGGGCAACTTCCTGTCTCACCCGAATTACAGTAAATTCTACAGCTAAAGAATAACTATTTGTTCTTTCATGCACAGATTACCAATATCCATGTAGAATAATTCCCAGAAACCATGAAATACATACAGTTTTAAATATCATAACTTCCATTTCTACTTTCTGTTGAGCATTCATCATAATTAGATTTTAACAGTATATTAAAATATCTCAATTCTGTTAGCCAAAATATACACAACACAATAGAAATGATGGCAGCTGTTAGGTTGATTTTATTTTTGCAAACCAAGTTAGGTATCCAGTTAACTAATTTTAAGTAACATTCATAAAATAGACTATGGGATTGATGTTCTTGTCCACAGCTTTCAGGACACATGTGTTTGCACAGGCTACTGTGACAGAGACTTACACGTGTTTATCCAATGAGTATTTAGTGAGTGTCTATTACATGCCAGGCAATATGAGAGGATGAGGTTAGCTCAGTGAGCAAAACAGACACGGTGTCATTCCCTTTAAAATATATTTTTTAGATAAAGAAACAAACAAAAAAGCTCATATAAAGCATTTTTAAAGAAAGAAATGAAAATTTCAGAAATGTGAAATAGATTTCTGAAATATTTAAAATACAGAGATAGCTAAAACCAAAACTGACTTGTACAGCTTCCTGTTCTCAACACATTTAAAGACAGAACTATGAAGATGATAAGAGAAATATATCTTCAGTATTTTGTGTAATTACAAAAATTTTCTTAATTTCAGTAACTGGTGTCAACTATGACACAAAGATGTAATAGCTTAGTGTTTAAAAGAGGCTGCAAAGTCAAATAAACCTGTGTTGGACTCCCAGCTCTGAGCAAATGGGAATAACACTATCAGTCTCAAGTAGTACTCAGTAAGGTGCCTGACACAGTGAGCGAATTCTCAAAAAATGCAATCCTTCCAGTTCAACTCATGTTGATAAACATACACTCTCTCCATGAATATCAAAAAGAAAATTTATAGATGATAGTTCAATTACTTACTTTTTATTTACTGCCTTCAATCTGTCCTGGCTTAAAGAAACTCCACTATGGCCACAACTGCCCTCCTTCTCGACATGCCCTCCAAACAGAGATGTCTCACCTTTCCCCTCTCCTATCAAATTCAAACTTACCCACTTAAACATAATCCCAGTCCTATGTTCCATCCTCTACTTTTTAAGGTAGTAAACAGCTATTTTGGTGAATATATCTGCTCTTACATATTAGTGGTTTAATATACTACTCAATCTAGAAAACACATTTGTATTTTTAAAGATGACTTCTATATTCTGGGCAAAATAGCAAATTAAGTGTTACTTTTGTTCCCTTTCAAAATCCCACTAAAGGAACTTTCAAAAAGGCATACACCAATTAGTATAAAGAATAGGAGACAAGAAAGCAGCAACAAAATTTTGGAAGTTATAAAGAAAATGGACAAATGATAATTAGCCTAGCAGATATAAGAAAATTGAATCCTAAGCTAACAGTGGAGAGGGTCAAGAAACAACCTACAGTACACCGTAAAATAAATACCCAAAGGCTCTGGAATCAGAAGTAAAGGCTGAGTACCTACGGAAAAGAGGTGGTGGGTTAACAAGAAATAAGATTTGATCAGAAGCCTTTTTAAGAATGAGAATATCCATTATTCCCTGTCCTACCCTGGCAGGAGAGAAGACAGGCTAGGTTCTGAATCGAGACTGGGTTAGAGACACCCAACCGAAAAGAGGAGAATTAAATGAAAGTTTTTAAGGAATGTTGGACCTCCAAGTCCTTTTCCTGCACTTACTGTACAGCACACTGACCTATGTCCTACAAGAAGGAAAATGGAAGCTCCTTTTCCAAAAAGTAAAAAGAAAGAAAGAAAGAAAAAGAGGTGAAAAATGACAGAGAAGAGATGAGGAATTTTGAGATCCAGTCCTTTAAATTCAAATTCTGAATAACAGGAATTCCAGAGAGAAGACATCGTATGAGCTGTAGAGAGAGAAACAGAGGGAGAGAGAGGCAGAGGCAGAGAGAGAGAGAAAGACAGAGAGAAAGAGATCACCTACAAAGCAGAGTCAAAACACTTTGGACTTCTACATAGCAACAATGGAAACTAACCATAATGGAATAATATCTTTAAAATATCTTTAAACTTTGAGGAAAATATATTTTCAACCCAGAATTTTATACTCAATAATTCTATACTCATCAATCATATATGAAAGTAAAAAAAAAAAGATGCTTTTAGACATACAAAGTCTCAAAAATGTTTCTCTCTCATGTTCTCTTTCTCAGGAAGAGACTAGGGAATACATTCCAACATAATAAGAAAGTAAAGGAAAAAAAAAAAGCAGATACAGAATATAAAATCCTAACATGAGATCCAACAGAGAAAGGCAAAGGCATACTAGAATGAAGACAAAGGGAAACTCTGAGACGACAGCTCTGAACTTGAGTAAAAAGACCATCTGTCTAAATTAGGTGAGTATGCCACAGGTGAGATTTCATCAGAAAGATAGATTGTTAAGTATAAGTAAAACTAATCTAACAACAACAACAAACAGACACTTAACTTCCAGGAATGCAAAAAATATTATGTAGTTATGGAAAAGCAATCATAATATAATACATGTCTTGGCTATGTTTAGCGCTTTCATAACCATAAAATATAATTGCTGAATATTCATCTAACTCAAATTATGATATAGTTGTACCGGGAGGATAGGGAGAGAAACAGGAAGGGTGCATGGCTTTGGGGGAGAGAGGTGAAAATGAGCCAAAACATCAACTTCCATATGGAAAAGTCAATAGATAATGGAAAAATCAAGAAAATAATACATAAATAGAAGTGTGTTTATTTAGAGTATGAATACAAATACCAAAAGAATCAGCAAAAATAGTCAAAAGTAAATACCTTTGTGGAGAAATGGAACAGAAAAGAACCAGACTAGGCTTTCGCTTTTTTGTTTTATAGAACTAGTTGAGCCTTTAATTATGTATGCATAAGTCTGATAAAATTAACAACTAAAAAAAAGAAGAGAAAGGAAGGGAAAAGGAGGAGAGGAGAAGAAAGGAAAAGAATAAAGAAAGAGAACAAAAAAGGCTTTCTAAAAACCCAAAACACTAACCAAAAGGGCAACGCTGTGAATTGTGGCTTGGTTACGAGTAACTAGGACTTCTTAGGAACTAACACTCTCTCTCTCTCAATCTCTCTCTCTCTCTCTCTCTCTCTCTCTCTCTCTCTCTCTCTCTCTCTCTCTCTCTAGCCTGCTTACTTTTTTCTCTCTTTCTCACATAAACATCTCTTTGCAGATTCCACTTTAGAATTCACACTAATACACATTTATAAGTAGAATCTGGAGTTCTCCCTAGGGTAGTTTTTCAACTGAGCTAAATCCAAAATGCCCACCAGGGTTTAGAAAAAAAATCTGTAAAAGAAAATGATCTTAAATTAAACCTCAAATAAATGATTAATTTTTTTTGAAAACTGAAAAGAATACAGCACTGGTGATGTAGCCTTAGCAGACATTAACACCTATCATAAAACAAAATTTAAAAGCATGACATTTTTGTGAACATAAAAATTAAAGAAATGGAAATGAATAAAACACTGAGTAATAGACCATTTATACATAAAATGTTAATATATGAAAGAGCTATCAAAAAATAACAAAGGAGGAAAAAATTTAAGCAACTAGGCTAGTATAACTGAACAACAACTTATTTCTATCTAATCCTTAATGTAGATCCCAAAATATGCCTCAGAGACAGCAAAGAATGAAAAATGCAAAATCAATAACAGAAACACTAAAAGAAAATAGACTGAATATCTTGGATAATGGTCACTTTCTTTGAGACTTGCAGAAGAAATCTCAAAGAGGAAGATAATCAAATTTGACTACATAAAATTTGAAATTTCTGAGCAATAAAAAAGAATAACAAATATAAAGAATAAAAGCAAGAGATTGAAAGAAAATATTTGCACAAAACATAATAGATATTACAGAGGTACTTAATATTATGTGAAGAGACAACCCCAATTGATAAGAAATTAACATGACAGCAAATTACTGAGCAAAACATACAGAAAGATAATTCACAGGAGATAAAATATTCTCAATAAAAATATGAAACACTTGTCTGCTATTTAGCAAAAAATACAAATTTAAAATAACATAGCCAAAATGAGGGAGAGAATCAGAACTATCTTTCCATTATTTACTAAATTAAATGGAAAGAATGAAAATTGCTTATTGTGTGTTTACACTGCTATCAGCGGTAGCTATAGGCATCTAGATATCAACAGAAAGGAGAAAATGTCCAAAGCACTCCAAGTTTCAGCAAAGGGCAATTAATGACTTGACAAATTTTCCAATTAAACAACAGCAAAAATATGCTGATTAAATGAGGTTTTTCTCTACCAATTGTTAATCTTTTCAGATAAGTTAACATTACTATAATTTTGATTCATTAAGGAAGAAGCTTCATTCCATAAAGAGTTCTATATTTTCGAAAGGAGAAACTATTTTGTTTCACCACCATAGCCTTTTATTAAAAAACTCAATTCTTAATGAAAGTATAAAAGTTGAACTAATTTACAAGTAAGATAGCATTCAACTGGATTCAGTGGCTAAACTAATTACCTATACTTCAGCAATAAATGAAGTCTGAACTGTACAAAATATAAAGTGTAAGAACAAACGTCCAGAATTATTCCCCTTACCATTCACATATCCTTAAATACAATATTTACAGTAAAAGCAAGACAAAATATTAGAACATAAATTAAGTTATAATTGAAATAAACCAAAGAATATACCAAATTTGGCATGGGAGAAAAGATTTGAGAAAGCATGGCAAATGGTCATCAGAAGAAATCACACTTCAAGCCTGAGTTATAGTTTCACTTGTACTATAATTTTTAACTCCATTTTTGTGGTATCAATGTTGTTTTAAGATGCCAGGTGGTGTGGATGTGTTTTAAGTTGATTTAAATGAGGAAGAGCAGAGCATTCTATACCTCCATCTATAACTAATACATGCTGCTCCATCACGATTTAATCCTTCCTTCCCTTGCAATCAGTCGAATGGATGGTATTCTTAATTAAAGTAGTCATTCATAGGTTAAATATATACATGTTAGCTCTTGGCATATTTGCTTTGTGATGGCAAGTTAAAGAAGAAATAGGTGCTCAGTAGAGAACCAATCTGGTCACTTTCTCAGCCCAAGAACTGCCTCTTAATTCAGATACTATATTTAAGGTTATTTAATGTAACAAATGTAAATAAGTTACAGTAGAAGAGCTGCAGGAGATTCAAAGATTAAGAATCAAGAAATCACAATAGCTTCCCTCAACTAAGCTTATAATTTATGGGGAGAAATAAGCAGGTAGAAGAATAATAAAAGAGTAAGAATTGGCCAGAAAAGGAGAAAAAGGATCCAGTATGAACTTCTCAGCAGGTTCAGGCTACAAGCTGGAGCACAGCGCCGCATCCTCTCTCACTAGGGCCAAGAAAGTGAAGTTGAAAGATAAGAAAGTGCAGACGCTGACCTCTGAGCGAGTGTGCTTCAACCTTGGTCTGTTAAGCACCCTCCTAAGCCAGAACCATCAGATTCTTAAAATCCACTTTTAAAAAGCTGTAATATTAGTTCATGATTTTCGGAGCTTTGAGTTTATTTTCTTTTACTGAATATTATACATTAAAATATTAACAAACTAACTTCTATCAAAGGCACATTGTATGACACACACAGAAATTTCTCTGTTCCTTGCTATTTATTTCACTCGATAAATGAAAAAAGTCATTTTCTCGTTCTCTCTTTGCCAATGCATGTGCTCACAACTGGACACACACATACATACGCACACAAACATGCACGAAGGACTGGTTGGTTTTGAACTAGATTGACCAAAAGACTTTCCTTTGTTAAAAAGAGGTCCCACATCTGGTAACCAAAGCCAGCCCTAGAGCTTCCATTTTTCCATAAATGTTATTTCATGAGAATGGGAAATGTCCTCTGACCTTAGTCTAAGCCTTGCTGCAGGCTCTATGATCTCACACTGTCCAGTGCTTTCTCCTTCTGAACAATCGCCATATTCTGTTAATCACTTGACTGCCTATCGTCTGCTTGACCATAAGCTCCACGTGGTCAGGGTCTGTACTTGTTTGCCATGTACCCCAGAGTGTCCAGCATAGAGGAGAGCCTCAATAAATATTTGTTGAATAACTATGCTTGCCAGAATGATTTCCCTCAATCATTTTTGATGAGGCTGGGTCTCTTGTACACAAAGATGAAAAAGATGGTCCCTACACAAGGTACTCAGAGGCGGAGAGGAAAAATAATGGTAAAAAATGTAATAATAGAGGGATATATGGGAGTACTTTCTGAGCTCCATGGTGGGTGGCAAACTCATTCTGGGTGAAGGAAAGAGCAAGCTTCCTAGAGAAGATGGCGTGTAAGCAGATTCTAAATGGTGTAGTAGGAGTTTGATGAGCAAGAGAAGGAGACGGAACCCAGGCAGAGAGACAGCCTGAGCGAAGGCATAAAGCATCGAAAGCATGGGGACCACAGCAATCTCATGTTGCAAGAGTGAACAAAACATACCAAAATATCCTAGGAGTTTATTAGCTTATTCTTTAAGTGACTAATATTCCTGTAATGACCTGACTTAAAACTGATAAGTTTAAAAGTACTTTTTCTTTTGAAGAAAAAGAATCATTCTCTATTTTGATGAATCAGATTATATACTTTCTTGTCACAGTTCTCTCTCTGTCATCCTATTGGATGGTCAATTAAGGTTTTAAGACAGCACCTCAAAGCTTCATCTAGCGTGAGATTTCTTGATACTTCATTCTCCTATAAAGTTTACTGATTCCTCTAAATTCACTGACTGCCCCCCGCCCCCAATCTACAACTATTCAAAGAATTTGGCCTCTCTCACCTAGCTATCTAAGATGCAGAGAGAACAAGTATTGTTCTGTCTTCTGTTATAGTTTCAGGATTGCAGCAATGCACATCTGGTTTTATTTCTAATTTTCTATCACGTGCCTGGGTATATTGATTAGTAAAAGGCAGAGACATCTCTCTCCAGCAACCTTGGTCAGATGCCAGGCAAAGACTTTCGGCCAGGCCCTCTATACCAGGAATGTGCTATGAAAGACAAGGGATGAATGTCACTGTGTCAGTCCTGCTAGGATTAATGCTGAGGTGTTCCTCTGATGTTCCATGGTTCCCATAGTTTCTTGCTAATTTGAAAAATCCCAAAAGACTTGGTCACCATCAAGGGCAATGGTTCTGAAACTATAGCATGTATCGAAATCATTTGGGAAAAACTTAATTATGGAAATGTGAACCCTGGCAGCCAATATAATTAAGTTAAAAATGCCAGTTCATGGACTTCACTCCTAAAGATTCTGTTCTAGTAGATCCTCAATGTGGGACTGGACTTTGTTTTCTTTGCTGTTGCTGTTCTTATTTTGGGGTGGGGAAGGCAGGGTTAAATGTCCCGGGTAATTCTCATGCTTATAATCTATAGCCTACACATTGAGATTCACTGGACTGGTTTGAGGCCTTTAAAAGGCTGAGGAGTAAGAGAGAAGAGAGGAGGGAGAGAAGAGAGAGAAAATGTAGCCTAATGCCACAAAACTGTTTATGCCATTTAACAGTGTTAAAGTCTAGAATTATAGCAATGACCAGTGTGCATTACACTTTTGTTCTGGGTCTGGACAGCCAAGAGTTGTCAGTCTCTTCTACTCCTCCTCACTACACCGCCCACCCCAGCTCTCCCACTTCTGGCTCTTCTTCTGCTCCTAACCTTCCTAGAATTAAGGCGACTGTCTTCTTGCTGTCTGGTCAGCTAGTCTGAAGCGTTAAGGGCCTTGGACAAAACGCCAGCTTTCTGGCTCCACTCAGGAGGGAGATGGTCTGGGTCAGAAAGACACAAGCAAGCCCGTGCAGAGGTGAATGCTCTCTTCCACCCGAACATTGTGGATGATGTGACACTCAGATCCCCTTTAGGACCAAGGCTGTGTCCTCTATCCTAGAAATGACTCCAGTTTCCTGGGTTCAGAACTTGCTTTCTGTTCCTCCAGTTGCCAGGAATGTCAGCTGCCAGGGTTCACAGTTCCAGGAATTGTCCTTGACGAAGGAAGTTGCTCAACCCAAGATTACGCTTTCTGCCTGGGTGCAGCCCCATTCAATGACTAGTTGATATGAAGGATACAATGACCAGCTCCCTCGCTTCGAAGTGGCAGAACAATTCTGAAGGGCCATCCCAGCTCCAAAAGTCCCTCTGTTGAGGCCACCATTGTATACGCACCACAGTTCAATTTCACCCTCTGTGTAAACCGGCAGACCGTTCCCCTGCTAAGAAGTATGGTTCTCAGAGCACCTCCCGATAAACCTCCTGTACGCAATTTCAGAGTCTATCTAGGGAACTTGACCTAAGTACTTAACGTGCCTCTTTCAGTCAAATACTGACAGTGTAATGTGTACTGGGCTTCTGAAGCTTACTTTTTGAGTAGTATTGGATGGTCACTTAATCTCTCCAAGTGTGTCCTTCTTCATCTATAGAATTCAAATACAGACAATAACAATAATAATAACAACACTTATTATTTCTAACTTGCCAGGCTTATTAAATTAAGAGAATTAAAAGAGAAAATATATGAATTTCTTCGTAAATAATGAAGAGCTATATCATATTGTCAACTAAATAACTATATGTTGGTTTATCATGCATTAACCACGAAAGAGGGAAGGAGGAAGTGTGCTACCTACTGATATACAACTTGGCTTACACGCTGTATCCCAATTTATTTCAAATCAACAGATTTGTGTCTCAAATCAATATACTCATGCACATAATAGAAAATAAAACCAGGAGATAAGATGTGCATTGCTGCAATCTTGAAACTGAAACAGAAGAGAGAACAATACCTATTCACTGTTTTCTATCTGAAGACAGCAACAGACCAATTTCCACTACTCTGTAAAGTCAGAATTCACATTATTACTCAATAAGTTATGCAATGAGTAATGGAATGTCATTTTACATTTTCAAATAGAGAAGAGAGAACAGTTGGGGATACAAAATGGGGAATACTTTTTTAGACAATTCAGTATTTTCTGATTTACCCTGATACTGTACCCAATGAAAAGTAAAAAAAAAAAGTACACAAATTAAGTTGAAAACATTTAATTAGATCAAGAAGGATAACTTCAATTCTAAAACTGTGCTTTATATTTAAATGACCAAGTTCTTAAGCCTTACAAAGAACTTGAGTGAGATACAAAAATAATGTCTGGTATCTACAGACCCGGGAGTAACCAATGAATGACTTACTCTGACGGACGGTTTCCTTATCAGCAGAAGTCACAGAATGGTTAGAACCGGGAGGGCCTTAGACACCTACCAGAGCCCCCAATTCTAGTGGTTCTCTGCTCTCAGGGAAACCACAGTTGAACTGAAGAAGCAAGACAAATCCACATGAAATAGTAACCAAAACTGTTCACTCTCTTGTCAGTCGAGCACTGAATGAATTACAGACAGGAATATAGGAATTCAAACCAAGGGGTCAACATGTGGGCTGGATCATCCCAGAAGGCTTCATGTCAGTCTCAAATAATGGGAAACTATAAATAAATATCTTCATTCCCTGGTAATTGTGAAGAAATGCTGAATGAAACATTTTCTGAGCATGTGGAGAAAACATTTAAGAACTTCAAGTTTTAGACATTTGACCATTTTAGAACTTCAAACTTAAGATGAGTTTGCTCATTCAGTTTAGGTTCAATATGAATTCAGTGCTTATAATCCTTAAATGGTCCAAAGTAGAGGCCTCTGAGGAAAAGATAATTAGACCCTGCTTACTGAACAAAAATCAGAGTATTAATCCAATCCAAGTAGGTTGGACCATAAAACGATGAAAGTAGTGAAGAGTTGGGGCCAGTTTTTTGGAGTGGGTGGACGGGGTTGTTGATCAAAATACCTTTATCAGAATAAAAGGAATCTTCCTGGCTGCTGCAAACAGAAAGTAAGACCTGAACCCAGGAAACTGGAGCCATTTTGCCCAGCCCAAATCAAGAGGACCGGAGACACAGCAGGCCAGCTTCACTTAATAAGGTTCTACAAGTTAAAGGCAGGAGGGGGAAGACAAGAACCTGCTCCAGGGTGAAACTAGAACAAAACAGGCCCCAGAAAGCAGATCACAAGCCAGGAGTGTAAGATCTGGAGTTGTTACAAACCTGCCTGCCTTTGTTAGTGTTTCTTCCACCACTGGACCATGCTCTGTAGATTAACATCCCCACCGGAAGGATATCACAGGTCTTAGCAACAAAACTTTGAGTGCATCTAAGAAACACATAGCACTCAATGTCCAGTGATTGGGATGTGAGATAACCAAGGCAGCTATAAGGACATGGTTATTGAAGCTCTGGAAACCTTTAGTCACTGTTAATCTCTGCTAAAATGTTTAAAATTCCCAGGAGAAGATTTCTAATTATTGTAGGCTTATTCCTAGATCAACCAGGTATGTGCAGCACGATAGGGCCTCTGGGCACCCATGTTATGTACTGGGCTATTCCTGGATGAAGGAGAATTGTTGGGATCGAGACAATGACTCCATTTTGAGTTTACCAGTGTCTGAGACTTCATTCATTCACTCATTCATTCATTCGTTCATGGAGACGGCATATCATAGCAGTGTGGTTCAGGTGGCAAGCTCTAGAACCAAATGCTTGGGATCAATTCCTGGCTCTATCTATTACTAACATTGTATTTTCTTCACCTATCAAAAGCAGTTATAGTACCTATCTCACAGGATTGCAGTGAGTAGTAAAAGACTGAACCTAGAATAGTGCCTGGAAATAATAAGTACCCAATAAATTTTAGCTATTATTATTATTCATTCAAAAATTTTTAATGAAAACTGATTATGCCTCAAGCACAGTATGAGGTCTTCCTTATCCTTTAGCACAAACCTACCCTTCAACTGCATTCCTAACCTAGTCACCAAGTAGGAATGTGAGAGTCATCCTAAACTCCTTCCTCTCCCTCACTGGCTACTTCTAGAGAGGGCCAGGTTGCACCTATTAAACATCTGTCAGCTCCCTCCCTCCTTTCTATTCCTCGCTATCACTGCCTGACTCAAGCCTTCTTTCATTTCTCTAACATTACAGTAATCTCCTCTGTGCCTCCCTAGGTATTTTATTATTTTTGTGTATCTTAACTCATCTATTCTCCATCTTGATTCTATATTGTCTTTTTAAAACACATAGCTGAGAATATCATTCACTTGCTTAAAGTCCTGTATAAGATAAACTAACCGCTCCTTCTGGGCACACAGGCCTTTGTGATCTGGCCCAGCCTGTCTCTCCAGCCCATTCCCCAGCCCTTGCCCTGTACCCACACTAAACAGGCTGGGGTTCCCTGACTGTACGATGCTGATCCTGCTGCTGGGCCACCTATCACTCCATCTGCCTGACAACTCCTCTTCTTACACTAATGTTAATTATCTAACCAATAAATACTTCCTAACGATTATCATGAGTAAAGCCTGTGACAAGTTCAGGGAGCACAATGATGAACACACTCAATCTTTTCTTTCCCATAGGAAAAGTAACTTTGAGGCTCTCGTGAGAGAAATGAAGTATGGAAATTCAGGTAAAGTTGTATCGGATTTTGCACTGTTTCCCTCACTAGTTGGATATCTTATGAAAGTAAAGGAATTGAATATATTTTGGCATCAAGTCCAAAAGCCCTCAGCAGATTTCAATCTCAACAGTAAACTGTGACACAGTAGATCTACTCATTTTGGCTCATACAGCTATAATGTGTTAGAAAAGATTGATTTGAACTATAAAAAAAAAATGATCAGAAAGTTGCTTCAATATGGTGCTATAAAGTTACAAGCTATTAATTAGTCACTACTTTTTAAAAGATGAGTAACTAGAAGTTCCTGTGATTGTCTAGGGGTAATAACAGGTTGGGTTTATTTTTACATGATTTTTAAATAACATGAAGTATGGTCAATTCAAACAACTTTAAAAATCATGCCTTCCTAAAATATCTTAACATAATAAAGGCCATATATGACAAACCCTCAGCCAACATTATACTTAATGATGAAAAGCTAAAAACCTTCCCTCTAAGATCAGGGAAAAGGCAAGGCTGTCTACTATCACCAGTTATTCAATATAACATTGGAGGTCCTAGTGAGTGCAATCAGACAAGAGAAAGATATAAAAGTCATCCAAATAGGAAATGAAGAAGTCAAACTCACTATTTGTGGATGACATGATTCTCTATATAGAAAATCCTAAAGACTTCACAAGAACACTACTAGAAATAATAAGCAAATACAGTAAAATCTCTGGCTACAAAATCAATGTTTAAAAGTCCTTAACTTTCTTATAGTCTAATAATGAAGTGTCAGAAAAAAAAGTGGAAAAAATAATTCCTTTTGCAATCACAACAAAAAGAAAAAAATACCTAGGAATAAATTTAATGAAACAAGTGAAGGACCTAAAGAAATCAAAGGAGATACAAAGAAATGGAAAGATATTTTGTGTTCTTGGATTGGAAGAATCAACATAGTTAAAATGACCATATTACCTAAAGCATTATACAGATTTAATGCAATCCCCATCAAAATCTCATCAGCATTTTTTAAAGAAATGGAACAAAAAAATCATCAGATTTATATGGAAGCACAAAAGACCGCAAATTGCCAAAGCCATCCTGAGAACAAAGAACGAAGCTGGAGGCATCACTCTGCCTGACTTCAAATTATACTACAAAGAGACAGGAATCAAAACGGCATGGTACTGGCAGCAAAACAGACACACGGACCAGTGGAACAGAATCGAGAATCCAGAAGTAAACCAATATTTATATGGGCAAAGAATTTCCGACAAAAGCCCCAAAAACATACAGTGGAGAAAGGAAAACTTCTTTAATAAATGGTGCTGGGAAAACTGGAAAGCCACCTACAAAAGAATGAAACTAGACTGTTGTCTATCACCACACACCAAAATTAACTCAAAATCGATTAAGGACTAGAATATAAGACCCAAAACAATAAAATGCGTAGAAGAAAACAGGAACTAAACTCAAGGATTTTGGACTTAAAGAGGATTTTGTAAATTTGACCTCAAAAGCAAGGGAAGTAAAAGCTAAAATAAATGATTGGGACTACGTCAAACTAAAAAGCGTCTGCTCAGCAAAAGAAATCGTCAACAAGGAAAAGAGAGAACCATTGAATGGGAAAATATATCTGCAAGCAATGCCTCTGATAAGGGCCTAATATCCAAAATATACAAAGAACTCATACAACTCAATAACAACAAAAAAACAAATGATCCAATCAAAAAATGGGCAATGGACCTGAACAGATACGTCTCCCTAGAGGACATACAAATGGCCAACAAATGTATGAAAAGATATTCAACATTGCTAGCTATTAGGCAAATGAAAAACAAAACCATAATGATATACCATCTCACACCTGTTAGAATAGCTGTAATCAACAAAACACGTAATAACAAATGTTAGAATGGTGGCACTGCATATTGGTACAGCCACTATGGAAAACAGTACGGAAGTCCCTCAAAAAACTAAGAATTGATCTACCACATGATCCAGCGATCCTTCTACTGAGTTTTTACCCCAAAGACTTGAAAACCATATCCAAAAAGATATTTGCACACCGATGTTCATAGCAGCATTATTCACAGTGGCCAGGACATGGAAGCAACCAAAGTGTACTACGATAGATGATTGGCTAAAGAAACTGTGGTACATATGTACAATAGAATAGTACTCAGCCATAAGAAGAGATGAAATACTGCCATTTACAACAACATGGATGGTTGTCATAATCATGCAAAGCGAAATAAACCAGACAGAAAAAATTGAAAACCACATGATATCACTTATATGTGGGTTATAAACCTAAAAGTAACAAATGAACAGGACAAACAAACAGAGACTCAGGGTCATGGACTATAGACTAGTGGTTACCAGAGGGTAGGGCAGGAGGGGGGGAGGTAGACAGGGTAAAGGAGATCAAATATAGGGGGATAGGGGAAGGATGAAGTGGGTAAAGGGGATCAAATATATGGTAGCTGAAGGAAACTAGACTTTGGGTGGTAAACACACAATACAATATACATGTCAAATGATAATGTACACCTGAAAATTACATAATTGTATTAACCAATGTTACTCCAATAAACTTAAAAAAATCTTGCCTTCCTAATTCATATATTTTTTACATCACTTATTGAATGAAGCACTTATTGCATAAGCACAGGCTGCCTACAAAGACAAGTAGAGGATTAAACTCAAAACCTTCCTCATTCTTCCAGCAACGCCGACACAATTCATTCAAAATCCCAGATCTGCAGAATGTCAGTCACATTGAGATAGAAGCCCTGCTCTGGGCAAAGATTTGTAATAATGCTCAACTCCTACTGGATTTTCCAGTAGATTTTCGGTCTTCCACACCAGTTTTTAGGACCCTTGCGGGCAGGATCCTGTCATATTCATGGTTGGACAAACAGGTCACTGAGGAATCTGGCATAGAGAAGGTGCCTGATAATTGTATGCTGGACTGACCTTGGCTCAGCTCAGCTCCAACAGAGATGCTGTTGCCCTTCTCTGTCTCTGTGAGGAGATAATGTACAGTTCCTTCCTAAGAACTACTGCCCAGCTGCAATGGGGCCTATCAGCTTAAACATTTACATTTCTCAGCTCCAACTGATATCCACCTTCTTCATTAATTTTCATGTGGCTTAAGCACTAATTTACTAAAGACAAACCAACTGAAACATTCTGATTCAGGGCGTGACACACAATCACTCTGGAAAATGACATATTTCTACCATACCATACCAGTGAAAGTAAGAACAAAAAGCAGTTATTGAATAATGAAATTTTTTTCTCGGGCAAAGCATGTGATTTTAATGGTTATCTGACATCGGCCTAGTAACCCTAGCTAGCATGTTGTACCATCAGGTGCTTTAGGAAACTGAAAACTTGAACTGTTACTTCCTATACCAGTTGCCCCAGTTTAGCAGTGTAGCCATTTCGCATTAGTCTTATTTTAAATAGCCAGAGCAAAACCTCACTTTTGAAAAGTTCATTAACAAAGTCTCACCATGAAGAGAGCAGCCCTGTGACTCATTTTTGGATACTCGTGTGGAAATAACAACTCCTCCCTTTGCTGACAAACGGCTTAAACAAGTGCGTGAGAACCACAGGAAGTAATAATACAGATCTCAGCTGGTGTCAGCGGAGTCTAGAATTCCCTCTCGCTGACAGTATGGTTCTCATAAGCGCTGCCACTTTTTCCTGTCTTCGTTCTAAAAAGAGTCTCATGTGGGCTTGGAAGGAGCTGTTTCAAGGCTGTATCAACGTCTCCGTATTTCCTGGCTCCTGAGTCATACTGCCAAGTCAAGAAGTACCCATTCTGGTATTTTTGAGAAAGTGCAACCTAATAGGTAGTGAAGAGGTGGTCAAACCGAAGTAATGCCCAACTAATTAAAAAAACAAACAAACACACACAAAACACACCCCCCCCCCAAATTCCAGCCTTTTGACTTAAAGCAAAAGTAGTCTTCGGCGTATACTTCAGGGAATCCTATCAACAGGTATCTCTGAAATAATTTTAAAAGCCTTAAATGTACAGTTCCTTGCCTACCAGGAGACAGAAAGAAAAGGAAAAGAAAAGAAAAGAAAAGAAAAGAAAAGAAAAGAAAAGAAAGAAAAAGAAAGAAAGAAAGAAAGAAAAAGAAAGAAAGAAAGAAAGAAAAAAAGAAGAAAGAAAGAAGAAAGAAAGAAGAAGAAGAAAGAAAGAAAGAAAGAAAGAAAGAAAAAAGAAAAATAAACATAACCACTCCTCTCCATATGAGAGACCCCATGCCGTGTTCCCTGACATGCCAGACACGAAATCCCACCGGAGGCATCCCTCCGGTCCCGGAGCAGCCAGCCCCCCACCCCAGGGCGCCTCTGCTTGCAGCTCTCCGCGTACAGCCACGCGGGACGTGTCCTCGCTTCTGGGGCAGTTAGGGAGAGAAAAAGAGGCGCAAGGAGAAAAAACGAACCAGGAACCAGCCGGAGCGTGCGAACCGAGAAGCCCTGCCGCGCGCGGGCGCCTGTCCCGCGCTGCGCTCGCTCGGTCGTGGGAAGGAAGCCCGCGGCGCGACTCCCCGCGCGTCGGGCAGCAACTCCGCCGCCACCCCAGCTCCGCGCTGCCGGCCCAGCCCCTCGGCGTCGGCAGCGCCCACAGCTGGGGATCTGGCCCCGCCCCGGACAGACAGCGCCGCGTCCTCACGCGCGTCCCCGCCGGGTCAGGTGTCTGTGCGCTACTGACCTTGGGAAGCGGTGGGTGGATGCTGCCCCCAGGTACGATACAACCTCCTCCCCACCTCCCTGTTTCGCGCCCCTCACCCGGAGGCGCTGGACTTTCCCCGGGAATCCCCGCTGCGCTGGTGACGTTGGCCGCCGGGTGAGTTTCCCGCAGCGGGGACTCTAGCAGGCGGGTCTGAGTGTGGGCGTGATGACCAGGGCAGCGGCTGGCCCTGCAGCTGCGGCTGCCCGAGGCTGAGGTCACCCCGAGGCTGAGCACTGCCTTCCCAGAACCCACCCGGACTCACTCCCCTCAGCTGGGCCTAACGCTAGCAGGGTTCATTCATTCATTCAACACCAGTCAAGGGTCCACCAAGTGCTGAGAATGCAACCGTGGTCAAAAATACCGTAAGACCCTGCCCTCGAGGACCTGGCATTCCAGCGGGGAAAGATAAAGTGTGTATTATGCGTGAACTTTATTTTATGGTATCTTGCAAAATAAGGCTGAAGCTTAAGTTAGGAAGTGTTCAAAAAAAGAATAAAAGCACCACACTGATGGAGAATGTCAAGGAAACGCAGGCTCCAACTGAAGAGCTCCCCATAGTTAAAACTGGAACAATTTGAGCTCCGAAATAAATAAAGTAGTATTGGATTATCACCCAAAGTAAAGAAATCCACGAGTCCATAATGATATAAATAAATGGTTGAATAAATAAATAAATGGTGTAGAAGAGATAAATCGCCCCTGCAGAAGAATTTCTAATAATTTATGTGGGTACTCCACCCTCAAAGAGGAGAAGAACTTTCCACTCCTTAAGTATGGGCTGCTCATAGTGACTTTCTCCCCCAAAATACAGTATGGAATGGGGGGAAAGAGTAACTTTAAAGGGAGACACTTGAAAAACACTACCTCAGCCAGGTGATCGAGGTCAACATTAACAGTCATGAATATATTGATAGTATGCATTTGACATGATGTGGTGAAAATGACACTTAACCTCTGTGGTCTTCCTCTCCCAAACTGATAACCCCAGTCTTGAGAAAAACATTAGAAAAAGTTCAATAGTGGGACAGTCTACAAAACACCTGACCAAAATTCCTCAAAGCTGTCACTATCATCAAAAACAAAGGAAATCTGAAAAACATCCAGAGCCTACAGGAGCCTAATGAGAATGACAATTAAATGTAATGTGGTATTTTGGATGGGGTCCTGGGACAGAAGAATGCCATTAGGTAAAAACTAAGGAAATCTAGTATAGACTAGCACTAAAGTATCAAATTGGTTCATGAGTTGTGATGATACACCATACTAATGTAAAATGGTAATAATAGAGAAAATGGGAACAGAGTTTATACTGTCTTTGCAATTTTTATGTAAATATAAGATCATTCCCCCCAAAAAGTTTATTTTAAAAATAAAGCAAAATAAAAAGGATGGGTGGGGTTATAATAAACTAATATATATATGTGTGTGTGTGTATATGGCAAAAGCATCTAAGATAAGAAAACATCTGAGGAGGAAACAACGTGGATATTGGAGTTAAGGCTCTTTCAAGCTGGAGGGATCTGCAGATGAATGCTCCGAGGTAAGAGCATGCTTGGCTTCTTAGAGTAATAGCAGTGTGGGCGGAACAGAATGAGTGGGGGAAGAGTGACAGGTGGTAGGGTGAGGGGTCGGGAACAGAATATGTGGGGCCTTGGTGGTCACGATAGCTTGAAATTTTTACTTTGATCGAGAAGGGAAGACATTAAAGAATTTTTAGCAGAGGAGTGACATGTGGGGTTTTTTTTGTCTTGTTTCTTAGTCCACTGTTGTGTTGAGGATAGAGTAGGGCACAAGGATGGAAGCCGGCCAACCAGTTAGGAAGCTGTGATGGTTAACTTTATGTGTCAACTTGACTAGACCACAGATGCTATTTCATACTTTCTCCTCTGGTGCTCTGGTAATTTGGTAAACATTATTTTGGATGTGTCTTGATGAGATTAAATTTGGATCTGTAGACTGAGTAAAGGAAACTGCCCTGCCTGATATGGGTGGGCCTCATCAACCTGGCGAAAGCCTAAATAGAACAAAAAACAGGGTAGGGGAGAATTTTTTCTCTCGGCCTGTCTTTAATCTCCGTCATCAGTTTTCTCCTGCCTTCAATTTCCCTCCAAACTGGAACTTACACCATTTGCTCTCCTGCATCTCAGGCTTTCAGACTCAGGCTAACTTAGATCACCAACATTCCTGGGGCTCCAGCTTGACAACTACAGATCTTAGGACTTCTCAACCTCCATAGTCACATGAGCCAATTCCTTATAATGAATCTCTCTCTCTCTCTCTCTGTCTCTATCCAAATCTATCAACCAATGGATAGATAGTGATGTCTGTCATTGGTTCTTTTCTCTAAAGACCCCTGACTGATGCAAAGACAGAGCAGTGGAGCTGGTGAGCAGTGGGCAGGTTCTGGATGCGGTCACAGGGAGAGGCCGACAACTCTGAGTCATGGGATGTAGGGTGTGAGAGAGAAAAAGGAATCAAGGATAAGTCAAAGTTTTTACTTGGAGTAACTAGAAGAAAAGAGGTTCCTTCTGCTGAGATCAGGAAGACTGCCTGTGAAGCAAGTTTGGGGGTGAGGGAGGGGCAGGGAGGATTGATGGTGATTAAAAGTTCTGTTTTAGACATTGTAAGTTTGGAGTTGTCAAGTTGTCAAAAAGGCAGCTGGATAGATGAGTCTGGGATGGTGACATCAATTTGGAAGTCTTCCACATATACATGGTTCGTTGACAAGGTCTAGACCAACCTGGGTTCTCTGCAATTGATCTGCCCACCTTCAACTATAAATATACATATAGAATTCAGATTTCTGAAATCCTAGTCCTGGGGCCCTTCAAAAAAGCTCAGAGATCACGAAGATGAAGAATCAAGAAAGGAGAATGAGATAGGAGGTAAATTAACAAAGAATGGTGTTCCAGAAGGCAAATGAAAAGGTTTCAAGAATGATCAACTTTGTCAAGTGCTTCTAAAAGGGATAAAATTAGTACTGAAAACTGAGCAACGGTCTTGGCCAGATAGAGGCCAATGGAACACCTCATAAGGAGAGTATTGGTGATGTGTGGTGATCTTTGGAGTGGGTCCAGAGAAAATAAGAAGAGAGTAAATAGAGATAGAATAATGGGGCCATAGCTGGAAGGAAATGTATCGTAAAAGGAGAGATTTCTTTTTTTTAATTAGAAGATGTATATATGTTTGTATGGTCATGAGAATAGCCCAAAGGGAAAGAAAAAGGGATGATGGAAAGAAAAGGTGAGAAAAGAGATAATGGCTAGAGTGATATTCTTGAGTAGATGAGCAGGGATGGGATCCAATGCACAAATGGAACGTTGGGGTAAATAGAAGATAGACTCCTTCCATTAACAGGAAGGGAGGCAGAATGTGTGGGCACAGATGCTGGTGAATGTGCAGGCAGGAACGAGACTTATCAGTGAAGAAGCGAAGTCACCAACTGAGAGTGAGGAATAGACAGGAAAATTGAGAAGAGAGGAGAAAGTATGAAATAGCATCTGGGGACAGTGAGAGATTAAATGGACTTTGAAAAGGTAGCCGAATTGTTGGGTAGTACTAAGGGTTCATTTGAAGTCAGAGATCGTGAATAAAAAGGGCAGCCAGTCAATATAGTTTTGTGTCCTTATCAGCTTCCTTTGCCTATGTGGGTGCAAGTAAAACTAGGCCGAGGTGCAGATATAACCAGAACGTGGAGTTGCCAGGTGTATATGCTGGAGGAGAAAGCGACAGGGTATTTAGAGTCTGTGCAACGGAATGATTATAATGAAAGACCATGGCATCTAAACCAAGTAAGGAAAGAAGAGAGGATGTGAATGATGGCGATGAGGCCAAGTAAAAGGTGTTAGGTCAATGGATTGGAGGTTCCAGGGCACCAAGAAACTGCTGCAGTTGAGGGGTTAGAGACATTCAGTTGAAAAAATGAAAGTTGGTTATCAGAGAATGGAATCTTAGAGACTTGCATTATGAATGGATGCAGATATTGATAATGACAAGGTCTAGACCAACCTGGGTTCTGTGCAATTGATCTGCCCACCTTCAACTAGACTCCCAGGTAGGTCTTCTGTGTTTCATACATTTTTCTGGAGAGGTTGCCTCTCACCTCCAGTATGGATTTTTTGAGCCATGAGGACTTATGAGGAATTTCGGGTAAAGCCCAGATAAAGCAGGGCAAGCAGTTGGAAATGGGCATGGCTGACACATAAAGGCTGTCACCTGTATATACTATCTTGTATACTACTGCCATCCAGATGTGAAGAGCTCATAAACCCATTGAATCTCAGGGTTGGAAGATCATCTAGCCTAGCCACACCCTCTGGTGCAACAACACTCCCATAGCCTTCAGCTAAATAATCATTTTATATCTGCACACAGGGCAGTAATCACCAAAGAGCATTTCTCTTTTCCATGCTAGTTTGCAAACTCCTCGAGGATGTATGTTTAACATATCTTTTTTATATTGTGATAAAATATATGCGACATAAGATTTACCATTGAAACCATTTTAAAGTGTACAGTTCAGTTGCATTAAGTACATTTGCGTTGCTGTGCAAACATCACCGTCATTTCCAGAACTTTTTCATCTTCCCTAACTTATAGCTCTGTACCCATTAAACACTAGCTCTCCATCTTCCCTTTCTCCAGCCCCTGACAACCACCATTCTGCTTTCTGTCTTTATGAATTTGACCACTCTAGATACCTCGTACAAGTGGAATCATGTAGTGTTTGTGTTTTTGTTACTGGCTTATTTCGCTCAGCATAATGTCCTCATAGTTCATCCATGTTGTAGCATGTGTCAGAATCTCCTTCCTTTTTAAGGCTGAATAATACTCCTCTTTCAGTCTCTGTTTTTATTTCTCTAGGGTATATGCCTAGACTTGGATTTGCTGGATCATATTGTAATTCTACATGTAATTTTGTCATTATACTGTTTCCACAGTGGGTGACCATTTTATATTCATGCTAGCAATTTATCCATCTTTTTGCCAACACTTGTTATTTTCATGTAACCTATCATTGATTTCCTCTGTGTTTGACATCCTGCTGGCTACATAATGTTGTTATATGAGGAATTGAGTAGCTGTTATTAACCCTGTCAAAAAGGGCAATGAGGTTAAATGAATCAACTTGTACTCTGCAAGCCCCACCTCACACATCTTGTTCTAGATCTACACTATTACTGTAGCCACATGTGGCTACTTAGATTTAAATTACTCGAAGTTGGACACAATTTTAGTGCAGTTCCTCAGTCTCATTAGTGACATAGCATAGCAGCCACCATAACCATAAAAACTAGTGGTTATTAGTGTCCAAGATGGACAGTCCAGAATGGGACATTTCCGTTATTGCAGACAGTTCTTTGGTTACTGTCTGCAATAATGGAAATGTCCCATTTGGACAGCACTTTCTAGATACTGGTAAGTACTTCTGCTTTGTCTCATAAATCATATTTAGATAAGCTTCTCCACAACTGGACAGCTTCAAATTTGAGACAAAGAGCCTTCTTTTAGGAGGGAGGAAACATGCCACCTAAAAACCCTGTGGCTCATTAGCACATAAATGGCTGCTTTCTGAGTTCTCAAATTTTTATATTTAAATGTTGTATTTATGCTTTCAGCGATTATGTGGTTCTGCTGCTCTTGATGATCACCTTTAAGAAGACAGACTTCTTCCACCGACATCAGCATACCTCGAAAAGGGGGAATCATCTGGCAAAAATTTCACTTTGCCAGCTGTGTTCGAGGCTCCCATTCGACCAGATATTGTGAACTTTGTTCACACCAACTTGTGCAAAAAGAATTTTAGAAGTACGTATCACGGGGGCTTCACATTTGCACCAACCAAAACCTGCTGCCATTGGCATCGCAGGATTAACACAACACAGAAGCGATGTGCCCTCTGCTCTGCCCTGGCTGCCTGGGCCTTAGCAGCACTGCTCATGTTTAAAGGTCATCGTATTGAGGAAGTTTCTGAGCTTCCCTTGGTGGTTGAAGATAAAGTTGAAGGCTATAAGAAGACCACAGAAGCTGTTTTGCCACTTAAACTTAAGGCCTAGAATGATATCAGAAAGGTCCATGCCTTTCAGTGAATGAGAACTGGCAAGGGCCAAATGAGAAACTGTTACCGTATCACCGTATCCACCACAGGGTTCCTTGCATCATCTATAATGAGGATGACGCCATCATCGAAGCCTTCAGAAACATCCCTGTAATTACTCTGCATAAGGTAAGCAAACTCAACATTTTGAAACTTGCTCCTGGTGGGCCATTTCTGCATTTGGACTGAAAGTGCTTTCTGCATTTGGAGGATCTATACGGCACTTGGCGTAAAGCTGCCTCTTTCAAGAGTAACTACGGCCTTCCCATGGACAAGACACTCAATACAGACCTTAGCAGAATCTTGAAAAGCCCAGAGACCCAAGAGCCATCTGAGCACCATGCAAGAAAATTCATCACGGAGCCTTGAAGAAGAATCCACCGAAAAACCTGAGAATCGTGATACAACTAAACTCATGTGCAAAGACCATGTGCTGGAACACCATTCCTCACCAGGCCACAATCACAAGCTCCAGGTGGATAAAGCAGCAGCAGCGCCAGAAGCCAAGATGGGAAGGGGTTCCAGGCACGAAGCCTGCGGTAAGGAAGAAAAGAAAGAAGGCTGCTGGAATTATGAAGCAGAAGAAGCCTTTGGCGGGAAGAAAGACTGCAGCTACCAAGAAAACAGCAACTGAGAAAAAGCCCGCAGGAAAGAAACCACACAGAAGAAAAATCACCTGTTGCATAAACTTAAATTTGTTTATTCCACAAAGGTCAAATCACTTAGAACAGCTAATTTTGAAAAAAAAAAAAAACAAAAACAAAAACGTGATCTAAGAGGCAGTGAGTAATGTGAAGAAAAAAGAACACAGAGTTACTAAACTATTTAAATCCTTCTCTACATTATTCAAAAACACTTATCTACTAAATCATAAGTTTTAAAAAATATTCTCAGATTTACAGTGGAGATGATGTCTATTCCACTTACTACTTTTTACCCAAACCCTGGCACAATACCTAGGACATTGGGGAATATCAATAAATGTTTGTTGAATGACGAGTAAATAAATGACCAAAGTAGGCACTGAGCTGAACTTGGGGAAGCTCAAGGCACTGAGACAGCATTTTTAGAGAGTGGCACCCAGGCATAACGAGATAGAGCACTGATACGGTTTTAAAAGATTTTTCATTTTTTACCAAACATGTATTTTAAGCTGTGCTTCTTTCTCCCATTGTTCCAACAGTAGCTTAAAACTTAATTCCTACCAGGATCTTGTCAAGTGCATGTTTATAAAGCTTCAACTCTGTTTTATAGACACTTATCACCAATGATTATAATAACAAGACAAAATAAGTTTTTAGATTTTTATACTGTCAGCACGTGTGCAGATATCTTCTGTTTGCCCCGTCAGATAGACTTTCTACCTCCCTCCATTCCGCTCTCACCCCCAGGAGGTTGATCTGAGTGGATTTTTCTAACAGGCTTCTGTGTGCTTTGGCTTCCCTTGGGCTTGGCCAACAGGGCACTCCAGCAGGAGAGCAGAAGCAGGGGATGAGGGCAGGGAATTTATTCCAAACAGAAGGGCTCTCTGTGTCCCTCAACAGAAGGTCACTGTTCTCTAAGGTGGCCCATTATACATGATTCCTCTCCTTCCTGGTTCCCGATTCGTCTCCCTACTCAGGCGTCTCAGGCCCGGGGTATGACAGCCCAGGGGGATGTCCCTTACAGTTCCCACCCTGCTTACACCTTTATAGTAGTATAAACCTTATCTATAAACCTTTCTTGAATTATTCTAATCTGAATGCACCATCGGTTTTATGTTGGCACTCTGATACAGGATCCTTAAACTCAAGATTTAAATGTACAATTATTAGCAAACATCGGATCATTAAAGAATATAACTCCAGAATGCTAACACCAGTGTTAGAGATAACCAGTACTTATTGTTCGGTTACAATGTGCCAAGCACTGTGTTAACGTTTTCATATATTATTTCATTGACTTCTCGTCACATATTTAAGTCTCCTGGCTGCTGTCCCAACGTCAGCAAGCAAAAGACCCTGGATTCAAATCCTAGTGTCTGACACAAAAGTCCAAGTTCTTAAACACTAATGAAGAGTCTAAGAACATCATCAAAGACCACAAAAGTACCAAAAAATAAAGCAAATGATTTCTTTCATCCTGTTACCTACACTCAAAGAGCAATGTCAAAATCTAAGTAAGCTTAGAAATATTATTAAAAGAAAAAATAATGCAACAGATAACTCATAGAAAAGCAAATTTTTGTTGTTCAGTAAGCTTATCTTCCTGTGCATGGTTCACAAGGAGGGGTAGAAAAAGTGGTGGAAATTGTATTATTTTGGTATTAATTTTTTTCTTGCCTATAATTCCTGAAATGACATTGCTGTATTCTTATTTTAACATAAAGTGCAATTAAGTGAAAACTTTCCTCTGATAACTTGACATACTTGTAAGAGGTCTGGAGTTTAGCATGTACTGGCTGCTTTATGCATACAAATAGAATATTTTCTGTGAAAGAGAATGGGCTAAAAAAAGCTAGTCCAGAGAGAGTAGACTTGATCTGCTTAATAGCTCTTAAGGGAAACCAATTTTTCTGCAACTGTGATTTTGCATAACAAGTTGCAAAACTATTTTAAGATGAGACTGTTACTCAATACTCATTTCTGGTAAACCCCTTTTTGCACCATGGCCCTGTCCTGCAGAACTCATAAAAGTGAAACAAAAGCATAAACAAAAGGTAACAAATAAGCCGTGCCTTTTACAGATAATAATTTAGTCGTAAGCCTTTAAATACTGGTTTTGAATCTGAATAATTAAATTAGTTCTCAATAGCATAATTTTCACAAATAGGCTAAACAGTTTTACATTCATATGAATTTGTGCTATTTGTTTAGAAACTATATTTCTATTCCAAAAAGCCTTACATTGGGGCTGAGATTTGATTTTCTTCTCTTTTTCCTCCTCTTCATCCATTTCATCCCCTTGCTGCAGCTCCATGTCTTTATTCGTCTTACTTTTCCCTTTAACACACTCTTCAGATGGACTTCCTTCCTTGAATATGGTTTATAATTTCTGTGAGTTCATGAACCACAGCCAGCATCCCTCCATGACCCTAAAGAAAATTTAAAAATATAATATTGGCACCACAAAAAAAAACATGTTTCATAGGATGAATATGTTTTTTAAGATGAACATACTAAAAGTAATAGTGAAAACAGATTGAAATCTGAGTGGTAGACTCACAAGTTCAATCTATAAAGTCTTTTCTTGAGAATACCGGCCTTTGGGACGATGATCTGTTGAGGAGACCTTGGAGACACTGACAGATGTTCTTCTCAGTCCGCAGTTCCTTACCTTACTTGTGTACCCCAAGTGTAAGGAGGAATCTTTGGTAGGAGCTGACGTGGCCTTGCATCACTAAGCTCCGGGTGTTGAAAGCAGGCCACTCCAGCTGATTTCTTTAAACCTTATTTTCTACAAGTTGGTGATGGGCAAAGATGAATTATGAAACAGGAACTTTTGCTACAACTCAACATCCCTAGTCACAAAGAAACATTTACAAAACAAATGCCCCCCACAAATCAGAATTGATTACAATGCACGTCTAAGTGGGGGACATAATCTATTCATACCTTATTTCTTTCATGGTCCTACTACATCATCTCTCCAATTTAAGTAATGAGTGGACCCCTCTTCAAAGAAAAAGAATATATGGCACCAAGTGTTGATACATTATTTCTACTCTAATGTTACCCAAATATACTATTAATACAATGTTATCTACATAAGCATAGTATAAATTCCTATGGCTACAGACTATAAAACCCAAACAAATCTACACACTAAAATATAAAATTGATGATATTATAATAAACATTGATTTAATGTTTTGATGAAGCGAACCCCCAAATCTTTGTTCTAAAAGTAGAAAAGTGCACTGCAGTACTTTACTCGTTGTCTATGATTCTCTTTATTTCGAAGACAATCGGCACTCATTTGAATGATGCTAATTATCATTGCTATGATAGTTTTCCTTTTAAAATATACATTTATCTTGAATCATCAATTCATGAATTTTTCAGCTTTATTAAGATATAACTGACAAAATTGTAAGACATTTAAAGTGTGCAAGTGATATATGTATATATACATTGTGAAAAGATTATCACCATCTAGATAATTAATACGTCTATCACCTCTCATATTGATCTTGTTTTTGTGAGAATATTTAAGTTTTGCTCTCAGCAAATTTCAATTACATATGACCATAGTCACTATGTTTGCGTTAGATCCTCATACCTTATAGCTGAACATTTGTACTCTTTCACCAACCTCTTCCTGTTTTCCCCACCTCAGCCCCTGGCAATCAGTTTTCAGCTCCATTTCTATGAGTTTGAGTTTTTTTAGAGTCCACATATAAGTGATACCATGCGGGATTTGTCTTTCTCTGTCTGTCTTATTTCACTCAACAAATGTCCTCAAGTTCTATCCATGTTGCTGCAAGTGGCAGGATTTCCTATATACACCACATCTTCTTTATTCATTTATTCGATGGACATTTAGGTTGTTTTTATGTCTTAGCTATTGTGAATAATGTCACAATGAATATGGGAGGGCATACGTCTTCTTGAGTTACTATTTTTGTTTTCTTCAGATATACAAATACACAGAAGTGGGATCACTGAATCATATAGTAGCTCTAGTTTTAATTTTTTGAGGAACCTTCATACTGTTTTCCATAGTGCCTGCACCAATTTACATTTTTACTAACAATGCACAAGTGTTCCCTTTTCTCCACTTCACAGTCAACACCTATTATCTCTTGTCTTTTTGATGATAGCCATTTGAACATTTGAACAGGTGTGAGGTTTGCATTTCCCTGATGATTAGTGATATTGAGCACCTTTTCATGCACCTGTTAGCCATTGGTGTCTTATTTAGGATATGTCTATTTAGTTCCTCTGCCTACCTTTTAATCAGATTGTTTCTTTGCTCTTGAGTTGTATGTGTTCTTTACATGTTTTGGATGTTAGCCCTTAATCAGAGATATAATTTACAAAATTTTCTCCCATTCTATAGGCTGCCTTTACATTATGCTGATGGTTTCCTTTGAGGTGCTAAAGCATGTTTATTTTTTCTTTTGTTGCCTTTGCTTTTGTTTCCCTATGTTTTCTTCTAGGAGTTTCGTGGGTTTAGGTCTTAAGATTAAATCTTTAATCCATTTAGAGTTGATTTGGGGGCATGGTGTAATTTAGGGGTTCGGTTTCATCATTTTGAATGTGGCTGTCCAGTTTTCCCCACACCAGTTATTGAAGATGTTGCAGTCACAAGGCCTGTGTGCTCGGTGCATCAACTATTTAATATTCAAGAGATCAGCATTTGGAATAAAAAAGATGTATTTATCAAAAAGGCCCCTTTACAGAAGATGAGAGCATTCTGGTTTCCTCAAGTCCATCTTAAGCACTGCCTTCAAGCCCAAGTGTCTTTCATCACAAGTAGGAGCAGGGGAAGCGTGGGGGATGGGGAAGAGGTGGGATCTAAGGAAAAGCTCAAAATCTCCAAATCCCTTTGTTTGGATAAGACCCAGTCCCTTAAATCTTTGATAAAGTCATTGACACAAGTCTCAGGCAGAACTCCTTCAGTCAATTTGCATACCTATAGAAATGCAGGCCGGAATTAAAGTGGAGAGAGGCCATTCCCTCTGTTACTAAGAGACTATTGTCTCCTCATTATATATGCTTGTCTCCTTTGTCATAAATTAATTGACCATAGATATGTGTGTATATTTCTCTGCTCTCCATGTTGTTCCATTGATATATGTGTCTGTTTTTATGCCAATACCATCCATATGTTTTGATTATAATAGCTTTGTAAAATAGTTTGAAATCAGGAAATGTTCTATCTCAGGATTTCTTTAGCTATTTGGGATCTTTTGTGGTTCTGCACAAATTTTGGAATTATTCGTTCTATTCCTGTGTGGTAAGTTGTTTTCTGTTGCTGCTTTTAAGATTCTCTCTGTGTCTTTAACTTTTGGGAATGTGATTATGTGTCTCAGTGTACTTCTCTTTGGGTTCAGCCCAGTCCTAGTTCTTGGTTGTCTCTCAAACCTTTATGATTGCCCAAACTACCTTCTTTGTTCTTAGTGAGTCCCAGTAGTTAAGAGTGTACCAAGACCTGTCAGTGTCCCCCAAAAGAGGATTTCAGTGAGCACCCCAATACAGCCTGGAAGCTTGAGGCTTAATTAAGCATCAGCTTTTAAAATGAGCAAATAAGCCTCTTTCAGGGAAAGACCTGGAGATGCGCATTTCCGTCTGTTCCATCTCTGCTGAGCCCTGGGTAGAGGTTGGGGTGGGGTGGGTAGCTGATTAAGAAGTGCTTCTTTTTACAGTCCTGTGGGACCTGGAACTTAAGTTCTCCTGGCCACCAGAGCCAGGCGACTGAGGGATGCAATCCCTGGGCAGCAGCCATAAAAGCCAGAGTGTCAGACATTTGCACAAGCTCTTTCTAGAGAGACACTAGCGAAGACATGGAGGTGACCAGAAGAAGAACGTAGAAATGGCACTCACAGGCCGCCCTGGTCTCTGGGGAGGATCACAGTCAGCCCCTCACTGTGCTTTAAATTATGAGCCTGAACTTCAGAGTATAGCTTTTAAAATATGCAAATAGGCCTCTTCCAGGGAAAACTGGGAGATGGGTGTTTGGTGTTTCTGACTGTAACCTCTGTGCTGAGCCTTCGGGAGATAGCCCCAGGACTAGTCGTTTCTAGCCTACACAAACTCCATTGGCTTTCAGAGGTAGGTATCTGGTGGAAGTCTTTATAATTGGGGCACTAGGTTGGATCCGAACCCTTTGCTCATCTGGGAGAAGCTGTGAGTTGTACTTTTTCTCCGGACTGTATGTGGCTATGCTGTGGGTGAGGTTCATGGTGAGGGTGTGTCCCTGCATTTGTTTTTTACCTTTGGCTGTGGATTTTTTGTTTGTTCAATGTGTAGGAGTCACTCAACTAGTTTCTGGAATTTCTTTCAGAGGGAATTTTTTATGCATAGTTATAGATTTGGTGTATCCATGGGAGGAAATGAGTTCAAGAGCCATCTTAGACCAGAATTCTCATCAATCTATGCTTTTAATGAGTTAATCATTTAAAAACTCTCCCTATAATAAAATGCCAAAATACAAGTTTAAATTAAGGAAAAGGTCATTATTGACTATTTATGATCATAATTGGGGCTAATGAATCGAAATATTGTGTATGATACATCTCTCAAATGTAAATGTAGTAG
The DNA here is from genome assembly GCF_902729225.1 of Pteropus medius. Lineage (NCBI taxonomy): Eukaryota > Metazoa > Chordata > Mammalia > Chiroptera > Pteropodidae > Pteropus > Pteropus medius. The sequence continues at coordinate 4,227,490 of NW_024352149.1, forward strand.
TAACTGTGGAGGCACAAATGGAAACACACAAGGTGAGCCCTGCTTGCCCCACCTTATGGCTTTGAGAGAGATTCCAGCACATGGCACAAGGAAGAAGAAACCAGGCAGATTCCTGGAGGTGGGGAGATGAAGATAAGTGTCCAGGGAAACCCAGGTGACTAAAATTCATAGGACAGTATACTGGAGAGGAAAAGAGAGAGAATGGAGGCAAAACCACCTAAAAAGATTGGAGGGAACAGTAACAGTTGCTCACATAGGACCATAAATAATGCCCATTTCCATTAGCTAGCCTGGAAAACCACATAATTCACTGGGTAGCGTGGGCAGAAGAGTTTTGCCTTGGTAGAATGAAACTGTTTCCAAGTAATTTAACAGAACAAAATTCAAGAATACTCATGGGAATACAGAATTATCCAGCACCCAACAATGTATAATACACAATCTATGGCACCATTGAAAAATTACCAGACTTGTAAAAGGGCAGGAAATTTCAATTTATAATGAGGAGAAAATCAATCAATCAAAACGACAAAAATGTTAGGATTAGCGGGCAAGGATATTAAAAGTTATTTTAACTGAATTCTATATATTCAAAAAATTGAGATATAAAAAATATAAAAAAGACCTAAATGAACTTATATAGATGAAAGATACAATGTCTGAGATTAAAAATACACTAGCGGAATTAATGGCAACCACTGTTTTTTTATTGTCTCCATAATTTTGCTTTGTCCAAAATGTTGGAATCATATAGTATAGTATGTAGCCTTTTCAGATTGGCTCCTTTTACTTAACAATACGCATTTTAAGTTCCTCCATGTCTTTTCACAGCTTGATAGTTGTTTTGTTGTTGAATAATATTCCATCATGTGGATATACTCAGTTCATTTATCCATTCACATGTTGAAGCGTGTGATTGCCAGATCATACGATAAGAGTATTTTAGTTTTTAAGAAAATGCCAAACAGTTTTCCAAAGTGACTGTACTATTTCGCATTCCTACCAGCGACGATAAGGGCTTCTGTTGCTCCACATCCTCACCAGCATTTGGCCTTGTCAGTGTTTCAGATTTTATCCATTTTAACATGTATGCAGTGCTATCTCATTGTTATATTAATTGCTTTTTAGTTTTAATAGGTCATTTCTAATATATTGTTCAATATGCTGAGGGTTTTTACATTTACATTAATTTACATTTTTGATAAAAATAAATTCAAAGTAAAATTTGAATATCATTACTATTCTTTTAAAAAATCATTTAGCTCATTACTGTCAATAGAACAAAGTTATGTAAAATCTCATAACAACATAATGTTTTGCTGAAATGAAGGCAAAAAAACAAATTATATGAAATAAATATGCTATAACGTATGAATTATATTTTCTTATTCATTAAAACATTGATGATCCATCAACACACAAAACATTGATAAAATTAAATTTAGTCATTTTTAATATTTGCCAACTTTGAGTCACATATTTTTCAGTTTTCTTATTGGGAGGCTATGTTTGCCAAGATAGGATGAAGAACGTATTTCATTTAACAGTTTATCTTCATTTATAATTTTAAAATATTTAGAGGTATGGAATGGTAGCCTCGATTTGGACTGTTGCCTTGGGACCGTCCTGTCAGGGGAAGGGGTGTCACAATTTTTGAGAATTGTTGAAAAGTTGTGGATAGTCTCAATAGAAATGTGCACACACAGACAAAACTGATGTGCGTTTCAGGGATTCGCAGGCTCCCTGAAACTCGTCCAGGGACTCTAGATGTTCCTTCGCTGCAGGTTGGTAGCCCCGCCCTCCAGCTTCCCACACATCACTGACGTGTCATTTTCCTAAGACATGGTGCTGAGATTGTTGTTCTCTCACCTCTTTCTTCAAACTCCTCCAGAGACCTCCATCCAGTTTTTGATGCACTAATTCCTTCAGTCAGCCACTTAAAATATTCAGCAAAGTAGCCTCAGACCTCTCCCTGCATTTCCTTCCTGAAGCCCAAGACTAAGCCACTGCCAATTTGTACAACCTACTGTTCTCTGAATGTATCTCCAGACTTTCCAGTTTCTGACTTGATTTATATATTATTTTTCCTCCTGAAGCTCCCTTTTCTTTATCTCTGCTTTTTAAAATTCTGCCCTGACTCAAGGCTCTTGGATATAACCTTTCTTCCAACTCTACTTTCTCTAAAAGAACCTCTTCCTTTTCTGACTTCTCAGAACACCTGTTTGTATATTCATTCTTTTACACTCCTTCCTTCGTTCATTCAATCTATCATTCTGTAAACTTTCTGAGTGTTTACAGTATTGGGTACTCTACTGATGGCTCCTGCTCTGGAAGAAGGTGACGGATGAATGGGTATACATCTAAGAGAAGCCTGATGAAGGCCCCAGGCCAGAGTGAGATGCACAAGTTAAGAATCGATTGCTAGGCTCAGAGCCTGGCTCTGCCAAAACTAACTGGGTGACCTGGGCCAAGTCACCTCACCTCCCTCTGCCTGCTTTGTTATCTGTAAAACATATGATCATTATCTGCACCTACCTCATAAAGCACACAGGAGGATTAAATGAGTTTACTATGTAAAGATCTGAGAAGAGTTGCTTGGTAAGTAGTAAAAACTCAATAAATATTATTATTATTATCATCGTTGGGAATGTGTGTGGGGGGGGTGCAATTGAGAGTAGATTATTTTGAAAACATGTGTCTGAGAAAACCTTACACCCCACCCTGCACTCTACAGTGCTTGTTGAAGAAGATTAAATAGACATGCACAGACTTTCGGCTGGGCTCTTATTTTGAGTGGATTTAAGGAGCTGGTTATGTATGTTTCAGGTACATTTGATGACTTCTGCACCTGTAGTCAATTTATTATTTCTTGACATAAAGAGTGGTTTTTAAAGGTCATTACTCCCACTTGCATTTTTAAAATTACTGTAGAGCTGATAAGTTTGCAAAGAAGCTTTAAAAAAAAAGGCTTTTCTATAAGGTTATATTAACACATCATGCCTCTAGCAAGACAGGGCATTCATAGGCATAAAGTCAGAAGACCTGATTTTTAGGAAGACAGGCCACAGAAAGTATAGGTTACAAAGTCAGCAAGCAGGTAAATGGCCTTTTAAAATATTACAAAGTGTTTTATTAAAGTAGGGAGTGTTTGAAAGCAGGTTATCTGCTTTTAATTTATGAGTTGTACCTTTCCTAGCTGGATAAAGTGAACAAGCTATTTAAAGTTCCTGGACCGCAGTTTTATTATCTGCATTATGGGGATCATACTTCTATTCAGGATTAAATAAGACAGTGTACATGAAAGTGCTCGAAAACAGAGAACGACAGGAGGGAGGCGGGGAGGGAGGGCAATCCCCAAATGTAGTCCAAAGAAATAGTCGGATGCTTGACTTTTTAAACTTATGCTTAAGGTAAGAGTGCACTTGAGGAGTACTTTGTTATGGCATTGACTTTATGAGTTTAAATCCACCATCTTTTTGAACTAAGTGCATCAAGTGCTTTGCCTTTGTTGAGCAGCTTGCTTCTTCCGTTGTGACTTGAGTGGCATGTTAACCCGTTACTCACTTTCACCTTTAGAATAGTCGAATTGCATTTCAGTGCCTGACTGTGAGTTATTGTGACTCAGAACACTCACGGAAGTTGACTACATGCAGAAAATTTTATGATAAGCAGAGTGAGAACATGGCAGATTTCTATAAATCACTTTTTCGAGAGCTGAGTCACACTCTTTGCTCTGAACCTAATTTATAGGGCAGTGTTTTATTTGAGGGAAAATGAGAATTAGTGGCATTTATCAAGATGATGATATGTTTCACCACTAGTGTAAAAGAGCAAGTTTTACAGAAAATGTAAACTGTACACCAGAATACTTGTTGTCATAACTATTTCTGGCTCTTTGGTAAAATGTTAGGATGTTTGGCTGAATCGGATATCATTCACTGTGCTAGCCACTTGTATGTCTTTCCATATCCATTTTCAGGCATTCTACCTGCTGCTCTGAGCTCCAGAAGGCTTAGGCAGGAGTCTGGAAAGCAGGATGAGACTGAGTCGGGGTATTTCTTCTCCGCTGCTTGCCCTTGATGCTAAGGTTCTGGTGGTGGCTGCGGACATAACCACCATGGCTGCCCTTGATCGCCAGCCTGCTAGGGGCTGTGGGAGGAAAAGGCTTCCTGCCAGCTGCTTATTGTGGATGCCCCAGTTTTCCTTCTTGGTTCCCTTTACCCTACCCTTACCTGTGTTAATATAACAGATTCTTGTCAAAATCCCATCCAAAAGGGGCTTGTTTTCTGCTGTGGCCTTGCTGGATATATTCTCCACTCAGCAAAACTTATGAAATTATTCGGGGATGTGGAACCCACAGGGAAATAAATCTCAACCTACTGAATATGCATGCTGCTTTTTCCAGATGATTTTCAGATATCTTTATCACTATGTCCACTTTCTTAAAATTTTGCTGAAATAAACTGAAATATCACATGTGAGGCTCAATTGTATTTCCCAGAATTCCTCTTCCTATATGAGTCTGATTAGGGAGGGCTGTAGGAGACAGTTTTGTGTGAGATTTGGAGGGAATTTTTGTAGCTCATGCATATTGTTGTTTACCTGCTGGGTGGTCTTGTTGATGTGAGGCAGGAGCCAGGCCTCCAGCTGCTGCACCTGCTCCAGGATCCCCCTCTTCCAACTTTTGAGCCAGGCATGTGTGACAAGCTGTGTCATGAGGGGCCTCAGAGTCTGCAGGACACTCATCCCATCAAGATCTGCGTGAGTGGGAACTGACAGGGGTTTCACTCTGTCCTTGTGAACTCCATGGTTTTCTTGCTCTCCTCCACTTTACATACATCTTCCTTTTCCTGTTTGCCTGTTCACTTCCTGTCTGCCTATTTTCTTGCTGTCTGCCTGTCCCAACGCCAGCCTTACAAAGTCTGCTTAACCAGCAATCCAATTGTGTAAGGTCAAACTACCTTTGTGTGTGTGTAGATATATACATGAAATTAAAATATTAATTTTTTTGTATCTTCTCTTTGAGTACTTTAAAGTCTGTATTCAAAGTACTTTTTTTCTTGATTCCTTTTAAAGATTTTTCTCTATATCACTAACTTTCAATAGGTTGATTATGATGTGCTTTTTTTTTTGGTATTCTTTGGGAAAGAGCTTAGCAAGAAGTTCATAGGTATAACACCAAAATCGTGATCTATGAAAGAAAAAATTAATAAATTACAAAAATTACAAACATTTTTGCTGTGAAAGACCTTCAAAGAGAATGCAGGATTTGCAAGCCATGTATCTGACAAAGGCCTTATATCTCAAATATATAAAGGACTCTCAAAACTCAACAGCAAACAATCCAGTTAAAAAACAAGAAAAAGACATGAACAAATATTTCACCAAAAAGGAGAATTAGGATTTACTATATGAATGGGGAGGAGGGGCACAAATGTTCAGTCTATAGCACCATATTCTAACCATCAGAAAGAAGAAATGATGGAGAGGAAACCTCTTCCCTTAATATCGGTCCACAGAGGTTGCACAGGTTGTTTACACTTACATCCACTGGCCAGAACATGTGGTCCCATCTAACTGCAGTGGAGGCAAGGATTAATCTTTACTCAAAGGAGGAAGGGGAAATGAATATTGGGAGACAACAAGCTGTCCTTGTCTTGGGTACCTAACATTTCAAGGCTTTCCAAACTTTGGCCTCATCGTCCACCTGAGTTATTATCACAGCCATCTCTCTGTCTCCACTTTCAGATTCTCCTAGGTCACTGTCATTTGTCATTGATTTGAAGCATAGATTCGATTAAATTACTCTCTTGTCCCATAATTTTCAATGGGTCCCTACTATTGCAGATTAAGTCCAAACTCTTTTACTTAACATGATATGAATTTCCTCCATTTCACTTTGATCACTCTCTTCTTTCCTACTCTTTTCTGTTCCTCTCAACTGGCCATTTCCTGAATACACCATGAGATTTCAGTTCTCCCTGACAGACCCCTCCACAAGAATGATCTTCCTAAAAGGTCATCACCAACTTTTGAAACACAACACATACTTCCAAGACTATCCCAGATGATATTTCTTTTATAAATACACTTTTTATTGCTTCTATAAAAAATAACTTACCTATTCTCTGAATAGTCACTGTTTTTATTCTGCCTTCTATTATAATAAATTATAAATTTTCATATTCATAATCATGATTATATTGTAAATGCCACTGTATTCACTACAGATTATTCACCTTTGTAGTTTTGGGATTACACAGTCTCCGAATTTTTACCTAACAGCTACATAACACATATTTATTAAATAGAATTGGTATGTAAGCACTGAATTTACTGAAGGAAAGAGAAAAACCTCAAGTCAGCTCTCTCTGGATAGCACTCATTTAAACTGGATTAAATGCTTTATCAACCATCTAGTATTATTGATTACGTAAATTTCTCTAAGTCTATTCGTACCCTTTTAGAATTGTTTTGACTGTTCTGTGTTAATATACAAAGCTTAATTGGATTTGCATCAAGAAGAACAATTTGTAAGTGCTATTTTCAGCTCTTACAAGGAAGTGACAGTTTTTCAATTTTTTAGCAGAAGTGTTATAACTTATCTCAGTCAAACACTTGCTAAGTCATTTCGTGTGTCACTTATATTGCTTTACTTTCTATTTAACTCTCAGTCCTATTCAGAAATAATTAAGGAAAATTTTAGTTTGATTGCTGCTAATTTTCTTATGACTGAAGGTAGAAATAAAAGTAGTTTCAATGTTGAATTGTTTGTGTTAAAATGTAACCACAAGACCTATCTCATATTAGTCTTTTGTCCATGTTGATTAAATTCATTAGCTACTTATTAGGTTCAGACAGGGGAAATATAGCTATAGAATTTAAAATAAACAATAAATTCCCAATTAAGATTAATAGATTATTTGAAAAGCAACCCCACATTGGACTTATAAGGACACTCACTTCTTTCTGAAAAATAGCATTTCATATTAACCCTTTTATACTTTTATTTTATTTGTCCCTCTGTCTATCTCCCTTCTGTCCTCTCTGACCTCTTTTTGTGTCCATAGTTCTTGTTTCTAATCTGATTGAAACTGTTTCTAATCTGATCGAAACTATTTCATGCACTTTATATTAACCCCGGTTGTATGGAAAGAATTAGGACACTGATCAGAACATTGGGATCACACATCGCTCTAGCTGAATCTTAAGCTAGAAGTCGGCGTAGGGAAGTACATGGGTGGATTAAAAATAAAGTCTAAGACTAATATTTTTAGTTCTAACTATATCCAATGTTGAGTCATTTTTTAACACAAGGACAGTCAGTTAACTTTCTAGGGCATGGGGGAAAAAAAAGAAAAAGAAAAACCATCCGAGCAGTGACTCAAGGAGTCATACAGGTACAATTAATGCTCCAGAGCTCCCATGGCATCATACCGAAGCTCATCTTCAGCTGAGACCACATCCTTGCTCAGCCTCTCCCCTGCCTTATTCGTCTTTCCTCACTCTCTTTCTTCTGAGAGCATCTTTCAATAAATCACTTGCACAAAAGTCCTGGTCTCAAACTCTGCTACTAGGAATCTCAACCTAAGACAATTAATTGGTCCTAGAATTAATCCTAAGAAGACTCCGATATTGATTCAGTTGCTGGTCAGTTGACAACGAGAACATCATCACTAGTAGTAGGTGGGGTACCGGTAGCTCCTGGAGTGCTGTAGAGATGAGATTGCTAAGACTTTTACCTGTGGTGAATTGGGAACCTGTTGCTAAGTGCCACTGATATGTAAAGAGAGAAAATAACAAGGTCTAATATATTAATCAGCAATTTAGAGTGAAGTGTGAGACTCAGAGGGCCCCTTGGCAGCATTTAAAGAGATCTTCATCTCCTGCAGTCAAAGAAGATAGAACATAAGATTTAACTGTAAGAGCGGCAAAAGTTCAGAGAAGGCTGAAATCAGTTTTCAAACCTAAGCCAGTTTTCAAACCCATCATAGAACATCTCCATCTACTGAAAGAGAGGCCAGGGCCACATGAGCAAGTACCCCGCAACGCCATGTCAAGTGCCTACGGCAGAAATTCCCTCAGTTCTTTCTCCATATGGTCTAATGGCTACACACTAGGGTGGCCTGCACTGGAGACAGGGAAACACATGGCTCTTTCAAAGACAATTAGATACAGGGTCTGAGCTGATGTGAATATCCAGAAACCCGAAACACCTTCTGACTCTCTGGTTAAAACAGGAGTACGTGAAAGGCAAGTAACTAATGGAGTCCTAGCCAGGCATATGTGTCCACTGATCCACAGATCTGCGCAGAAATCATATCCCCAGTTTCTGAATGTACAATTGGAACAGACATTAGGATTTTACAAAACCTTCATGTTAGTTCCTTTACTTGTAGAATAGGAATTATTGTAGCAGGAAAGGCAAGCAGAAGTCCCTGAAACTATACCCCTCAGGCGGGACCGTAAGTCAAAACCAATATTATATCTCAGGAATGAAATGGCAGAGGTTTCAATGATTTCAAGGATGTAGGGGTTATGGGCCTCATTATATCTCCATTATATTCACCATCCTGGCCTAACGAAACCTGGTGAATCAGAGAGCATGATATTAGGCTATTACAAACTTTTCCAATTAGCAACTTCATTTGCAACTGCTGTATTAGATGCAGTGTATTTATTATAGCAGATTTAACACAGCCTCTGGCGTATGGTTTGCAGCTCTCTGATTTGCTTTCTTTTATCTATCTCTCAGAAGAAGGATTAGAAACAGTTTGCTGTCACATGGGATGGATAATAGTATACATTCATGGTCTTGCCCCAACACTATGTTAATTCTCGCTGTGATAGTTCAAAAAGATCTGAACCATCGAGACATTCCATAGAACTTCACTTTGTTTCACTAAATAGGTGACATGTTATTTGGATTTATGAACAAGAAGTGGCAATTACTGTGGATGTCTTGTTAAGACTTGTAACCCAAATGGTGGAAGATAAACTCTACAAAGATTCAGTGGCCTAACATTTTAATGAAGTTTTTAGGAGTCAACACTCTGGAATGCCCAAATATATCTTCTAGAGTAAAGGACAAGTTATTTCACATTGCAACTTGCTTTACAGGTCACTTTGGATTTTAGAAGCAGAGTATACTTCACCTCAGCTATCACCACAGTGCGAAGGCTCATAAAATATGATATCCTGATATGGGATCACATCTAGCATTGTCTATGGGCTCAGGAACCTTCTTTGAAAGCAAAAGTAGTATTGGGCATGTGATTATGAATCATGCCAGAACCATCCAGAAACTGCCAGCCTGAAATTGCAGCGCAGCAGCCTCTTGAAGGTACAGCTAAGGCACCAGCTTGGAGATGATGCTCTGCAAAGGACAGAGCACTATCATTCATGATGTAGAATATACCTTAAACCATCAGCCACTGTGTGGTGCTGTGTCCCAATAAGTAGAACACAGGGGTCTGGAAACCTCCACTGAAAGTCTGAATGGTTCCACCATCACTTCTAGTGACCTATTTGGAGAAATTATGCTTCTTATTGTCATAGCATTAGGCTCTGTGGGCTTAGAGGTCCTGGTTCTCAGAGGGGAGATGCTTTCACCAAAGAACACAGTAAGAGAACCACTGAATTTAAAGCTGCAGCTGCTATAGACCAGCCAGCAAAAAAAGAATCGCCACACTATTAAGGCTAACCCTGATCATCATAAGGAGCTGGTATATTTGGCCCTCACACCATCTACTGGAGTGTCCCTTGGTTTTCTGATACCCAGTTTTAACTATAAATGGGTCAGTACAGCAACCATAACTCAATACGAGCAGGGTAACCTGCGGACAACCTCTACAGGATGAAAGTCTGTATCATCCTACCAGGCAGGCCACCTAGACTAATATTGGTGTTCGCTGTAGGGGAGGGGAATCCGGAATGTGTGGTGGAAGAGGGAGATGATAAATATCAGTTACAGCCTTGGGACCAACTGCCACAGTGGGGAAGCTGCGTTTGATCCACTAACGCTTCTCTTGTTAGTTTTCCAGGAAATCTCAGCCAACCAAAAACCTGATGAGAAGGAAGTGGAGCTGAGGGGATGCGAGGAGTAGACTGTGGTGGATGCTGTTGTTCCCCAGATGTCCTCAACAAGGTCGGCCCACTAATTTCTTGGCCCTGTAAATATTGACCACTAAAGACTCCACAGCTGCCTCCTTTCCTGGAGAACGGACCTTGGCCAAGCAGAAGTTTTCTCACCTAGGATGTTACCTCCCATAGGGAAAATAGCCCATTCCAATAACTGACCAACCTGGGCAGTACTGAATGTGGACCCTCCTGCCTCAAGGTGAAATGAATTGTATGGAGTAATCTGTGCTTCATCACTGCCTGTGGGATCAGGCGAAGCTGAGCTTAGTCTTTCTACCGAAACCTGCCTTTCTCCCTTTCTCCCGAGACTATTCCCTTAACAAGTCACTTGACTGAGAATTCCCGCCTCAGGCTCTGCTGCTAAGGGGACCTGACCTGAGAATTGCACATTTCCCTAAGTCAGACAATTATTCAGTTATAGAGCTGCTATGATTTAAAAAATAAATAAATAATAAAAATAAAATAATAATAATAATAATAATAATAATAATAAAGTTTATCCCCCAATACTTTCCTTTTTCACTAAATCACACTTGGTCCCAGCAAGAACCAATGCCTGAAAGAGACTCTGATGTTCTATCCTCTATCCACTACCTCTTCCACTGACTTTTTCTTTTTTCTTTTTTTTTATTGAGCAGCAGTTACAGAATGTAACAGTGTCTTAAGAGTGTTTGAGATGCAGATTGCTCCTTCAACAGAGGCAACAACTTGAAATACCTAGTTTACAAAGATGAGATGAAGAATATGAAAGACCGCCAGGGAAACGATAGAAATAATCAACTCATAAGGCAGTTCTGTGCAATTTTGTCATTCTTGGCCCATTGCAACAGGTTCCAAATATGCAGTGAGAATTGGGATGCTCAGCGTCTAAACCCGGTCCACTCCGATTTCAAACCTTCATAACTCTTTCGTCATGCCGCCTACCCCAGCTCTTCTTTTTCTCTGCATATGACCCTGATTCCTAATAATGAAGAAAATAAAGGCGCTCGTAGGTGAATAAATGTATTCAGTTCCTTCTATTCTGCTCCAGTAAAATGCCTGCATTCCTTCCCTAGTCTTTTAGGGGAAAAAAGGAGTGCCGCTTTATCTCTTCGAATAGCATCCTCAATTAGATTTTATCTGATCTTCAATTTATTCCATCAAATTATTCTCTCTTTTAACTTCAGCCTTTCCCTGCGCTTGTTCCCAGCTCTCAGTATATAAAGATGCTTCGGTTAGTCCCAAGTTAAAAGTGCATCTACCGTTGACAACCTCTTCTCTCAGGGAGGTATCCAGGAGTGGAACTACTTGGACATAGGGTATGGCTATCTTCAATTTAGTAATCTCAAACTGTTTTCCAAAGTGGCTGTACAATTTATACTACATTCTCACCAAAAATTAGAATTCCTCATCAATATGTAGTATTGTAAAACTTGTAAAAGTTCGCTAATATGGTTGGCATGCAGTGGTACTTCATTGTTTTAATTAACATTTCTCTGATTACTCGGTATGTTAACATTTCCTCTATTGTGAAATGCATAATCAAGTCATTTATTTTTCTATTGGGTTTTCTTCCTTTTTTTCTTATCAACTTTTATTAAAAGAGTTTTACATATATTTGGAGACAAGTTTTGTTGTTGTTGTTTTTATTGTTTGGTTACATAGGCTGCAAATATCTTCTCCCAATCTATGGCTTGTATTTTTATTCTTTTAATGGTATTTTTTTGATGAACAGAAGTATTTTCTTTAATGTGACTGATGTAGCAATCTTTTACTTTTTTTAGTACATGATTGCTAAGTTTAATTCAGATGTCATATGCAATCCTGCCTCATAAATATAACAACATGTTCCTATCAAAATTACATTGTGATGTGAGTACAGGTTTATTGTTTTGTTTTTGATGCAAGTCTAGAAAAAACTTGGTGCCAAAAAATGCTTTTTAAAAAAAGGTTAAGGCTTAACAAAGATACAGAAACTAATGACTTCTCAATGCAGCTTAGAGGTTGAGAAAAGGATGCTAAGAGTTTTTCCATCTTCCAAATGTAGTCTCCAATGTATAGAACAGGTTCTAAGTAGATGCCCAGCCTCATGGGGCTCACGTGTGCAGAAACTCCTCTTCTGTTTTTTGCGGTGACCAGACTGACTACCGTGCCTATGGCTCATGGAAGGAAAGGAAAAAGATGGGAGACAAGGTGGGGAGCTCCGTCACTGCTGCTCAGACGCTCTTGCTGTGGTTCATGCTTCCTCATTCCGTAGGCCTCTGTTCTCACCTCTGGTTTCCCCCATCTCCACCCCAGAGAGCTTTTCCTCTCATTTGGCTGACAGCAGTGGGTAGGGGAGGGAGGGAGATCACAAGGCCAGCATTATAATGTCCGGGTTCTTCTCGGCCATCGAATTTCGAATTCACAAATCATTTTCTTGTGTATTGAAAAGAAGTTATAAATGGTAGTTCATTTCTACCATTACAACATTTCATTGTAAGTTAAACAAGTTAGAGAGTTTGGGCTTTAAAAACTAACCATAATTTATGACATTTTTTTTAATGGGGAAAAAATGCTCTGAATTTCACATAATTTTCTTTAAGGACTTTTGAAACTTCACATCATTTAAAAGATGGAGACAGGAAGTGCTTGATAGAGTTACATGGAATGAGTGTTTCTTGGCTCCAAAGTTAGCAGGGCAATTGAAAGGAGGAAAACTGTCTTTGGTTGACAAAGCCCTTTACAGATCGCCATGTGCTACATATAAGAAGTGGAGATTGGTACCTAGTGCCTGCAGGTACTTAAGCAGCTAGGCCAATGGGAATGCAACTAAATACAATTGTTTCTTTTCTAAATTTAAATAATGATGAAGATATTTCTAGCACCTGGCATTAGCTTTATAGGCACTCACACCAAAATCTCTACCACCCAAACACCGTCTGTTAACAGTTGGTCCAATATGAGTGAAATATGGGAATTGAGACTGTAGCTTTTTTAGAGGCTGACTGGGACAAACTTTTGTCTGACAGATTAAAGTAACATGGCTCTTGCCAGCCCATTGTCTTTGCTGGCATATATCGTGGAATTGGCCAGTTGAGACTTTGCTGACAAATGACTTAATCTTCTGGCCTAAGGTCTCCAAGTTTCTCTTCTGGAAATTGTGAATATGGTTCAGAGGCTCTGCAAAACTCTGTAAAGGGTGGCTTAAGCAAACTTTTTGCTCTTTGGTGTATCTAAGCAACTGACTTTTTTCTGGAAAGGTGTCAGAAACAGGCCAAAGTCAACAGTCATTTATATAAAATTGGCATTTAAAAATAACCTTTTAGATACCATTAAAGAATTCAACCCCAAATCCCAAGATTCTGAGCATGTCTTCTTCCCTCTACTAACAGGAATAGAGTAAGACATATGAAAGATTTAACCCGATTACTCAGATATATTTGGATGAATTTTTAAAGTCTTGTAGAAGTTAGTGGACTGATAGAGGGGAAGAACTGTAGCTTGTGAAGGGAACTGTCTACATCAGGGGTCCCCAGCCTGTTAGGAACCAGGCTGCACAGCAGGAAGTGAGCAACAGGCTATTTAGCGAAGCTTCATCTGGATTTGCAGCTGCTCCCCAGCGCTAGCATCACCGCCTCAGCTCCACCTCAGATCATCAGGTGTAGATCCTCATAGGAGCACTGGTCCACAGTGCCAAAAAGATTGGGGACCTCTGGTACATCACTGGTGAAGGGGAAAGGCTGAGAGGTAAGGCTGATAAAAGAAAAAAGGAACAATTCTCAGGCAAAACCGGCCTGTAAAGAGACTAAAACCAGTCCCTTGTGAATGAAAGGTAGAGATTCCTCCTAAGATCTGGCCAAGGTTTCAGATGGCAGAAACAAGGGACCTCAGAGAATCAGGGTACAGACTCTTCCCAGGAAACATAAGAATGAGAACAACTTTGTGATTTTCATTGATAGCTGCCAAGAAAAGGCAATCAAGATGTTTCAAGAAAAGACTGCAGAACAATACGCTGAGGATAAATGGAAAGGAGCCACTGGAGTTCACAGGAGTGGTCTCAGGACGGAAACTGAGTCCATGAAGGTAAATAGCATGAGAACCTAAAACAGGGCGGGTAGGTGTCCAGAGATCTCCTACGCCCTCACCTCCACCCCGTCGTTTCTTTCTCTCAATGAATTTACACTCTGCTACTATTTTAGTCATTTCTGGATACCCAAGTAGCCAGCAGATCACTGATGCAAAAAGAAAGAGGAAGATGCCACTGATTCATCAATCCGTGCTGTGGCCTGACACTGTCTCCCCACCTACCACCCCTCCTTCGAAGTCCTTGGAAGGCAGTGGAGCCTCTGTGCACCCGGCTTCAGATGTGTGACAGCTCCTCATGCCACCCTGTGCCTTTGGGCTAAAAGAAACTGTAATATTTGGCACCCTATCTCTTAAGTTTCTTGTGTGGATCTGGGGAAGCGATAGCTTCCCTTAGTAGGAGGAAGTACTGGTTTGCCTCCCGGCAGGTTGGGGACTTGGTAGTGAGAGCTGTTCAAGGCCGTCAGTCTCGGGATTGGGCAGGGATCCTCTGCCTAGTCTTCCTCCCTCTAGCCACCCTTCTTACCTGGCTTGTCTCTGGAGGAGGTAGCCCTTGCAGCTCTCAAGTCTGATGTTGGGTCTTCTTCATGTAATAAAATGTGACCCTTGAGTGTGAAGAGGCAATGATTGGTGACCTGGAAACATCACTGGTCTTCCCATCAGTTGGATTCGGATGCCATTGATGTGTCACAGATAGATACCACTTTCTCCTCCCTGGGTGGGGGGTAGGGGTGGGGGTTATCCTTTTAGGTATATTCTAAGGTTATTCAGTTGGTCCAAAAAATTTAGATGCTATCCTATTGGGCCTACTTGAAGGAAGAGCTCCTTCTGGACTTACAAAAGGATTGCTCGATTTTCCTTCCAGAGGCTTCGTGACCCTGGAGCTCGCCACCCTCTTAAAGCCTTGAATGTGTTGCCTGCTGTTCAGAGCTCTCCTCAGCCCTCCTAATCTTTACTTTTATGGTTAGTGCATTTTGTGTCTCATTTAAGAAACCCTTCTCTATCCCAAGGTCATACAAATATTCTCCTATATTAATCCTTGAGTAACCTTATAATTTGTCTCATGTTAGGTCTCATATCCACCTGGAATTGACTATGGTATACAGTGTGAATTAGGGGTCCAATTTCATGTTTGTCCTCACATGGTATACAGTTATCCTAGCTCCATTTATTGGAAAGATCGTCTTTTCTCCTGCTTCCCTGCAGTCCACCTCTGCCATGTATCAATCATCCATTTGTGCGTGGGCCATTTTATTTTCTTGTGGCTGGAATATAGAAATACCTTACTTTTTTATATTGATTTTGTATCTAACAACCTCCCTTAACTATTTTAATTAAGTACTATTGAAATTAAGTAAATTAATTTCAATTTACTTCTAGGCATTCCAAATGCCTGACCAAGCGAGCACAGGCTCTTCATAAGAAAAACCTCCCAAAGCATGTCAAAGGCTTTTGTAAATCTTAATTTAACTTATAAGTTTGGTAAATCCATTTCTTTTAAATATTAGAATACCACTTACACGCTTGCTCACGTTCTTCTTTTAATTTAAAAATGTCAATTAGATGTATTAAATAAATACATCTGAATCATAACTTTAACCTGTCAGATAGTCTAAAATGCTAGTCTTTTAAATATTACAAACACTTTAAATAATACACATAAATAGATTATTCCTAAACCCAACAATAAAAGTGTTTATACTAATGGTAGATTGATCATCTTTGTGTTTAATTATAAATCTTCTTCTGATTGAAAAGTCATTCACCTTCTAAATGAAGCAGTTTTGACGTTGAAGGTGATCAGAAGTTCCATTTCAGGAGAATGGAGGTTACCCCTTGGAACAAGCCATTGTTACTAAGTATACAATTTATGACCTTAAGATTATTGCCAGTAAGAAATTTGAGACTAGATGGGGGCGTAAGAGAAGTTTAAGTACAGGGTTATCTTTTCTGAACCACAGGTAGACATCTGAGTCCTTCTGAAAATCATTTCTAAGTTAAGAGTGGCCTCCAAGCCCAAACCGTTCAGGTGGATTTTCCCAACCTGCCTCTCCGAGTTCACGAGGTAAACACTCCAGCCAATAGCCATTCCTTGGGTACATTGCAGGCCAGGGCTATGCAGATCTGCAGCGATGTCAGCCTTTGGGAGGACAGACCCAGGAAAGAAGTCTGCATAGGCTCTGGGAGCAGGCTTGGGGCCGTTTGTACTTGAAATTTGTGTTTCAATGCTTAGACTGTGTGTGTTTGAGGCAGGGATTGGGGGAATGAAAGCATGAGTGGGTATGTCCGCTTGACCCATGGACTTCAGCTCCTGGAAGGGTGCAGCTAATGGGGAGCCATGGCAGGACCCGCTAAAGCGAGGGGGCCCAGGGCAAGGCCTACTCTGTCTTGGTCTCGGGACAGAACTGCACGAAAACTAGGATAGAACTTCAGGTACTTTTATCAGCCTCTTTAAGTAAAGCTATTAAGCCAAATATAAAGATTATCCTAGCAAATTAAGGGACACAAAAGTAGAGACCAAAGGGTATGCCAACAGCGTGTTGCTATTTTGAGAGCCCCATAGATGAGACTTTAACTGGAGATATTCCTGTAGCTCTGCAGAACGCATCAGTTCCTCAGACAACTAAAGCAGTTAACTCACCAAAACTTATTATTAAAGAAGTCCTCGCAGCAATCATGCTAGAATTTCTTTATAAGAGAGACTTTGAGGCAGATTATCTATTGGAAGTGGGGAGACTTGAAACTGCATTTGCACAGTGGTTTACATAAGCCGAAGAAAATGTGAAAAGAACAGGTGGGAAAATGGCACCATTGGTACTTTGCCACAGCTGTGTGTGCCAATCTGTTCCACCCCCAAATTCCTTTTTGGCCTTAAACTACCATAATAAACAAATTAACAGCATGAAAAATATTAGGCTTGCTTCTGTATCATTTTCTTTTGGGGCCACAATATGCAACATATCAACACAGATCCTTTGGGGACCTTTAAGTTAAGAAACACTCATAGGCAACATATGAAGAAGATATAATACAAATGAATAAAATCACAAAACACACATAGAATTTGAAACATGGTTCTGTCTTATGAAAGTAAATGCAACTTGTGAAAAGTGAAAGAAACCATACTTTGATGAGGATGTCATCACTTCTATACACATACCTATTCTAAAAAGTAAAGATGAAACAACTGCTCTGTGTTGATTTAAAACTGAGAGTCATTGAATCTTCCCTAGGAAATAGACAAACCTTACACTTGCTCAAATTCATGTCAAAGAAAAGCTGTAAGTCGGCTCCTCTACTAAAGGTTCAACTGTGACTTTTACTCTGCGTAGACTATAATGAATCACATGTTTAATTATATGCCTGAAATATTACATGGAAGGCAAGTCCCATTCATTTCACTTCTTATTTTAGATTTTAATTTGTGATTATGAATGTTCAAAGACCTCAATTGAACTGTCTCAGCTCTGAAAAATTGTCCCATGCACTCCTTTTAGGTAACTCATTGAAGTGACTCTAAAACAGTTTAGAATATCATAATTTTGTAAAGCCCTGTCACAGCTCTTTTTCTCTGGCATTAACTCCATAAGAAAAAATAGTTCCTCCCAAATCCACATCTTTTAGGCTTAGGGCGAAAGATGGTCGTGACTTCGAAGGGGCTAGTTCCAACTACTGGGGTATCCTTTGAGATTTCGGGTATCTCCTTGCCCAATCCAATGTAAGAACAAACAATATTCTAATTTAACAATTATTTAAATATTGAGTATTGACAATGGGTAAGTCATTATGCAATATAATGAAGAAAAAAGTTACACATTTCAAAGGTACTTACATTCAAATGAGATATACCATATGTAGCCAGATTATGCCGTAATTTATGTAATTATTTCTTTATTGTTGGAACTAAAGTTGTTCCCAATCCTTTACTCAAAGGGCTATCATGAACACGCATTCATTGATTTATTCAATAAATATTAATTTAGTACCTATGCTATGTCAATCATCAATCTTAGTGCTGAAAAATTTTGTATTATTGCAATGAATGGAACATGCACATAATACTTCAAAGTTCCTTTGTGAAATTTCTCCTATAAGAAATCTTTGTTCAAAAATTGTACTGGCTTGTGATTCTATGTTATCACTAAAGAACAGAGCTATTAAATCTCAAATGACAAGTTGTAGAATACATGCCCAGGTAATCATATCTGCCCCACAAGAGATTATAAAAAGGTACAAAACCCATTATCCTTTTGAAGTATATGCCCAATTAGAGACAAAAGCTTCCAAAAATTGAGAGTTCTAGATCTGCTCAGATATATGAAATCTATCATGGATGGAAAAAGAAAAGCTGAAGTGGAAGATATTTTTAATCACATAAAAATAAGATCATGTCTAACAAACTTTTAATAAATTCCCTAATTTCCATATCACCTAAATTCTACATCACCGCTTAATCCAACAAAATATAAAACCCCAAAGTAAAATTTGCGATGAAAAGGGTAAGATTGCTTGCTTTTCCTCTAAATTATCAGTCTTAGTTTCTTTAAAAATACAGCAAATCAAATTTTTGTCTTCAATATTTCAGTCATAAGGTACCATTCTTGCTATCGTAATGAGAAACGCAAGATGCCTAATTAACAAATGTTCTCAACCACTAGTTAAATACTGTTTTGGCGACCTCTAGTGTGAAACATGGCATTGATACCTGTACAATACAGAAAATCTTTTGAATATTTTAAAACTTGCTGACAAACAAAAAATGCCATCTAAAATAATTCTTCAACAAAGGAAATGTGACTTTAGTTCATTTTAATTTGAAGTTCACATTTCTCTGCAATAATAATAAAATTTAAATATAGTTTCTGGATACAGACTTTTGACAATAAGAGGGTGGTTATTTAGAATATGCTACACCCATGCAATGGAATATTACACAACTGTAAAACAGGACTAAAAAATGAGGAAGCTCTTTATGTACTCATATAGGATGATCTCCATTATATGTCAAAGAAAACAAAACACGAATGACAAATCAAAGTAGAGAACTATGGTGAGCATTTCGCTACCATCTGATTTTAGAAGGGGTGAAATATCATATTTCTTTATATTTGCTTATACATCCATTAAAAAACTCTCTGAACGGACACAAAAGAAACACATAGCAATGGTCTTGTTGAGGATGGGGGTAGGAAATGGGCAGATGTTGGAAACTGCATTCCTTTGTATACTTTTTTGTTTTGAATGATGCCTTGACTATTCAAAAATATTAAATAACTTTTTTAAAAAGTTGAAGCCAGCAGCACAAGAAAAATAAAACCAAAAAAATTGCCTTGCATTTCCAGACTTAAAAAATAGACTAGACAATATACAATTTTCTTTCTAAAAATACATATTTTTCTTTTCTTTATAAATTTTTAACTTTATATCTTTTTTGCAGTGGAATCTTTTCTTGCATATTTTTTTCTTATTCAGATGCCAAATTGTACGTCAACATTTGATAGTTACATAGGACATAGAAGCAGCTTTACAGACAGGATTGATTTGAGTTATATCTTGAGGCATGAAATAATAACAGCTGTCCTGGCTTGTCTTGGCAACAAGTTCACTGGTTCCAGAACAAAATTCTCTATTGGCAATAAGTGTAAAGAATGTGTGATATTCCTTGCTAGGTCACAATTTAAGACTCATAAGGAACATCTTTTAAGTATACATAGCAGATACCCAGGACTACATCTATCAGAAGACGTGAAGGACCCATAGGGAGAAAATTATACAAGCTTTACTTAAAGTAAAAAAAAGTAGACATAGATTAATGGAAATATATATTGTATTCTTAGATGAGAAAATTCAGTAGAGTTAAGATTAAAATTCTCCCCAAATAAGCCTATAAATTGAATGTACTTACAGTCAAAATTAAAGCAGGGTTTTTTGGTGCAGTTGATGATCATTTAGGGGAATATAGAAAGTACTGTTGAGATTTATTTGCATTTGAAAAGTCAGTGTTCGATTTATTAAAAATTGCCTTTTTTCTTAAGCTTTTAAGTTCAGCTTTAAAATCCTAAAGCGTAAGTCTAGCAAATTTTCACAATCATTTTTAAGGGGCCTTTGGATAAAATTTAGTTCCACTTTAAATTTTAACTCTCAAACATTTTAAGCCACACTTATTAATGTAATACATTTCATTTCCCTTATAAATATTGCAATTGTCTGTTTTAACAAATAAAATCTTTTCACATATTTAAATTATTTTCACAAATATGATTAATTAAATTTACAAATATATGAGAAGAAACAAATTTTCTTATATGTTCCACAGCTGAATTGTGTCCCCCACAAAATTCATGTGTGAAGTCCTAAGCCCCAGCAATTCAGAATGTGATTGCATTTGGAGATAGAACCTATAAAGAGGTAATTAAGGCAAAATGAGGTTATATGGGTGGACCCTAATCTAACATGACTGGTGTCTTTATAAGAAAAGGAGGTTAGGACACAGACACACAGGGAAGATCATGTGAAGACACAGAAGATGGCAATTGGCAAGCCAAGGAGAGAGACCTCAGAATGAAACCAAACTTGCCATCACCTTAATTTTGAACTTCTAGCCTCCAGAATTGTGAGGAAATAAATTTCTAGTGTTTAAGCCACATGGCCTGTGGTAGTTTGTTTTGGGAGCCCTAGCAAACTAATACACTTTGGCTCTTATTACATGTAAATATATTTTCAATCTAGCTCTAAAGATCTCTGAATTTGCACATTCTCTCATATCCTTATAATCATTCTTAGTGATATAGAAATAGTATTAATTTTCATGGCTTTGTTTGACTACTCAGTTACAATTTCCATGAAGATTTTACTGACAATTCTAAATTTATGTAGAAGAGCAAAGGATCAAGAATAGTTAAAACATTTATGAAAGAAGAAAACTGTATAAGGTTTCACCCTGTCAGATATTAAGACTTATTATAAAGGTACAATAATTAAGATCTTATATTACTAGTGTGGGTATGCAGCCAAAAACTGATAGAACAGAATTCTCAGAAACAGACCTATTCATATACAACAGAAGCACCAAAGATGAATAAGGAAAGGATGTACTGTTTAATGAATGATTGGTTATCACTAAGCTAAGAACTAGTTAGCAATATAGGAAAGTACTTCAAAATTAGATCCGTAAAGCAAAACAAAACAAAACCTCCAGGTAGATTAAAGTTCTAAATACAAAAAACCAAAATTCTAAAACTTTTAGAAGAAAAATGAAGGCCCAGGGTAGAAAAAAGTTTTGCTTTATTTCATTTTTTAAACCAAATGCAAAAGGCACGAACTATAAAGGAAGGCTGATAGATTTTACTACTTTAAACTTAACCTCTGTACAACAGAAGACACAATAAAGAGAGGGTAAAGATGAGCCACGGACTGGAAAAAAATTATTTTCATTGCATTCTAACTGATGAGCTTAGTATCCTGCATATATAAAGATCTCTTAAAAATTAGTAAGAAAAACATCCCAATAAGAAAATAGGCAAAGGATATGAATATGAAATTTACAGAAGCAGAAATATAATAGGCCAATAAACACATAAGATGCTCAGTCTTCCTCGTAAGCAGGGATATGCGAAGTAAAAGCACAATGAAATTCCATTCCACTCATCTAATATGAAATTGTTTTTAATGTCTAAGGTGGGGTGTGGATCAAAAGGAATTCTCATTCTGCTGGTGGGAGAGCCAATTTAGAGAGCAATTTGGTAATATCTAGCAAAGCTTGAAGATACTCATCTCTATATCTCAACAACTTTATATCTAACTATATTCCCCAATGAAACTCCTTCACATGTATAAGAATATATGTACAAGAGTATTTCTTGCAGCATTGTTTCTTATAGTAAAAATGTAAAATTAAATGTCCATTATTGAGAAAATGGACATGTTATGGTATGTTAATGCATACTACACAACAGTAAAAATGAACTAAAGCTACATAAATCAACATGGATACTGGTGGGGAAAAAAGCAACTTTCATAACAATATATACTGGGTGTTATATAAAGCGTTAGAACATGCCTAACACTAACACCTATTGGTTACGGATGCTCAAACTATCAGCAATCAAAAAAGCAGGCTCATGAATAATTAACTCTAAATTCAAGATAGTATCCTAAAATGAATAGATTAGGGAGGGAAACACAGGGGACTTCGTTTATTTCTAGTTTTCTTTTCTTAAAAAACAAAACAATAAAGTTGAAAACAAAAATAGCAAAATGGAAATATTTGATCTATCCAGATAGTGAATTTACAGGTATACTTTATAATAGTCTCTACATTTTAGGAATTAAATGTTTGTTATGACAAAGTTTAAACTAAAGAATAAAACTTTTATTTTCATTTTGGTATGGGCATTTGATCCCATAGCGAATATGTTTGTTTTCTTTTTTAATCTTTTTAAAAATAAAAATTGTATATATTTAAGGTATGCAAAATGATTTGATATACATAATGAAATAATTACTACAGTCAAGGTAATTAACATATCCATCTCCTACCATAGTATTTTTTTATTTTTGCCTGTGTGGTGAGAGCATCTAAAATGTACATTTAGAAAATTTCCAGTATTTAGTACAATATTAACTCGTCTGCAACTTTGTATCAGAATAAAACTAGTTTAAAGTTGTCTTTCTCCCAGTAAAGAGTTCTATTTGGCTGTTATACAGTTGTTTATCTATTCATCGAATGTTTCTTGGAATACAATCTCCGTCAGACTATAGTATCATAAAAGAATATGATAAAAGATACCATCGAAAAAGTAAATTTTCTCAAGTAGTTTGTGTGCTCATGAGGAACTTCTTAAACCAAAACACAGGATATAAAGCGATAGTGCAGAAAGTACAAGATGTAAAGAGAAGGGATAATTTACATCTCTCTGTATCAGCCAAAGCCGATTTCAAGGAGATGCTTTTGAGCTGACTTAAAGGGTGAAGTGTTTGCCAAGGGTACAAAGGCATTCCAAGCAGAGGGAACAGCTTGTACAAAGAACTGGAGAGGCGAGCAGCACGGAACGTAGAGAAAATATAGGCTGGGGCGTGCAGGGTGGGGTGAGTTGAAGGGAGTATATGAAAATATGCTCAAGAGGAAAGGAGGGGCTTGATGTGAGAGCCGGAACGTGTTGGAACTGGTACTGTACATTAGTCACCAGGCAGGAAACGGCGGCCCTGCAAGCGTTGAAATAAATAACTTTCACTCCACAGGACTTGTAAAAGACCAGAACTCGCGTCTCCAGACTTCGGGGTGATCTACCCCTCGTTGTGAAGGGGCTACCGCGCCGCCACTTTAGTCCAGAAATTAAAATTACACCTAGTTTATTTTCTCATTCGCCTGTGGTTCTGTCCTACTTGGGTTGCCTATTTCCTATCAGCTCCAAGTCGCGCAAGGACCCTGCCGTCCCCCATATACCATCCCCATTACACTGTCTAAGGCCTCTTAAAAAGCGACGTGGAGTCCCAGAAGCCAGGGTGCACGAGGCCTCTGAGACCACAAGTCCCAGCATGCAAAGCTCCCACTTAGGGAAAGGGCCACTAAAATGGACCATCATGCAACGCTCTCTATACGGGCGACCGACTGGTAGCGTCGCCTAGGCAACTCCAATTCAGCGACAGAACACACTTCCGCTTCCGCCTCTGAGACCCAGAACCGCGAGCCCACGCAGCTTCATCGCCGTGACGCCATTCGCCGGCGACTGCACGGATTTGGAGGGTTCCGTGAAGCGGTTCCTCTGCGGCGTGAAATTCTAGAGCCCCTACCTCTCGTCTGTGGCCTCTGACCTGGGAGCAGCGCGGAAAGCGGCAAGATGACGGACCGCTACACCATTCACAGCCAGCTGGAGCACCTGCAGTCCAAGTACATCGGCACAGGCCACGCCGACACCACCAAGTGGGAGTGGCTGGTGAACCAGCACCGCGACTCTTACTGCTCCTACATGGGCCACTTCGACCTTCTCAACTACTTCGCCATTGCAGAGAATGAGAGCAAAGCGCGAGTCCGCTTCAACTTGATGGAGAAGATGCTGCAGCCCTGTGGACCGCCAGCCGACAAGCCCGAGGAGAACTGAGACCCTCCTACCCCATGTCACCTCTGTGTGAGAGCACCTTTCCCCTCCTGCGTTCGTTCTTCCTGTTTGCCGTCATCCCCCCGTGTTCCTGTCCCCACGTGGACCGATTATCTGTGACTCCTGTTTCTCGTGCTTTCGTTGTGCAGAAGTGCTTACCCGGGGACTCTTGCCTGACCTGCCTTCTTGTGGACCCTTCGGAACACACAGCGTTGGGAAACCCTCAGGATCCCTGAGAACTGTGACCCTGGAGATCCTACAGCTAGCGAAGGCTAGGGGAGTCGGCCCTGGAGTGAGACGGAATTTTGGAGGGTCGTTTTTGGCTAATTGTCATTGTTGCTTTCTCCATAAAGTTTAGAAATTTTTCATTCTCTTGGTGTGGACTACCTGTGTTTGAGTGGAGGGGTCCATGGTGGGTTCTGGGGATTGTGCTTTCGTGGGAGTCGGAACAGGAAACCGGGGTAGCAGGGTGGGCACGAGGCCGGCATTCCTTGCCAGACACTTAAATCCGCCCTGCACAACATTCTAATATTGTCCCACCTTGCCTTCTCCTAAGAGCCTTTTTCAGGTGCATAATGCCTTCAGTATTGAGGTTTGTGATCATTGTATCCCACCTCTTTTCTCCCATTCAAAAGACCTTTTTGTCATTGCCCTCTCTAAATTGCAACCTCTCTTTCTCTTGGGATTTTGTGGACATACTATTAAAAATGATGAGCAGTCAAATGAGATTTTTCATTCATTCAACATTGAACAGGTATATGTGGAGCCCTATGTGGTAGACATTTTTTCCATTTTTCCAAGCCTTTGGAGGTGTATTCTGGTGAGGTGGAGGGGAAGGCCACGCAAACTGTAGACATAAATAAACAAACGTTGCAAGGTGCTCTAGAGGATGGGAGAAGCAGTATGGTTGTAATTTTAAATAGGATGCTCGTGTTAAACTATTGAAATGGTGTCATTTGAGCACAGACTTTAAGGAAGTGAGGGGTAAAGCCGTGCAGAAAGCTGAAGATATTGCTTTCCAGGCAAAGAGAAGTGCAGTGCAATGGTCCTAATGATGGTATTGTGTCTGGCTTATTCGAGGAACAGCAGAGAGGCAAGTAAGGGTGGAGCGAGTGAGCAAGGGAAAGAATAGAGGGGCAGGTAATGGAAAAGGAACAGGTAAGAGTCTAGGAGGCCAATGTAACGATGTGGCTTTTACCCTGAGGTAGATGGGGAGCCATGGGAAGATTTTTTTTTTTTATGCCTACAGCACCTGGTCTTTGGAAGATTTTTAAATGATGTGAGCGGGCATGTTTCAGATCAGTGGTTCTCGAACACTTTAGCCTTGAAATTCCATTGCATTCTTCAAAATTCTTGACCCTACACAGCCTTTGTTTATGAGGTTTATAGCTGTCAATATTCATCAGATTATAAATTTAAAAAATTTTTAATTTACTAATTCATTTAAAAATAAAACCATTATGTTAGCAAAACACTTTATAAAAATAATTTTGCTTATTTTTTTAAACAATTTTGCAGATATCTTCAGTGTCTAGCTGAGTAGAAGACAGCTGGATTCTCCTGTCTGCTCTGCATTCAGACTATTGGGATACACAGTTCTGGTTGAAGTATAAAAAAATCTACTTAAATATGTAGTAAGGGAGAAATATTTTACTAGCCTTTTCAAAAAATTGTGGATATTTGATACTATAGCAAAACCCAATAAGACAGTAATTTCTTGAAAGTTACAACATGGAACCTGATCATTGAACTTTTCATTCTCTATCACATTAAAATTCATTCATTTATCCTAAACTTTGAAGGAATCTTTTGCCCATAGGTGATTTTGTGACAACGAAGTATTGGAAAGTGTTGGCTCACTGAGTTATACAGAACTTCCAAGTGTGGACATACTTTATTATGTACACATCAAAAAGTCACATTTGTTAGTATCACCACAACGCATTAGGAAAGTCTTACAGTTGTGGGAAGCTGAAAAACTCACAGTGATAGTGTTAGTTTTTCACAATTTTAAGTTTTTGCTTGATAGCCTAATTTGATCACTGGTAGCAAATACTGCCTGTTTTCTATGAAGTGACAGGTTCACTTTGTTTCATTTTCAAGAAAATCTTGAAATACCCAATAATGAATACAACTTCGTTGTTCTTTCAAGTAAAAGTGATATTCCTTGAGATAAAAGAAAAAAGCCAGTTCACTTTGCAGCTCACGTAGTAACAAGTGCTTTTCCTTGAGAAACCATTGTACTTTGGTAGCAGCAGAAATGCTTTATGCGTGCTACCAGTTTTGTCACATGAAAAATTTAGGTGTTTCTTCAAAGGCTAAGATTTCATAAAACTAATACTTGTTACTGCTTCATCAAGAACATTTTTTAAGTGAAACAGTTGATTTTTTGGTTTTCTTTGTTTTTATTGAGAAATGTATGGTAGTGGAGAATACAATGACTATTGGTAGTTTGGCAATGGCACCAAACTACCAATAGTCATTGTATTCTCCACTACCATACATTTCTCAATAGATTCGTGCTAAGTGCCTGTAGTTTTCACTGTCGCTTTTGTGCCATCTGTACAAATGTTAATACAGTGAAAATGGCAAATAAAATCTTAGTATGAAAATAGGATTGACTTCATGGATTTTCTGAAATTCTTCTCCCACTATTTTTAGAAAAAAGGATAGACTAATAGTAGATTAAACTATGGTTATTTAGACTTGAGTATTTGGCAGACATTTTTCCCCCAAAAAATGAATGAAATGGGCCATCACTTCACAAAAAACAACTTCTGTTTCAGAGGATCCCTCCGGCTGCTATGTTGAGAATAGACTGAGGGAATGTAAAAGAACAGATAACTGTCAGCAATTAAAAATATCAACACTGATGCTTTTTACTCCCTTAAAGAGTAGGAGAGAGTCAAGTTGTAAATCTCCATTTTTATAAAACTTGATAAAGGTATACAAAGTGGCATGAGAGTGAGCCCCCAACTCTATAGTTGGAGATTATAGCGGTAGACCAGGAGAGATGACAACCTGCACTGGAGATAGGGAGGAGGGCACAGTATAGTGCGGTGTAGCTTAAAGAATTAAATGAGTAATGTGGACAATAAGAACTACAAGAATTTAGAAGTAATTTAGAGAAAGACCTCTATGAACTGGCTACGGTTTATATTGTTAGGTTTCACAAGGGCAAGGGTTTTGATCTGTTTCAGTACCTGATATATCTCAAGTATCTGGTCCCTGGCACATCACAAGTGTTTAGTAAATGTTGAGTGTTGAATATGGGAAGATAGAACTTAATCCAGAAAATATGTTAGGTGCATGCTAATTCACATTCTTAGGTAGCCTTCAACTTCAACAAACTAGGTAATACCAAAGAAAACAGGTTTTTGAAAACTTGCTTCCTAAATAGTAATCCCAGCTAACATATTGATAGCTTTTATGGTGTGCTAAGTGTTTTATGTGATCTTTGGGAGGTATTATCTTGTTTTGCAGATGAAATAGTTTCAGATAAGTAATTTGCCCAAGGTCACACAATTACTATGTGACTAAGCCAGGATTTGAACCAGGTCTTTCTAGTTCCAAAGTACAAAGTCTTAAATGTACTCTTGCCCAAATAGGTCTAGTATGTAAAAGCCATATTACAATAATTTGAAATCGGTATTGTCTCAGATAAAAAAATAGAGATATTGAAAGTATAGTAGATTATGTGGAAGGAATATCAGACCAATATGAAAGTTCTTATATAACTAAGTAAAATGTAACTTGAAATATGTTGAATAATGATAACTTTAATAGAATAATAATTTGTATGGAAAAAAATTCCATTCAAGACTGAAAGAAAACAAAATACAATGCAAATAAATTTAATCTAGTCAGTTATTCTTTTCTTGTTCTGGTATAAAATTATATTTGTATCAAACACAGGAGGGCAGCAGGTGATGTTCTGATAGAAAATACTTTTGGAAACCTCTAAACTTGTAGATTCCTGCTAACTTAGGAGAAAATTAACTCTTTATTTACTTACAGTGATGTATTAAGAAAGCCACCTTGTGAACTATAAAGCGATGAACATGTTTTTCATTTGAAAAATATGTAGTGAACGCTACAGATCTCTGTATTATGTTTACAAGTGTGGGATAAGATGTGGACTTCACCCTTAAGAGGATGCTAGTTAGGGAAATAAATACAGCAGCACATAAATAACTGACCTGTAATAGCAAATAGTAAGTGCTAAAGAATGATATAGAAAAAAAGGCTATAGTGTTTACAAGGAGAGATCTTTGCAAACTGTCAGTGAGGAAATGGATTAGTCATTGTTGAAAAAGTCTTTTGAGCAGGACCTTGAGTGATAAGTAGGATTTACAAGTGTTAAGACAAGGACAAGGCATTATGAGCCTCTGGGGATATTACCATCTGCCCTACCTAGCAAGGGCAGGAGAATTCAAACAACTCATTCTTTTTTAAAAACCCTTCCATAACTTCCAATAACTTTTTATGGTTTATAGGGTCCTCTGTTCTTTGGCTCCTGCTTTCTTCATAAAGCTGGAAAAACAAGTTAAGGTCGAAATCCAAGGATTGAGATAACAATGATCTCAATCTTCACAACAACCCTGAGAAGGTTATCTCATTCTACCAATAAGCAAACAGACATAGGGAAAATTAAGTTTTTTCTTAATATCACTCAGCTAGTAAAAAGTAAGACAGGAACTTACACTCAGGTCTGATTCCATCATCCAGGCTCTTCACAGGACAGGTCAAGGTTTCCAAAACCGTGTCACAGAATTCTAATTCCTTGAAAAGGTTTAGATGGTTTATTTTTTATTTTTGGTAGGACCTGGGGTGGATAAGTGGAAGAGAATATCTTGATTAAGTAAGTTTCAAAAATGTTCCACACCTTGGAAATTCATGCTTCAGACTGGTTTTTTTTTAAGTTCTGCAGTAAGAAGTTTTGCTTAACTCATTTCCTAAATTAATTTGATCTTGGAGTTCCTTTTCTTGAGAAATACCAAGATAATTTGGAGGGAGGCTGGGTACTGCTTTCGGCAATGAAAGAAATTTGAATAGAGAAATGATGTATTCAACCCTAGGCTTGAAAATGAATTTGACAGCCGTGTGTAGGTGGAACCCATAACCACAGATAATTTTCCTTTCCTCCTTAGATTGTAATGCCCTCAGCTGAAAATGAATACCTTAGTGAGTGGAGAATTCTTTGTTCTCAGCTCTGATTCTTTTCATCTCTCCAAGACTAGCAACTTAAAGATATTAGGAAAAAAAGAGAATATTATATTGCACAAGTTAGTAATGAAGCTATCCAAGGTTCATTCTTAACCATATCCCAAATTCCTTCCAGGCTCCTCATGTCCTTCGTTTTCCTTATCTGAAAGATACACATCGCATATACCTGCCCATTCAGTCAGAAATGATGAAAACTGGGAAAGGGTGAGTGGTGCTGCTAAGAAATCAAGAAATAGGAAGCTGCATCTCATCTCTCACATTACACAAACGGCCTGCCACAAATAACCCTTGGAAGTCTCTCTCTCTTTGCTCTGTGTTACCTCGGAATCCTTCCTTTTCTCCATTTCATACCCACTGTTCTCAGCTGTTAATCTTGTCCCCTGGCCTTCTCTCTTACACTCTATCCTGCAGCTTTAAAGAATGATATCCTTATTTCCTCCATGTCTCCTCACAAATGCAGTGGCCTTCAAATCAGAAATGTCTCATGCCGTTAAAAATGGGGGAAAAATGAAGTAGATAATTTTAAGGATTGTGTACATAGCATCAACAAGTTTAGGGAGTTTACCTCCTCAACCTCCCTCCTCTATCCAAACCCTCAGCTAGTTCTGGTCCAGCACTGTCTATTTCAGAATTCTGCCCTTTACAATGAGTATAACACCTCAGTCTTACCTCCATCAATTTTTACATGAGGAGCAAATGATATGTACTTTTTAGAAAAAAAAATGTTTTTCTAAAAATTAAATAAATGAGAAAGGTACAAAGAATAATATAACATGGATATTCCTTCTACTTCATTAACAACTTTACATTTTGTCAAATCCGCTTTCTTTCCTCTTTTTAAAATAATCTTGCAAATAATGTATGTATATGCAGCCCTTCTAAAGAATGAAAGGAAGTATTACAGATAATTCCTTTGACCATTTCTTGCCTACTTTTTTTTTTCTTTCCTCATATCTATCCCGTCCTTAACACCAAAATAATAACTTCTATGAGTATTCTTCCAGGATACCCATTAGACCAAACATACATCTTTATTCGTATATGACTTATACATATATGTGTATGCATATATATTGAAAGGAAGGACTCAAACAGATGTTTGTGTGACAATGTTCAGTGTAGCATTATTCAGAATAGCCAAAAGGTAGAAACAACCCAAGTGTCCATCGATAGACGAATGAATAAACAAGATACGGTATATACATAAATTGAATATCATTCTATCATAAAAAATAATGATATTCTGATACATGCTAAAACATACATGAATCTTGAAGACATATGTTAAATAAATTAAGCATGACACAAAAAGACAAATATTACATGATTTCATTTGTATGAGGTATCTAGAATAGTAAATTCAAAGAGACTGAAAGTTGATTAGTGATTACCAGAGGTTGTGGGAAGGCACAATGGGAGTTATTGCTTAATATTTACAGACTTTTTTTTACAGCTGACATTCAACATTATGTTAGTTTCAGGTGGACAGCATAGTGGTTAAACGTTTATATAACTTGCAAGCTGATCCCCTCACCAATAAGTCTAGTATCCACCTGACATTATAAATAGGTTATTACAATATTATTGACTATATTCTGTATGTTGTACTTGGAACTTTTGTTTAGAGTAATGAAAAAGATTTGGAAAAGATAGTAGTGATGGCTGTACAACATTGAGAATGTAATTAAAGCTACTGAATTCTACACTTAAAATTATTAAAATGGCAAATTTTATGTTACATGTATTTACCAAATTTTAAAAAATTTTTGAAAATAATGTAATTTGTCAAAACCATTTAATTTTATACTTTAAATAACTGAAGTGTATGGTATATGAATTGTTTCTCAATAAAACAATATGCATGTATATACATACATGTCACTTTATTGAGACACACAGTAATATGCATATAATTCTATGCTTTTTGCATATATTTTTGAGATCTAGTCTGATTGAGAGATATAGAATGTAGTTAATTTGAATGCTACACCATAGGAATAGATCAAAATTTATGTATCCCTTTCCTAATTAAGGGCACTTAGATAGTTCCCAGTGTTTCACTATTTCAAACAATGCTGCAATGAACGTTTTCATACATGTCTCCTCAGGTGTGGGCAAGGTGTCCTTCTCAGGCATGGATGTGTAGCATGTATTTTGAAAGGTGTAAAGTGTTTTACAAATGTAGGCTTCTTATTGTTAGAACTTTTACTATTAGCCATTCATCTAATGAATGTTTTTTTTTTAATTTTAATTTTAATTTTTAATTTTAATTATTTTTAATTTTAATTATTTTATATTAGAACGACTTTAGAGTTCACATATTAAGACATGTAGTCCTAAGTAAATTTCACACTCTCTGAAGTTTGTGCATAGAGACATGAATTTTTAAGGTAGTAGCTAAGAAATATTTGTCTGAAGGATTTCATAGTTTTAGCACACATTTGTTTTTTATGAAGGATTTCATAGTTTTAGCACACATATGTTTTTTATATAATAAGCATTATAAATGGAATTAAGTGCTAAATAATATTTATATACTTTATGGGTAGGTATAGTAGAAAAATGTTGTGGAGGTTATTCATTTGTATTAGGAGTACTTTGATAAAAGATACTAATTATATTTGAGCTAGTTATTCATGCTTCTGCATCAAATTTCTGAAAAAAAATTTAAGGGTGATGAATTTATTTAACAAAAGTATTTTTTGAATGAGACCATAGTTGTGAGATTATCCATTATTTAAGCCAGTATCTTTGCTCCTCTACAAATCTATATAATGAGATACAAATGACAACTCCACCCAGGCTAACACTCTTGAAAATGTTTATACTGGGAAGGAAGGTAAAACTTTCTGGATGCTGTAATCGGGGACCCATCTAAAAGGATATGTCTTCCCAATAGCATCATATGTAATATAAAAGGCTAGTGTTACATCCTAATAGTCATTTTTTATAGTCAAAGTTTGGGGATAGTGGTGGTTGTTTTTGTCTTTCTGAAAGGATTATTTAAATTTTTAGAATATATATATATTTCTAGATGGATACAAATAGAAATAAGTATACAGTTGACCCTTAACAACATGGGGGTCAGGGGTGCTGACCCCTACACAGTCAAAAATCTGAGTATAACTTTAGACTCTCCCAAAACTTAACTACTAACAGCCTACTGTTGACCAGAAGACTAAACCTATAACATAAACAGTCAAGCAACATATATTTCATATGTTATATGTATATGTATTATATACTTTATTCTGACAATAAAATGAGCTAGAGAAAAAATCTGATTAAGAAAATCATAAGGCAGAGAAAATTAATTTACAGTATTTTTTGAAAAAAAAAAATCACATGTAAGTGGACCTGCACATTTCAAACCCATTTTGTTTCAGGGTCAACTGTAGATACAGATACAAATACAGATACAGATACAGATACAGATATGTGTATTACCATACAGAAAGTCTCTTTGACATTCAAAAACCTGTAAAATTACCTTGAACTTGTTCTTTGACCTATTAGGGTTACCTCATGCCTTCACGAAAGTTGTATTTGTAGCTATTTGATTTACCTTTACTCTGTAAATGAGTAGCTTGCCCTACTTGTAAGTAATTTTAAAGATCTTTAAAGTTCCTTTCCATTCTAATATATCATTTCTAATTTATATGAAAGCCTTACTTGCCTCAGATACAAGATCCTAGGTAATTACCAAGGTAAAAATTGGCTTTCACTCTGTGTGCATGTCTATTTTTAAGTTTCAAAAAATATAATACATGTATAGATTTTTACTGAAACTGTGTTTCCACTTAGCCTTTGATTTTTAAAATTCCAATTAGTATTAATAACTGGCTCATTTTTTTAAGTATGCATGTGATAATACTGATTTTTATGAGCTTAAAGTAGTATAACTTCTGACTAGCTCTAAACTGCTGAAATCTCTGTGTCAGACTATTTGTGGGAATGCTAAAATGCAATTTTATATTCCCAGCACGTTAATAATCAACATCAGTTGGCTTATCTCTGCCATGTGAAGCACTGAAGTGAATATGGCATTTATTTGTACACCAAGTGCTGTACCCAGAATGGCACATTTTTCTTTGTTCTTCAGCCTAATCTGCTGAATATTTTCTGTTCCAGATTTCCACCAAGTAACTGAACCTTGAATATCAGTGGTGCACAGCACATAAACCTTAAAAGGATTTAATTCAAACTACCCTCTAATTTATATGTGGGTATCTTTAATAACAACTTCCTTAAAACTGCACTGCTGTTTCAAGAGATAATGTTAAATTTATGCTCTATATTGGTGTCATGGCTTAATTTTTTGTAATGAGGGATTATGGTTTTCAAAAGGATCAAGTTTACCACAAATATGTGGTTAATAAATGTCCAATTGTATCTGTTATACAGTATACTTACAGGAATTTCTCCTGACGAAGCTACTAGCATGAACTTCGTATTTGTCTTGTTTAGGGTGGACAAAAGAGTCTAGGTAGAATGCCAGTCTGCCCAGGACAAGGCTGGTAAAGGACTTTCTCTTCTAAGAGAAGCTTGAGGGGAGAGACTATTTTACTTATTTTTAGCACCGTGCTGGGATGTAGTAGGTATGCCATAAAGCTGTAAATATTTGTTGAATGTGTTTTTATGCCTAGGAATTGTCTTCCCTTTTCTAAGTCAGGATTATTTCAGTTGCAAGGGAAAAAAAATGATATTGAGATTCATACTATCTGAAACAAAAAGGGAACTGAGGGGTTCATATCACTGACCAGTCCAAATACTTCAGTCTTGGCGCTTTGTGATCCAGGACTCCAATACATGACCATAACTCTGTTTTTCTCTTTCATAGTTTCTTTCATAGTTTCTTAGTTTCTGATTCCTCAGTGCTGCCTCCATTTCCTGAAGGAGATTATGTACTTCCTGGTTCAAATCCCACTTTGCCTGAACCAATCATTCTGGCCAGGGATAACAACAAATCGACTAATTTAGCCTTGGACATGTGTTCCATCCCTGGATTACAAGTGGAGTCCATGCTTCCAGAGGTACCTGATTCCACAGTAGGCAAGGGGTGGACACCTTGAGAGAAGTAGGAGACAGTCACCAGGAGAAGACTGAATGGACAAGAAATGACAAGTATTGGCCACAGATGCAGAGAAAAGAGAACCCCGGTGCACTGTTGGTGGGAATGTAAATTGGTGCAGCCACTATGAAATCAGTATGGAGTTTCCTCAACAAAATCAAGATTAGAATGAACCTCTATTGTATGAACTACCTAGTTTGCGATACCCTGTTCCAACAGCCCTGGGAAACTAATATAGAAAGTTTTAACAGCAGTTTTCTAGATCGTATAACATAGCGTCAGATACATAGAGAGGGGTTTGCCATAAAATGAAACAAAGCCCAACCGAACCAATTGCAACTTTAATACGATGTCTTTTTATTCCAGAGAGGCTTTATTATTATAATTTTTTTTTTTACAGAAGTCTTTGAAGATCTAAAGTGAAGTATTCAGCATGAAGGATAGAGGCATGTGTGACAAACAACTTTTTGTGTAAGTTTGTTCCCTCAGAACGGATCTTCAAAATGCAAACTCCACTCCCCTCAGTGTTTTTGGAAAGCATGTGGATCTAGGCAGTGTGGACTTACACAGAGTAGGTCTGCATTTCTCCGAATGCACATATATCCACTTCTTTCTTGACCTGCTACAGTCTCTGTAAACCAACTCTGACTAGTTCTGCCAGAAGAGACAGGAAGGGAAATTGCTAGTCTTTCAAGTCTTTCAATGGCTGGGGCTTTCCACTGCTCTTCATCAGTGTTCTCAGATCCATCCCACACTGCTTTATTTGGATGGGGATTCCCTGAAGCCCCTCTGAAACTGGAGAAGTCCCCAGGAGCCACGAGGGAAGTGGGCACCGGCATGTACAAGCTGAGAACTAATTAGTGACTTCCGCCTCACTCCTGGCTTAGACCACTTTAATACAGGCTTTGCACAGCATGGAGGTGAAAGATCTAAGACTCAGGATCAGGCCTCCAAGGATCAGGGGGTTAAGCCGCCTAGATTTAAATCCTGTCTCTGCCTCTTACAGGCTGTAAGAAAAAAACTTGGAAAAGCAACCTAATTGATTTCTGCCTCTGCTTCCTCATTCATTAAATAGGAATCATTCTAGAACCTATTTATAGGGTTGTTTCAGTGTTTAAACATTTTATTATACATAAAGAGTGAAAACTAATACCTGGCACATTATAGGTTCCTAATAAATGTAAGTAATTATACTTGTGTCATATCCTTTATGAAATTTTGATAATGTTGAAAAAGTATAAAGTCTAGAGAAAATATTTAGAGACTATGTACTTATGCAAAAGTTATATACATATGATAAAATATGCAGTAATGTATCAGTGATACTGCGAGTTTAGTTCCAGAGCATCGCAGTAAAGCAAATATTGCAATAAAACAAGTTACATAAATTTTTTGGTTTCCAAATGCATATAAAAGCTATATATACATCATACTGTAGTTTTTAAGTGTGCAATAGCATTGTTTTTTTTTTTTAAAAAAAACAACGTATATACCTTTAAAAAATACTTTATTGCTAAAAAAGCTAACCATCATCTGAGCCTTCAGAGAGCTGTAATCTTTTTGCTGGTAGACGGTCTTACCTTCAATTTGTAAAAACACAATATTGGCGAAGCACAGTAAAGTGAAGTGCAATCAAACAAGGTATGACTGTATAACTATGATACCTACATACACTTGTTCACCTCACTGAGTTCTGGTTATTAATCTAGAAAACACAAGATTTACCACAGACACTACTAAGAATAGTAATCTGCACACACAGAAGCTAAATCCCTCGTTATTTGAAAATAATTGCTTCTATACATCTACAAACTTCAAAACACAGCCCTCATAATCATGAAAGATAATTGATGTGTGGTTGTGTTTTGTTTCTTTCAAAATAGATAAAAAAATTTTTTTGCTTTGAATTTTTTCTCTATTCTTTTTTGCCGAGGTAAAATTCATATAACATACAATTAACTATTTTAAAGTGTACAATTCCATGACACTTAGTGGGCTTGGATTTTTGTAATTTTTATTTTTTTTATTTTTATCCAAGTGTACAATGTTATAATTTGACAACTTTATACTCTACAGCATGCTCTCCACTAAAAGTCTATTTTCCACTGGTTGCCATGCAACAGACACCCTTTACCCATTTCTCACCCTTTTCCTCTCTGGTTACCACCAATCTGTTGTCTGCATCTATGAGTTTGTTTTCATTTTGTTTGTTTATTTGTTTTGTTGTTGATTTTTAAAAATATTCCACATATGAGTGGAATCATACAGTTTTTGTCTTTCTCCATCAGACTTATTTCAATTAGCATAATACCTTCGAAATCCAACCATGTTGTCAAAAATGGTGAGATTTTATTGTTTTTATGGCTGAACAGTATACCATGTCTTCTTTACCCAATTATCCATTGATAGATAGGGCTGGTAGAAAGAAAAAAATGGAGTATTAAAGCAGCAGGTTAAATTATTAGCAAGTAAAACTACTTTGGCCAGGGAGACTAAAGTAGATTAAAGCCCCAGGCTTAATACATTTGAATGATCCAGTACAGCCTGCTGCCCCATATGTCAGACTGGAGACCCCTGCTGAGACAGCACACAGCCATTGTCCAGATTCCCATTGTGGATCAGCATCCTGCTCTGCTGCTGAGAACAACAAGCCCCATCATGCCCAAGAAAGAAGTCACCTACTGGAATTTGTAATGGAATGGGTGAGTTACTTTGCACCTCTGGGTGAGGGGGAAGCTACTCAGTCTCCACTGGGGTCCCACTGCAAGCCAGACCTGTTGAAACAAACTATGCCTGGAATGGGACACAAACCATCGAAAGAAGGGAGAAGGTGGGAGTCTGGTCTGGCATACCCCATTCCCAGCCCATCTCCTCATGCCTGACAGTGCTGCCTCCTCAGCAACATGTATGGTATGCACAAACAGGTCGAGTTCTTAAAGCTGTCACCCTCCCTCTCCTCGAGGCCAGGTGAGCACGTTCTCTTTTCTGCTGGTATAATCACTTGGCCACCATCTTCATCCTTCCCATTGGCCTGGAGGACATTTTAGCACACACACAAGCCCTTAAGAAATTTACCCAAAAAGCTTTAAATGATAGCCAACAAAGCCTTTTCTTGCTGAACACTGAAGTGTCTCTAATGAGAAAATCTGTCCTCTAATTAGGATGGACTTGGACATTATTACTGCCTCCCAAGGAGGCACCTGTGCCATTATCCAAACAGAATGTTGTGTGTTCATACCTGATGTGTCTGCCTATATAGCATTTTATTAAATGAGGGCACAGGTGAATGCCCCGAATGATCCAACCCCCAGTTT
Source organism: Pteropus medius (assembly GCF_902729225.1). Taxonomy (NCBI): domain Eukaryota; kingdom Metazoa; phylum Chordata; class Mammalia; order Chiroptera; family Pteropodidae; genus Pteropus; species Pteropus medius. Next base: position 4,265,382 of record NW_024352149.1, read on the forward strand.
AGGTGACTTAATAAATTAGTAGTTCAGATCATGGGGCTCTTGGTGGAAAAAATTGGTTTGGGAATCCTAATTGTAATTTGTGTTTTCTCTTGCATGTGCCTGTATTGTTGTCTCCAGTGCAGACAGACAGCTGTCAAACAAGACACCTCCATGCTAGTAAAACGCCTTGCTGACTGCTCAGGGCATATTGTGGAGAAGAGAGTGTGTAAGATTGTTAAGATCTGGTTACAAGGGGTGGGGTATTGGAGGGGATCATCTAGATGTGACCGCTGAGCTGGACCTGGGCAGTAGGGAGCTCCTCACCCCTCCCCATCCTCACCCCTCCCCATGGAATGTACGCCCTATTTACTGATTCCACATTGGAAGCCATTCTCAAGGACATGGCCTTGAGAGAGTAAGGTGTTGTTGACACCACCCGGACTGTGTAATAACTGAAACCAGTTAAGGCCTCTACGTAAACTGTTAAGATTCTGGTGGGCAGGTGTGGAAATCTAGTCATCTTACAGTCACCCGAGCCCAACGTCACAAGTAAATTCACTTGCCTACCAATCTGGAGCAATCCGCCTCTTTCTTCAGTCTCTCCTTAACCTCTGTGGACAGGGGCCAGTTTACAAACCAAGATTACATAGTGGAAGATAACAGAACCACCTTGAATTACTGTTGAGTTAAGCAGACAAAAATAGTAAGGATATAAGAGGTTTGAAAAACACAATTAACAAACTTGATCTACCAGACATACATAAAATAAGATAAAATAAAGCGAATTCATTCTCCAAGCCCAGGTTGAGAGAGCAGCTCTTCTTAGTTACATACCTAGTTAGGACAAGCCTCACATCCAAATTTCAGTGGCACATCCAGCAGCCCTCAATTTGCAAATGCAATATCTTCTTTGTGATTAGTCATGCACTCTACATTAATACCCACCTACCCCCATCTACCTTTTATACATCAGATTCCACTCTGTGTTTCATCTGCAAAGAGATGACACCAGCTACTGAGCTACGGGTGCTGCTATCAGCTGCTTACCAGGAAGGTCTGTACTGTGAGTTGTGCTGGGGGCTTATAGCCCCAAAGCCCACCACCCCATATCTAATGATGGTGTTCTGAACAAATGACTCCCCAAAACCTCACAATGGTGCCTGGACCTTGAATTTTCTGTGAGTTCACCACTCATCCTCTCTCTTACAAATGTTCCAGCAAAGCCACAGAGCATCGTGAAACAGAGGCAAATCTTCACATGTGAACATATGTCGTCAATGTAATGGCCCATTTTACTGCTGTGGGGAAGGAGAACAGGGACAGAGCTTAGGCTACCATCCCATGACATATTGTGGGCTGTGCAGGTAGTCTTGGGGAAGGTTCATTGTTGCTCTTCCCACGTGGAGGCCAATTGATTTTAGTTATCAGAAACCTGTACTTGTCAGAGTCTTTTCTATGAATCATCTTGAAGGTGAAGCACTTTTGCAAAGGCGGCAGAGTAAAATAATAACGGTCTGTAAATGACAAAAGACTTAAAAATGGTCATGGTTAAAGATCTGATGAGAATTCATTGTAATACATTGGCAGGGAAATTTGGTGACGTATATTTTAAAATTATGACTGATAACTATGCGGAACACATCAGATTTTTAGGAATTTCATACAAATATACCCAAAGTTCTTATTTGAAGATGCTTTCCATATAATATAGCATATCAAACAAGCCTAATTAGTCTAATATCTCTCTTTTATAAGGAGAGAGAATGCATCTTTTTGAGATGTTCCAGGGGCCCTCTGGAAATCCCCAAAGTTAGGGCAAGATCAAGAATTCATTTAGAATTTGATTTTCACCATTTGTCAAAATTACCAAAAGGTTTAAAACACCTCACTGAATAGGATCATAGGTACTGTAAAACAATGCTTAGTTATTCATTTAACCAAAGTGACAATTAAAGACTTCAAAGGCAAATACAGAAAGTTACATATTTGTAAAAAAAACTTAGCTCCTTTACTAGAGAAGACTCAGTTTTCTGAAGTAATCAAAGACTTGATAAAGACAACAGGAAACTCGAGAAATTATTTTACTGAACCACAGAATCCTTATTTTCTAGGCAGATTACTTAGAAGAAAAAAAAAAAACCTTTCACAATCCCATCAAGAACAGACCAATAGCCCAAGACAATTATTTGTTTAGCACACACATGAAAGGAAATTGTTTCAGTTTTACATAAGCACACTACTGATATTAAAATTTATTTTTCTTTAAGCTAATTAAATAGATCTCTTTTACAAATTAATTTTGGCAATACCATCCAGAGGTAGAAAAATATCACATATGTTATGTATCTGTGATACATACATACATAAGACATACATAAATATACAGACAGACACAGAGATCCCATAAGCTTTCATTTCAAAATGAAATCATGCCATGAATCATAGCCATGATCAAGTACAACAGCATAATGCTCATTAGTTTATATAATAGTTGAGTCCAAATGCATCTATCTGGCAGACCAAAGAGGTTATCCCCTTATAGCTAAAGCCTTTTACTAATATTTGTGGAGAAGACTTAAGATTTGAATTTACCTCTTACTGCAAACCTTATAGAGACTGTCGACTAGATTTGGGGCAAGGGAGCTTCTATAGCAGTCTGTATTTTAAAAAGTCCTCTCCCTCCCACACTCACACACTTTGTTTTTTAGTCTCAAACAATCCTGGGTGGTGTTTACATTTCAAAAATATAATAAGATTTACAACCTCAAAGGACAGAGAAAAAATGAAAGCTTTTCTCCCAGGAGTTTTGGGGATATATTTCTCTATTATCAAAAGTCTAGGGTAATTACTATTTAAATTTTTCCTTTGTATTAGGGGTCTGTTTCAATGTCAATTACTACAACATCCTCCCCTTTACTCTTCTCACTTTCCCTGGAATTTTACCTCTTGGCATCCTAATCAGGCTTTGCCATAAGCAATCAAATCCACCGCACATTCATCTCTAACTTCAGCTCTTCCTACTTTCTAACTCGAGCTTCATCCTCTAGTTGGGTGTCTGTGGCTAGCAGAGCTGCCCACAGTAGAGACGAGCCCACTATGGCAGCCATCCTCTTCTTTGCCACAGTGCACTATGGGTGGTTTCTCAAACAAATGCATGAATGCAGTCGGCATTTTCAGGGCACCCCGTCCTCACACGGAGGTCCACAGACATCTGACACATAGGCCACCCCTCCCCACACAGAGGTGGATGGCCGACACAAGATTTCCTCTGTGGATGCCTCTTTCCCAAGGCCCTTTTCTCTAGTCTCCTGGCTGGCTTGCTAATTGTGGGCTCACAACCTCTGAAGTCCTTAGGTGTAAACTGAAACTGGCCCCCATACTCACAGAGGGCAGAGAGAGACTGAAGAAAGAGGCAGATCAGTCCAGATTGGTAGGTGGAAGCTTAATAAGCAAGAGGCTTGCTCTGAACAGCTGTAAGACAAGTCGATCCCTGCACCTGCCAGGGAGAATCTCTGAAGGTTTCTGTAGAATTCTTAACTGGGTTCAATCACGTACACAGTCCAGATGGTGTCAACATCATGTCCTTGAAAATGGCTCCGAGTGTGGGAACGTTGGGCAGAGCATGGGTTCCAGCTGCCGCATCATCCGACAATCGCAGCTTCTCAGTGACCTCCAACAAGATTTGTCAACTTTTTCTTAGATTCCCACCATTTTTTGCATTTTATATTTAACGTAATTTTAATAGAGTTCTTTGATAATTTTGATGCAATAAATTATAATACTTCAAGGTATATTATATTATGATCCTTACTCTTGAAATCATTGAGTAGAGACAAGTATCCTTTTTAATCTTTTCTTTCCTTCCTTCCTTCCTTCCTTCTTTCCTTCCTTCCTTTCTTTTCGCTCTCTCTCTCTCTCTTTTGTCCTTTCTTTTGTTTTTAGTAATACATTTATTTTTTGGCCTTGTTAGAGAATTATACAATAAGCAAGTGATTTGTTATTAATCTATTAAAAAGACAGAAGGATAATTGATGATATTTCAGTTGCTGAGCATTAAAGCTGATTTGTGCTCAACAGAAAAAAATGTAGAATGGAAGTTAATACTTTGTGTCAATACGCTTAATTTTATGTTTTTTTCATTCATGAGCTATATGTATACATTACAATAAAAATGCTATGTTAAAAATACAAAATAATATTTAATAGAAGTCGAATGAGTGAAGTCAATTCTGTTTTCTTATTTTTTAGAAGAGGTGATTCTGATTGCAGTGCAGCCAACCTATTAATTCATTTAACAGATTTTTTGGTCTTATTTTTCACCTTTTGACCCCCTTCACCCATTTCCTTAAACTTTGCGGTAAACTTCAGGCTCAAGAGCCTCTCATCTTCTGCAGGTCATTTAAGAAAGCACCTAGAGTTCCTTTTTCCTGTCTTCTATTCTCCAGCCTGCCATAGCTAGATCAAATGGCCTAACTTGCTCTACTTAGAAGTTAAGTGCTTGACAGCTTGGGCTAAAGAGCGTGAACTCTGGAGTCAGCTTGCCTGGGTAAACATTAAAATGTTAACTATGATTCCCTTTATTAGTGCCACCATTTCATCTCCCTTCCCCCCAGAACACTAAAAAATCATCTATTCCTTGAAAATTGCTTGTATGCTCCCCCTCTCACTTCCTTTATTGAATTTGTTTTTTAAAGTCTTTGAAAGTTCACTTCCTGCATGAATGCCTCTCTGCCTAAGGGAGAGGTAGTGAACTTACTCTTCTTTATCTAAATATGGGACCTCCCATCCCCCACCCCATCCAAAGCCACAGGGGGTGGGGCAGAGGCAAAGATTGCTTAGATGCAGATTTTATTTTCTGTCTTAACAAAGTATTGCTGTTTGCACGCAAATACAATACAAATAAAACTGTGACTTCAATTTCACAATTTAGTTAGAGGAGTTAACGTACTTTTGAATTTCTTTTTCATATTTTTAACCTTTTATGTGTAACCTGAACACATAAAATCTTTTCCCTCTGAGAAGCAGCCAAGAAAATGATATCCCTTCTCATTCTCCCTTCCTCTGCCCGTCTGGCCTATGGTCCTTTGATTCTTTGTTCTTTCCTTCTTCCTTTTGCTCCCTCTTAAAATTTGATTTACCCATTTTATTGGCCAACAGTGACCAAGAGTGGATACAGTAAAAAAAAAATAGCGTGGGGGTGGGGATTCTCTTTGCTATACTGTCATTTTACAGGAATCGTGTATATTGAAAGATTGTGATTTAATAGGCACCACCAATTAACATTTCAGTAGCTGATGAATTAGTTAATTAATTTAAAAAGTATACTGTTATGTGCCTGACACTATACTAGGCAATCTTCCTTCCTCGCTCTGGAAAATCAAGTTGTGGGTCTAAGCTTTATGATTAGTTCTCCTGCTATAGAAACGTACTTTAAGAAAATAACGTAGAATTTAATGTCTTCTTTCCCCTCACTTTGCAAGAAATAGATGACTTCATCTATTTTTGCTAGTTTCTTCTCTTCTTCCCAAGGTGTAGAAAAGAGCCCACGTTTAGAATGCAAGTAAAACGAGGTTCAAGTCCTGGCCATCTGTGTGAATTTAGACAACTTAATATACATTTTTTGAGCTTTCATCATGGGAGGGTAACTATAACTATAGCAAAGAGATGTAGTGATTGAATGAGAAAAGTATGTATAGCGCCTTACACAAGGAAAGCTCCTTTCATTATGTTATTGTTTGTCTTAGTTTATTAGCCTTTTGGGGATAGATTATAAACCCATTAATCTAAATTGTGGTAGTATTAATAATCGATAGAAAAAGTAAACTCATAGGGCTGGCAGAACAAGCAAATGTGTAACCTGAACACATTAAAGTAAAGCCATTTATTGATTTTTGCAACTGGGTACTTCACATGCAGTGGGTGTAGTTTCAATGGCAATCCATTTGCTATTGTACCGAGCTGGGGAAATTTTGCAGAAAATCAGAAATACAAGTATTTCTGACCCATTTTGTTTTCTCATGGGGGAATTTTAAAAATTCTTTTCTTGCTTAAACAACCAGTCATAGTAATATATTTACGTATTAATATTTGTGAGGTGGAATTGTGGAAGAAACAGGTACATGCAATGTGGCAGAACTGGGTTCTGTGTGACCACCGCAATTATATAACTTCTCGGTGCCTGCGGTTTTTGAGCTGTAGGATTGGCATAACTAACGCCTGTGCATGATTTAAGTGCAACATGTATTTAAAACACCTGGGACATAATTGACAATCCGTGTTATTCCCTTCCCCCCTAGGTCCACCTGACGGGTTACAGGGAACTCATCACCGTAAACACCCGTTGAGTGTGCCAAGACCTATTCTAGGCGTTTCACGAGGGTCTCTTTATTTAATTCTCGCAACAGTCTTTCGAAGGGCGTTACAGAGGCACCTGACGCTTAAAGCTAAAGAAGTTTAAGCTTCAGGCCTCCTCACTTGTCTAAGTTCTTTCCAAAGCCCTGAACCTAACGTACCTTCCCATTAAGAGAGCCGCCCCCAACCCCCATTGCTGAAGTTTCAGGACCCACAAAACCTAGATTTGCCCTGGATGGGTACTATTCTTTTCCTCACTTTGCACAGATGGGTATAGTAAGTTGCTTAAGATTACACATTTGTAAGTAGTGGAGCAAGACTTGAACCCAAGTGGCCTGAACTCCCAAACTTTTAGCCACTGCAGTTGATGGCAATGATGTCGTTGGGGGAGAGACAGGGTCATCAACGCCGGGTTGGAAAGTCAGCGTAAGGGTCTCCCGGAGAGGCCACCGCTGCAGGCCAGGGTCCGGGGGATCGCCTGCCGAGGCTCCCTCCGCTTCCCCTTTTCCGCGCCGCCGAGTCCGAGCCGAGCTACTCGCCCAGTGGACTCCCGGACCGGCCCGCTTTCCCCAAGCTGCCGGCTGGGGCCGCGGGGTCCGGCTGGAGAACTTTTCAAGGAGAAACTGGGTGGCGAGTCAGGAGGATGAGAAGGTAAGTCGCGGGGCGGGGCGGGGCTGCCGCGGGAGCCTGGCTGTGGCGGGCGGGGAGGCGCGAGGCTGCAGGTGCCCTGGGTTGGGCAGGGCTGGGGCCTTCGCAGGGCCGAAGGCCCCCAAACCCCCACCAGTCGGGGCTGCCCCTTGTGCTTCGGGGTCACTGGCTGATGGCGGGCCGTCTTTGTGAGGCTCGAGAGGCGCTTCCCCTTTCTGTGCAGTCAGCTGCTCTTCGCTCCTATGCGGGGCGGGGCAGGGGCGGGCGATGGTGACAGGAGAGTGGAGGAGCTGCCACCTCCCGCCCGCCCCGCGGTCCCTGGCCGGGGGAGGGGCGTGTCTGGCCTGATCCAGGTTCTATGTGCGCAGAGGCTGGGGAGCCAAGGGCGCGGGGATGTCTGCGTTTACCGCACAGTAATTTCTGAACCACCCCAAATGTGGTCCCCTGAGACTGAGTTGATGGGAAGAAAATGACAAAGTAGCGGCGGGGAAATCCCTGCAGACTTCAGGAGAAAAGGGACAAGGCGTGGCGCCCCAAGGACCCCAGGGGACGCACTGAGAATTATGGGGGCGGGGTGTCCTTGTTGGGTAGCAGGCGGGACAGTCTGCCCGCGGCTATGGTCGCAGTAGCTTTTGCAGGTGCACAGCCGTGTTTTGGTATCAGCGACAGCGCCCATGCTTCAGCATGCATGGGGTGTTTGTGTGTGTGTGTGTGTGTGCGCGTTGGGGCGGGCGGGGTGGGGGCTTCACCGAGGGAAAGCGACCCCTTGGCGCTAGTTTCGTTTACCTAGTGTGAAGAAGTACACTGGCCACTTTGAATGAAAGAAGAAAGAACTCCCAAGTGTTCGGAACACACCCATAACGACATTACAAGATTTATGTAGTCTAGTTCGGGCTTCTTAGCCCGAGGCACTTCCCGGAAGCATCTGGAAAGTTTTTTAAAAGTACACCTGTTGGGTCCACCCTGAAGGTCTTGAATCAGAAGTGATGGCGCTGAAGCCCCGGCCTGTGCATGTTTGTAAAAGCTTCCCCTGGGGATTTTGCTGGGGCGCCTGGTTTAAGAATCAGGAGAGAGAAAAACTGAGTTTTACTCACTGTGACCGTTAAACAAGTTTTAAGCACAGTGTTTCCTCACCTGTAAACTGGCCCCTGAGAACTTGTTATATAGATCAGATGGTATAGGATGTGTGGAAGTGTGTCGAAGAGGGAGAAATTGGGGCCGTGGCCACAAAAAAGACAGCATGCTTTGATTCTGCAAGTGATGTTTGGATTAAGTGAGAGGGGAGTGGCAGAAGAACCTTGCCAGGGAAAAGGAAAGGAGGGTTTATTTTCGGGTGATTAGATCTGTAAGTTTTGGTGTCACTAACTCAGAAAATCAGTATCATCTGGATGAAAAGGAAGCAAGCTGCAGCCTGCCCCATCTGTGGATGATGGTCTGAAAAATGTACTGTGTATATTTTCCTCTTCTCACGAACCAGAGGCTTTAGATTATTTTCATTTAGTCAGATCAAGAGCCACTAATCACCAGAGTGTCCTGCACTGTGGTAACCCCAGTCCATCTGAATGTTTTCCTGCTAAATGTGAATTTTCCATTATTCAACACATCTGCCTTAAGGATCTTGATGTACCGGGCATCCTTGAAATACAAAGATGAATAAAATGCTTTTTGTCCTAGCCATCTCTGTTTAGTGGAGGAGATTGATGTGAAAACAGGGCACAATGTGACCTGGTTACGATGATAAATAAGGGTATAGAATGAACAAAGTGCTATGTGGCCCAGAGGACAGAGCAGCTCCATCAGCCTTAGGGGAAGGGCATCAGTAGGAGGTGATATAGGAGCTGGGTAAACAGCGCCCTTCTGGAAAAAGCTTCAAGAATTTAAGATTCTATGTGAATTCAAATCTATGTTCTTTTTCAATTTGATAAAATTCTAGTGTAATCATATGCTGACAATCTAAAGTAGAAATGACTTTTGGTTTCGTGATGACTCTTTAAATTTCGCTAGGCTTTCTGCCATTTTATCTTTGTAAAATGTCTGAAGTTAAGAAAACAAACCAAAAGAAAAATTTTAAATGTGTCTTGCATTCTTACTAAATATTTAGTGCCACTTAAAATATAATAGTCAGATAGACAAAGTCTTTTAAATGCATATACTTTTGAAAGTTGTGCTTTTATTTGGTGGGTCTTATCGCATTCATTATAAAAACTTTAAATGACTTAGTAGAGGAGAGGGACACAGAAGGAAAACTAAGGGAAATAAAAGGAATAACTAAAAGAGGGAGATGGGGAGGAGAAAGGAGTTTAATAAAATTGGTAGTGGAAAGGGGCCGAAGTAAGCACTTAGTGGTGCTAATCTAAAACTCAAAGGCTTTTCAATGTGAGAGAGGTAACAAGCATTTATTGAGATCAATAACTATTCCGAAATCAGTAATTTAGGCAGAAGCCTAGATAACGTTCTGATTAGGAGAGAAAGGCAATGAATATGAGAAACGGAACGGGAACAATTGTATCAATAGGAAGAAGGCATTTCTAATGGTAAGGAGAACATAGTGATGTTAATTCTAAACAATGTTTTTAATTTTCAGTCTGGTAGTCTTTAGTCCAGCAGTCGGAATAATTGCTATCTTGTTATCTTTGCAAACAGTTCATTGGAAAACAAGGTTGTTCAGACCAAGTCCAAAAGTCATTTTGCCCCATCTTAACATTCCAAGGTTGGGGACTTAAGATGAGTTAGGCAGTTCCTCTTGCTTGTTAGCTCTGGATCCATTTTAAAGTGGTTGCGTTTATGCTATTGTTTACATTGGGAAGGCAAAGTGAAAAAGAAATGGGTGAATCAAGCATGGCTGCCAGCTTCTTTAGGGATCTATTGTCTTACACACTTTAATTAAACTTGTGTATAGACTCTTAGTTTTCAAATTTATTTCGAACATATTTGGAGGGGGCAGTATAGCGTGGTAGTTATAGCATGGGCTCAACAGCCTCAAGTTGGAATGACTTTCTGGCTGGTGACCTTGGGCAAGGATCTTAACTAGCTGTGTCTGCTTATTTGCGAAATGAGGATTAAAATATCTCCAGGAGACTTGTGAGGAATAACAGCTTTGAGGCTTAGGAGGCACCTGGTAATGGTAAACTTCAGTCAAGATTGGCCTCTGCTCTTGTTCTTATCTCACTTTACTAGATCTTAGTAGAGGCACAGGTAAGCTAGACAGATAGTGCTGTCTTCCTGGAATTGGAAGAGGCTGACTTGCTCAAGTCAGACAGCTGACAGGTAGCTGAACCAAAGTCAGAAGCTATGACTTTTGCAATTTAGTCCTGTGCATTTTTCCTGCCCCATGCCCTTGCTGATTCTGTTATTGCTGAGGTGGACTCTCCCAGCAGTTAAAAGGGGCAAAGGCTATATTCATGGGTGTCTGTTACCACTCAGCAGCCCCCAGTGACTCTCCACTTCTCTTTATTGATTTCTATGAAAATTATGTTTTTTCTGAGGCTTATAGGTGGGAATTAATTTCTGCTGGGGGTGGGGCAGGAGACAGTGGGAAAGCCATAAGGAAGTCATTTATGGAGAGCTTTAAAAGGGGGAACCCCTCTCTCCAACTTCCAGTATATGTTGCAATATTACTAGAAAAATAGCTTTATTGCTCAGCAACTTAACTACTTTCATCTGCAGCTGATGCTTCTGGTGCAGAATTAATATTTCCTAGCATATCCCCTTTCACATATGTCCAGTCCCTGGAGAGGTGGAGGGAAGGGATCATGGCTCTGTACAGAGCTCATCGATGTGGGTCAGATTTTAATTAGAATGTTAATTGGTAATTTGCAACAGAAAAGTATGACCAAGAATCTCTTCATTGTAAAACAAGGACACAGAACAGTGTAATGCAAGAATGTTTTTGAGAGTAGCCTCCAGTGTTGCTTTTTTTTTTTAATGAAGGATCATCCTTAAACTTCATAGTTATACCTTTTAACTTTTAAATGCAGATGGCCCCAATTTTATATCTCTCAATTCAGCATTTTTAACCTTCTCAATTAATCAAAAAATGTATATGTCCAGAATAGTGTTGGGTGCTGTAGGTGATAGTGGATGGTAAAAAGTCAACAGTTAGCCTAGAGAGCAATGAATTTAAATGCTACATAGGTGTGGCACACTCTCCTGAAAGGCAGAGATCAGAAGGCTCTCAAAAGGTTTGAGAAAGCTGGAGGGGACACACCCTTGCTGCAGGGATGAGAATGGCCTTTCAAATCCTGTTCACCTGGTGATGCAGGAACCCTGGGTGGCCTTAGGGATAGAGATGAAAGAGTACAGGTACAAATAACTGAGATCTCAAGGCTGATCTCCCAGAACTGTCCCAAAAGATGAAAAGACTAAAGCAGGTTTACTTGCTGGGCAGCCTCAAGGATGAAAGAATATTACGGGCAAGGCAAAGCTTCCTCTGCCAGGCTCCTGAAATTCGCAAGGCGTGATAGAAAACTTAGTGAGTAGCTATGATAGGCAGTATCTACTTGTTGAATACATTTGCTAAATATATAAAAAAAAGTATCTGGGAAAGTGAGGGTTAGAGTTAAGATTAGGGGTATTAATAGTATATATTAAAAAATACATGATTCTTTTCTATTATTGGGAAAGGTGTGTAGGGATCAAGAAGCCACAAAGTCCCCTGAAAAAGGAGCTGGAGGGGAAGCAGCTGGAGAGGACTTTGATTGGGACTCTTGTTATCAGACACCAAGGCCCTTGAGTCATGCCCAGATGTTTGGTGAACCTTAGCAGTAAGGACCTGTGGGTCTGAATCACACTAAGTAAACTCATAAGAATCTGTCTAACACATCCCATTTTCAGATTATTAATTTTCATTTGAAAGACAACAGAGCCTAGTGGGCCCATTTACTTTTTCCCATAGCAGGTTTGGGCATTTTCATCATGGCAGGGGAAACCAATTAAAGGCTGGAGGGCTACTTGTTGAGGAAGAGACCAAAAGAGTTGACTGGTCATCAGAAGCCACGGAAGCCTGTCATATGCCCTTCACTTGTCAACGAATAGGGACATCCTTGCTGGCAGACAGACCAGGCTTTCCTTTACACAATGGACAAGAAACGTTGACTGATGAAATTCTCCTCTTCAAGTCTCCTTTTCCTGGACCCCTAGGTTATATTTGTCAACTCCATGTCAGATGTTCATGATTTTGATTTATTTAGGTATGTTAATCTCTCCCAAATTGGAGGTCATTTCTCTTAAGAGAAACTCTAGCACATGTGAATTGACTTTTGAGTACTATTTTGGCAACAACACTAATTTTAGCTCCAGTATAGGTATGTGAATTTGGAGTCACTCTCACTGGAGATAATCAAGTATTGGCTCATCCTAAACTTGGATAGACATCTGGCTGAAGGTACCGTAATAATAGGTTCCTTTGGGCATTAATTTGTTTGAGTCCACCAACCTGAAGACTTTGAGCTGAAGGAAGAGAGAAGCATTTAGAAAACAAATAGAGGGGTGTGGCATAGAGGGGATGGGATGGGAGAGTATTTGCCCTTCCCCCAAACAATCCCTTACCACAGGGGCCCAGTTACCTAGACTGGGCTTTTGGAGAATGGTGATAAAAGCATGAGCTAAGGAAGCAAATTTTTGTGACATTTTTGTCAGAGGATATAGTGTCAAAGAAATATAGTGTCTTTTAGGAGCTCGAAGTTTGGATGTAAGGGTAGATAGGAGGGTGGCAGTCCAGTGGGGGAGGGTAAAATTCTCTGGCCCCTGTGTGCCTGAGTGAAACTGGTGTTGGGCGTGTGCACCACCCGCTACTGATGGAACACTTCCTTGGCCCAGGACATAAGACTGTGATGAGAAGAAAAATTATTTTTAATATATACATTATCCAATATGGAACAAGATATTGTCAATGTAAAAACATCCAAACTTATAGAGAATTTTTATGAGCATTTCTTTGAGCTAAACTGACAACATATGCCGGGAAGCAAGATCTCCAATGCTCCAGAGAATAACGGTTTTGCAGCTGCTTTTATACATTTGAAATTAAGGAGGGAACATAGAGAAGACTACATGGAGGTGGGAGAAAGCAAGGTGGAGATTGGATTACAGGACAGTTAACAAGATTATGTACTCTCTTGAGGGTGGTTGTGCTTATTTCAAAGGTGTGTTAACACAGATCAAAAACAATAGACAGGTCTTGCTTAAGGCAAAAGTAAACCATTTACTAATAAAAGTTGTGTGCCTGGTGTATAACTACCTACCATGACCTGCCCACTTAGGAATTGATGATCAGATCATCCTGTGAGGTTACTTTCCATAGAACCCCTTTTTTTCTTCCACAGTATGTATAAATAGTTTGTTAATGTTTGAGAAAAATAGGAGTGTGACGTTTTTAGCAAGCAAGGAGTAAATGAACACTACCCATTATCAACAATTTGCAATACGTAAAATGTCATTTACCCTGTTTTTGTATAGATATTGACATCGTTTAATAAAGGTGAATGCATCAGTTTAAACTGGTTCTCTGGAGTTCTAGAGTTCCTCAGGGGTCCCCAAAGGTGGGTGTGGGTTGGGAGAACAGATGAGGCAAAAGTAAAGTGAATAGTTTTTTACCATACTGCTGCTTCAACTCATCTGTTGTGTTTTTATCTGTTTTCTATGCAGAACTTCTGATATGATATCATTATGAAAGAGTGCATCTGCTTTCAGAAATAAGAGCGCCTATATTAAATGAGCTTTCAAAGATAAAATTTTAGCCCAAAGTATAGGGCTGCCATGTATTTATTTGGAACATGCATCTATCCTTGTCACTATGGTACTCAGGTCAAGACATTGGCTGTGTAATCCTTTGTGGGGATCAATTTCTTTGTCCCAGGCCTTGTTACCATTAATAATGGAAATGTACCTTGGCTTTCCTAAACACACCTGTGCTTATGATTTATCTCTCTGACAACCGTGGCTCCCAATCTGGAGATGAGCACGTTCACATTTCACTTTTTTGAGCCTCAGGACTTTGCTAAGAATGGATACGAAGAGCAGGGTTCTGGGTAGAGAGCAGATGGGCCAGCAGGAGGAGGGTCACCCACGGAAGAGACCGTAGAATCCAGCCTGGAGCAAGGAGAAAGAATCACAGGCTTGAGGGTAGCTGGGGGTCCTGGGATTGAGGCATCCAGGGTGCTGGGGAGCGAGAGTTGGGGACAAAGGCAATTGTGTTGAAACCATATAAAACCTCATCTGTAGACTATAATTCCTCATGTTGAAGAAAGGAGAGGCAATGTGGTTTTGTATAGCAAGCACAGCAAGAGACGGTGGGTTGTGGCTGTGGTGCCTCTGTTCTTGGCTTTGTGACCTTTGAGTCTGTTTCCTTATATGTAAAATGAAAGTGTTATACTAAGCATTCTGCGAGCTTCCTTCCCTGCTGAACAACCTGTTTCAGGGCAGGTATGCTTTCATGAATATCTATGGATATGAATATCTATGGATGTGCCTCTCAGTGCTCCTTTCTCATATTTCTCATAGAATAAGAAATTAGATATTTTTCAATATATGTAGTACCACCATATGTTCTTTTTCAATAGAAGCTTCATTTTTTGACCTTCAACCACATTTGGGTGAAATCTTTCATTATAGCAATTCGTGGTGAAAAACTACTAGGTCAATACATTTTCCCCTTATTTTATTTTGATACTGAGCTGTGTTAGATGCAAAATAAAATGTTATTAAAACAAAATAAAATGGCATTAAATTTTGCATTATGATTCATCTATTATTTAAATATTTATTTCATTTACAAATTTAAAATTTGCTAGAAATATTTTGGTAAAGAAAGTAGCTCTAATGTAGCTCATACAAGAACACACACACACAAGCTTCTTTTTTCTTGTATAAATACAAAGACAATGTTTGGAAGGACATTCACCAAACTTAATCATGGCTACCTCAAAATGGACTATTAGAGGAGCTAATAAACTTCCAAGTTTTACATTGTTACAATAAACATTTATTAATTTTTATAATTACTCGTATGTGATTTGTTACAGAATGAACTTGTTATTATGAAGTATCTCTATTGGATTTGTAGATATAATCAGCATTTGTAGATATTATCAGCATTGGACATAGTAATTTAAGCTCTAAAGTTAAACAGTATCATTTTGTTAGACCTCATAGAGAAATTAATACCTTTTGCTTGGTAGATTTTGGAGTTAAAAGTGTTTTGTTTTCTTGGTGTATGCTTGGACAGGATTCATGTGATAATGTAAATGAAGACTTTTCTCCAACCACTTAAGAGGCTTGAGCCCAGAGGTGAAAAATAAATATAATCTTATTTAGTTGTGGCTTCCCATGGGAATGTGTTGAAGAAGATCCCAAGGTCATGTCTATGTTCATTGGGCAAGAATACCATGATCAATAACTGGCCTGACATAGCTACTAGAGGATGAGGAAAATGTCTGATCATTTGCCATGTATTTGCCATCCCTGAAGTCTAGAATTTTAGGTGATAAGTTTTTTTATGAAGGTAAATATTTCTTTTTGTCCAAATCTCGTAAGGATTGTACTCTTTATTATACTTAATTGGATAATATTTTGCATAGTTAGTGGACAGTTTCATGATAAATCATGTTACAACTGCAAGATTGGAATCCTTTGTATTCTTCATGAAAGCTGACATGATACAATACCTGAAAGAATGACTCAACAATTAAGGACTAATGAAATAAATGACTAATTCATTTATTGTTGCAATGTGAGGTTGTAAGTAATAAGGATAAACCAATATGATTGAACATCAGTTAAAATAAATGTATCCTTATTGATTGGAATATTTACCGGTATCGATGTTAAACTTAACAATTGAGTACAGTGGCTTGTAATTTTTATCTATCACCTTCTTCAATTATCTCAGTTTATGATACCAGGAAAGAGTTAAATGGCTTACATGCATGAAGGAGTAGCTCGATTTTTACATTTGTGATTTAAATGGGCCCAATGTTGCATATATGCTAGATGTGGAAACATACAGAAAGTATTCAGTCACAGGGTAGCATGAAGCTACCAGCACTATTGGATTTCCAGTTATTTAAAACTGAATTTAAAAGCAAAGTCATGCATTTTGATGACTTCCTGCTTATAACCACATGAACAAGATATTTATTCATCTATTCATGCCAACCACTGTTCCAGACTCTGGAAATAGAGTAATTGGCAAGAGACTGAGCCCCTAGCCTGTATAATTCATCACAGGTGAGAAAATTAAATCTCTACAAAGTGTCTTGCCCAACATGGTAGAATTGGGTCTTGATTCTAAATTCAGTGTTCTATCTTCTACACCACATAACTTTGGAGGACACTGGTTGAATATCAGCAGGATAGTTCTGTCTGCCTTTTCTTTGCTCTTCCCTTGGTGACGGTCCACTTTTTTCCATCCCATATAAAGTAGTATGGATACTGAGACATACTGTCCATGAGCATCACTTATACCTTTTTCTAGTCCTAGGGCAAATCATATTCACTTTCTGAAAAGCAATCTAGGATCATGTTATTAAAAATAATAAGTAAAATAATTTGAGCAGTATTTTTCCGAACTCTTGAGTTTTAATTTGGTAAAATGAAACCAGTATTTTAAAAAAAATAATTAAAAAATCTTAGAGTGCATCATGTTTATAAAGTAAATATCATGTAAAATTTTATTCCATGAATATATATTTGTATCAGGTTGCAACGAATGAATATTTTCCTTACTGTTGGTTGTGGTCAAAAACTTTTGAAACATTGGTTTAAAGAGCATCAGAGAAGACATTGTTTGTGACAAAATTAGAGGTATATGATTATCCTTAGCTATCATTCAAGTGTGTGCATTGTTTATCTAAAAGGTTCAGAACAATAAAGTAGAATGTGTGTAATGAAAGTACCAGTGGAAGTTATTTGGCATTTGAATATCTGCCTGAACAGATTTTTTTCCCTTAAACACACAGATTGCAGTTACTGATTTCCCTAGGACCTATACTTTTGCTTATTGTGGTTTCCCATATTGAGTGATTTCATTATTTTTTGAAATTTATTTATTTTGTAATAATTGCATGCTATATAGAGAAATTTGGGGAAATAAGGTATCTGATTGAAGCAGTATCCTATACATTATTCGATTATGATAAAGTCCACAGATGATTAGACTTTAATATGTTGTCGAATATCACATAACTTATTTTAAAACATTTAATACATTATTTTTCATTTAGTTTCTAAATGTCAGTGGATTTTGCCTGAATATATTAATTGTAATAAGAGAGTAACAGATACAGTTTTCTAAATTGGAATTTTTCATAGACTATAGGAAAACATCGTTAATTTGCAGTTTATAATTTGGACAAAGATTGGACTAATACTTTCGAAAGATGAGAGCTTGTTGCTAAAAAAAAAAACAAACTTCAAATAGACGTTAAGAGTTTTAATTCTGTGTAAAACATTTTTGGAAGCATATAAACAAATCTGCTTTTCTATATTGTAATATATTTCAGAGATATGTGTAGAATCTCAATTGTTGAAATGGCCAAGACAGAGATGTATTTAAATATTATGTACTTATTCTTTGTAAGATAAAAATTTACTCCCTAGAATAAGTTTATAATTTAATTATGGAGACAGAAATAAAGAAGAAAGGCTAGCCTTAGAAGAATATAGAGTTGTTTTTCTCTACAGACAGAGAGTTCGGGAGAACAACATATAAGAGATAAAATTTCCTTGCGAAGGGCTCTGGGCGGGAAAGCTGAGCGAGCTCTGGTTGCTGGTATCAAAGACATTATGGTAGAATTGCGTTGTAAGTACATTTAATTTATTTGAATTCAAACAGTCAAAGTCAAGAGAAAGAAAGAGAACAAACTAATCAGTTCTGGAGGTATCTAGCATTTCATGCAGTTGGGTCTATGTCCTAGAAGAGTATGTCAAGGGGAATGTGAATCTCTTCTTTCTTTAGTTGGTCTCAATTCTACTCAACTCTCATTAGACACGTATTTTTAGCTCAACCCAGCCCGTACCCCACTTCCTGTCAGCAAACCACCTGACCTCCAACTTCATTCAAAAAAATGGCAGCCATAAATCGTGGGCTGCTTCCTTCCCATTCACCCTTTCTTGCCATTTATCCTCTTCTTCTCCAGCCTCAGAAGTAACTCTCTTAGTCAAGACCTGTCTTCTCTCTTCCAAGATTTGGCTCCCTCAGTTGTATTCTCCCCCTCATAATCAGAGGCTGACTGCACAGAACATAAAAATCCTGGTTCTGTGCCAGAGTCTGCCAGGTTAGAATGTGGTTTCATCCTTTTTAAGTGTGTGGCCCATTGCTTAACCTCTATGCGCTTCAGTTTTTCCAGGTGAAAGGCTTGGAACAGTATCTGGTACAAGCTCTCAATGAATGTCAGTTTCTACCATTCCTATTATTCCTACTGTTTGCCTGCTAATCTCTAAATCTCTATTGTTTTTCACCCCTTAGCCCATATATTTGTTGAACCATTTCCTATTCTGGAATAGAATGAAGCCAGACTTTTTCTTGACCCCTGGTCCCCTTTTAGCTATTGTATTCTTTCTTTCTTTTTTCCACCTAAGTGTTTTAAAGATTATTCAAGGCTTCCTTCATCTCCTATTAGCTTTTATTTTCTTTTAGAAAAAAAATGAGATATTGACTATATACAAAAATTATAAAATATTTTCTATTTTGAATATTCTGAAAACCTGCGTACCTGCTACTGACTGTTAACTTTGGAGCACCCTGTGAGTCCCTCCCTAAATCCTTCCCTCTTTATGCCCCCTTCGTGTCTCCACACTGCAGATTTCTCTATTTATTATTCCCTTACATTCTTCATAGATTTACCTAATATTTGTGAATATTTAATTTTGCATATTGTTGAACTTTATGCAAGTAGAATTATATGATATAAATTATCTAAAGGATCACCTTTTTGAACCTAACTCTAATTTTATTCATTTTTATTGGCATAAAGAACGTCATTATATGCCATGATTTATTCATTTACCTGTTGATGGACATTTGGACCTTTTGCCATTACAAACAGGCTTGCTATGAACATTCTTGTACATATATCCTGGTGTATATATACTTACTTTCTTCTAGGATTCATACTCAGGAATGGAATTTCTGGAACATTTAGTATATATGTAGTCATCGAATATTATAAATTAGTGGTCAAAGTGGTCATGCTATTTGATACTCCCAGCAGAACTGGGAGTATCAAATAGCTTTTGTCAGACTTTTTAATTTTGGAGTGTGAAATCATATGATATTTTAAAATTGTTATCTGATTACTGATAAAGTCAACCATCTTTTCATTTGTTTCTTGACCGTTTGGGTTTATTCTTCAGTGAAGTGCCTCTTTATATGTTTTGCTCAGTTTTCTTTCAGGTTGTTTATCTCTCTTATTTATTTATAGCAGTTCTTTATAATTCTGGAATTATAAGCCTATCTCCAAATTTATAGTTTATCTTTTTACTCTCTTTATGTCCTTTCTCCCTCCTCCAGCTGCTTTTGAAATATTCTGTTACTGATTTCCAGCAATTTAATTATGATGTTCCTTGATGTGTTTTTCTTCTCTCTTTTTAAAAAAAACTTACTGAGATATAATTCATATACCATAAAATTTACTCATTTAAAGTGTACAGTTCTATGGCATTTAGTATATAGTGTTGTGTATCAATCACCATAATCAATACTAGAATATTTTCATTACCTAAAAAAGAAACCTTGTTCTTCTTAGTCGTCACCCCCAATCCTTCCATCTCACCAGCCATAAGTAACAACTAATCTGCTTTCTGTCTCTTTCTGCCAGTTCTGGGTATTTCATGTAAATAGAATCATACAATACGTGGTCCTTTGTTACTGATTTTTTTCACATAGCAATGTTTTCAAAGGTCATGTTGTACGTATCAGTACTTCATTTCTCCTTGCTGCCAAGCAATGCTTTTTTGTATGTCTATATCATACTTTATCCATTTGTTTAAAAGACTTTTCTTTCCTCCACTGAATTTTGTCACTCGTTAAAAATAAGCTGGCCAAGTTGGGGGGCCGGGATCAAGGGGTGAAGGGTTAAAGAAGTACAAATTAGTAGTTGAGAGATGGTCACAGGGAAGGGGAATATGGCATAGGGAATGTCGTCAGCAATAATGTAATGGTTGTGTGTAGAGCCAGATGGATGATAATTGGGGAGATTGTTTCGTAAATTATATAAATGTCTAACCAATGTACTGGATAGTTGAAACTAATAATAAAATAAAATAAAATGCTTAAAAAATCAAGTGGCCATCGATGTATGGGATTATTTTTGGACGTTCAGTTTTATTCCATTAACCTGTATCTAGTCTTACGTGAGTACTATATTATTTTCATTACTATAGCTTTATAGTAGTTTTGGAATTGGGAAGGGCAAGCCCTCCAATTTTGATCATGTTTTTCAGGATGATTTTAGTTTTCCTGGTTCCCTCGAATTTCCATATAAATTTTAGGAGCAGCTTCTCAATTTCTGCAAAGAAGTTAGCTGGGATCTTGATAGAGATTGTGTTGCACTTGTAGATCGATTTCAGATGTGGCTTTCTTTATTCCTAGTAACATGTTCTTCATTTCCTTCTGAGTCTTCACTGGTAGCACCTTTAATGTCCATATTTCTACTAACAGTCTAGTCTGTTCAAGGAAATCTAGAATTTTTCTATACTATTTCTCAAAACTCGGGGGGAGGAGCCGGGCTGAGGAGGCGAAGGTGGTGGCTCGCTCCCGTAGGGCAGGGCCGGCAAGGGCAGGACTGGCCCGCTGCGGGTGGATGAGGGAGCTGCAGAGCTAACGGTCTGGACTTCAGCAGCAGTAGCGGCTTTCTGCACTGGCGGAGGCTGCGGCAGGAGCAGCCAGCATGGCCCGCGAGGCGCGCCTGGCGCTGACCGAGAGGTCTGCATTGAAATGACAACCAAATTATAAAATAATCAATGTGGAGAATCACCTAAAGTCAAGCTGATCATAACACCTACATCTGATAATATAAAGGAGACACATCGAAGCTGCGAAAATGCCCAGGCACAGAAGTTGCAGCAAAACTGAGGCCGTGCTGGCCGGACAGACCTGGTCTCCCTGAGATCCTGCTTCCCCCAAGCCACAAAGTGCCTGCAGCCCATTGACAAGCAGCCTCTTGTGCCCTGCTTGGCTCTGGGGTTGTGCAGTCAGTGCAGGCAACAGACCTTGGCTAGAGCAGCGAGCGCATTTCGAGGAAAACAGTTGTGGACAGACCACTGCTGCCTGTACAAGCTGCATTCTCTCTTGAGGGGACTGCAGGGGTCTGTATTGGCCTGATGGCCCTTGACTCCCTGAGCTCCTGCCTCATCCAGTACACAAAGTGCCTGCTGCACATTGATAGGCAGCTGCCCCTGTCCTGGGGTTGCACATTTAGGCCCAGGGTGGGCAGCAGCTGACATTGCTATGAGTGGAAACTTGTACAGGGAGCCACAGAGACAGTGTTGGCACGTAAACTGACACTGCAGTGGCAGGAGGAAATTTACTCAATAGACTCATGAGACTCCCAGGGTCCTTGCACCACCCAACACGTGTGTCACCCAGAGGCTCATCCAGTTTCAGAGATTTACAGACAACTGACAGCAGTATCAGACCTTGAGGAGCACTGGTCTCTCTGCTAAACTGCCGTAGGTCAGGGATGGGGGATAACCGACCGCTGCCTACAGCATTGTCTCTTCTACTTACCCATAGATGCAGCATAGGCAACAACCATCTGTGGATCACTTTGTAGTTCCTACTGGGTAGCCCCGAGCAATCAAAAGCAGTAGCTGACCTTGGCCTATGGGGGAGGCTGGCCCAAGGGGCCAGAAAACCAATGCATCTGGAGGCTGGTACCAGACCACAATGGAGGCTGGTACCAGACCACAATGGAGCTGGTACCAGACCACTAGTGTGTACACTAGTCCCATTAGTGTACACACAAAGGGTGGTTGCAACAAGTACACAAGCCTGCTAGGGCAAATCAGTGGGATCAGCCCCCATACAACAATTCTTACTCTGTGGGTGCAGCCCATTCCCACAATTAGTCGGCCTGAGCGTTAATCCCATCCACTGATCTACTAACAACAATAAAGGCATGGTGACAACAGAAGATCACACACAACCCACACAAAGGTCATGTCCAGAGCGCCTGGCATAAGGGATCAGGGAGAGTGCACCACTGGGCCACACAGGACACTATCCACATTAGGCCATCTGGCCAAGGCTGAGAGACGAAACAAATATTCCTGACACATAGAAACAAACACAGAGAGGCTAATAACATGAGAAAACAAAGGAACATGACACAAATGAAACAATGGGAGAAAACTCCAGAAAACAAGCTAAATGAAATGGAGGCAAGCAACCTACTAGAGAGAGAGTTCAAAATAATGGTTATAAGGATGCTCAATGAACTTATGGGGAGAATGGATGAGCACAATGAGAACCTCAACAGCATAATAAGAGGATATAGAAACCATAAAAAAGAATCAGACAGAAATGAGGAATAACAACAATTGAAATGAAGAATACACTAGAAGGATTCAACAGTAGATTGGACAAAGCAGAATATCAAATCAGTGAATTGGAAGACAAGGTAGCAGAGTACACTCAATCAGAACAACAAAAAGAAAAAAAAAATTTAAAAAGTGAGGATAGTTTAAGAGACCTCTGGGACAACATGAAAAGTAAAAATATTCGGGTCATAGCAGTACCTGAAGAAGAAGAGAGCAAGGGATTGAGAATCTATTTGAAGAAATCATGACAGAAAACTTCCCTAACCTGGTAAAGGAATTAGATATACAAGTTCAAGAAGCACAAAGAGTCCCAAACAAGAGGAATTCAAAAAGACCTGCACCAAGATGCATCATAATTAAAATGCCAAAGGTCAAAGAGAAAGAATCTTAAAAGCAGCAAGAGAAAGGCAGATAGTTACTTACAAGGGTATCCCCATAAGAATGTCTGCTGACTTTTCAATGGAAACTTTGCAGGCCAGAAGGGAAAGGCAAGAAATATTCAGTTATGAAAAACAAGAACCTACAACCACAAATACTCTACCCAGCAAGGCTTTCGATTAAAATGGAAGGTGAGATAAAGAGCTTCCCAGACAGGAAAAAGCTTAAGGAATTCATTACCAACAAGCCAGCATTACAAGAAATGTTAAAGGGTCTTCTGTAAAAACAGAAGGGGTGAAAAAGAAAATAGAAATAACAAATATGAATAATAAAATGGCAGTAACAATGTATTACTTTAAATGTAAACGGATTAAATGCTCCAACCATAAGACATAGGGTAACCGAATGGATAAGAAAACAAGACCCATGCATATGCTGTCTACAAGAGACCCACTTCAGATCAAATAACACTCACAGACTGAAAGTAAAGGGATGGAAAAAGTTATTTCTTGCAAACGGAAATGAAAGAAAATCTGGGATAGCAATACTTATATCAGATAAAATAGACTTTAAAACAAAGGCTATAATAAGAGATTAAAAAGGACATTACATAATAATAAAGGGATCGATAAATCAAGAGGATGTAACTATAGTAAACATATACGCACCCAACATAGGAGCACCTACATACATAAAGCAATTATTGATTGACATAAAAGGAGAGCTGAATAGTAATATACTCATAGTAGGAGACTTTAACACCCCATTGACACCAATGGACAGATCTTTCAGGCAAAGAATCAACAAGGAAACAATGGGCCTAAAAGATACACTAAAACAGATGGACTTAATAAATATTTTCAGAGCATTTTACCACAAAGCAGCAAAATAGACATTCTTCTCAAATGCACATGGAACATTTTCAAAGATAGACCACATGTTAGGACACAAATCAAGTCTCAATATATTTAAGAAGATTGAAATCATATCAACCATCTTCTCTGATCACAATGGTATAAAACTAGAAATCAACTACAAGAAAAATCCTGGAAAATACACAAACACATGGAGGCTAAATAACATGCTACTAAACAATGAATGAGTTATTAATGAGATCAAGGAAGAAATCAAAAGATACCTAGAGACAAATGAAAATGAAAACACAATGACTCAGAATTTATGGGACACAGCAAAAGCAGTCCTAAGAGGGAAATGCATAGCAATACAGGCCTATCTCAAGAAACAAGAAAAAGTGCAAATAAACAATCTAACCTTACAATTAAAATAACTAGAAAAAGAACAGTAAATAAAGCCCAAAGTGAATAGAAGGAAGGAAATAATAAAGATCAGAATGGAAATGAAATAGAGTCTAGAAAAACAATCCAAAAGATTAATGAAACCAAGAGCTGATTCTTTGAAAGGATAAACAAAATTGACAGACCCTTAGCCAGACTCATCAAGGAAAAAAGAGAGAGGACTCAAATAAATAAAATCAGAAATAAAAGAGAAGAAATAACCACGGACTCCAGAAACACAGTGGAACATAAGAAAATACTACAAGCATTATATGCCAACAAATTGGACAATCTGGAAGAAATGGACACATTCCTAGAAACATACAATCTCCCAAGACTGAGTCAAGAAGAAG
>NW_024352150.1:0-10193 GCF_902729225.1 Pteropus medius
ATATATATATATATATATACCACAGCTTCTTTAGCCAATCATCTATTGTAGGACACTTCGGTTGCTTCCATGTCTTGGCCACTGTGAATAATGCTACTATGAACATCGGTGTGCAAATATCTTTTTGGATATGGGTTTTCAAGTCTTTGGGTTAAATACCCAGTAGAAGGATTACTGGATCATATGATAGATCAATTCTTAGTCTTTTGAGGAACCTCCATAGCAAATTGGCTGTACCAATTTGGAGTCCCACCAGCAGTGTACGCGGGTTCCTTTTTTTCCACATCCTCTCCAGCATTTGTTATTACTTGTCCTGTTGATTATAATTATTTTACAGGTGTGAGATGGTATCTCATTGTGGTTTTGATTTGCATTTTTCTAATAGCTAGCGATGTTGAGCATCTTTCCAAATATTTGTTGGTTATTTGTATGTCCTCTAGGGAGAAGTGTCTGTTCAAGTCCTCTGCCCATTTTTTGAACTTTTGTTGTTATTGAGTTGTATGAGTTCTTTGTATATTTTGGATATTAGGCCCTTATTGGAGACGTTGCTTGCAAATATATTTTCCTATTCAGATGGTTGTCTCTTTACCTTGCTGATGATTTCTTTTGCTGAGCAGAAGCTTTTTAGTTTAATGTAGCCCCATTCATTTATTTTTGCTTTTATTTCCCTTGCCTGTGAGGTCAAATTCATAAAGTCTTCTTTGAGTCCAAGGTTTTTGAATTTGTGAGGTCAAATTCATAAAGTCTTCTTTAAGTCCAAGGTTTTTGAATTTATTATTTTCTTCTATGCGTTTTATTATTTCAGGTCTTATATTCAGGTCCTTAATCCATTTTGAGTTAATTTTGGTGTGTAGTGATAGACAACAGTCTAGTTTCATTCTTTTGCAGGTGGCTTTCCAATTTTCCCAGCACCATTTATTGAAGAGGCTGTCCTTTCTCCACTGTATGTATTTGACTTTTTGGTCGAAACTTATTTGCCCATATAAATATGGATTTACTTCTGTACTCTCGATTCTGTTCCACTGGTCTGTGTGTCTGTTTTGCTGCCAGTACCAAGCCATTTGATTATTGTCACTTTGTAGTTCTATGTATCTCTTGACCTCTGTTTTTATTTCTTCTCTAACTCAGTCATTCTTCAGAAAGAATGTATATATATATATATACACACATATATATACATATATGTATATATATATGTATATATACATATATATATTTACATTGTTTAATCTCCATGTATTTATGATTCTTCCTGATTTCTTTTGGCAATTGATCTCTAGTTTCAAAGCATTATGATCAGAAAATATGGTTGATATGATTTCGACCCTCTTACATTTGTTGAGGCTATCTCTGTGTCACTGTATGTGGTTGATTCTTGAGAATGTTCCATGTGCACTAAAGAAGAATATATAAGCAGCGGTTTTGGGATGAAAGGCTCTGTAAATGTCAATTATGTCCAGTTGTCATTTAAGAATGTTATTTCTGTATTGATTTTCTATTTGGATGATCTGTCCATATCCAACAGTGGGCTATTTAGGTCCCCTACTACGATAGTGTTTTGGTCTGTTTCTCCCTTTAGTTCTGTTAGTAATTGCTTTACATATTTCGGGGCTCTCTGATTGGGAGCATGGATATTAATAACTGTCATGTCTTCCTGGTGCATGTTTCCCGTTATTGTTATGAAGTGTTTCTCAGTATCTTTCTTTACCTTTTTTTTTTTGAAGTCTATTCTGTCTGATATTAGTACTGCTACTCCCGCTTTTCTCTGAATGCCATTTGCTTGAAATATCATTTTTCACCCTCTCACTTTGAGTCTATATTTGTCTTTGGAGGTGAGATGTGTCTCCTGGAGGCAGCATACGGTTGGATTTTATTTTTTGATCCATTCTGCAACTCTGTGGGTTTTTATTGGTGAGTTCAGTCCATTTACATTTAGGGTGATTATTGAAATAAGAAGTCTTCTTATAGTCATTTTATCTTTTGCTTTCTGGTAGCTTGGTGTTTCCTTTGTTTCGTTGTCCATGTGTTTCTGTTTTCTTTATTTTGTTTGGCTTTTGTGGGTTTTGCCTCTGGTTCTTCTTGTTTTATGTTATATCCTTCAGTTCTGAATCTTCTGTTTGTGGTTACCTTTACGAATATGTAAAGGATAGTTATATATATATATATACAGTCATCCATTTTCTTCTGCACATGTGTTATCTCTATTCCCCTTTGTGAATTCGGATCTTTGAATCCCCCTCTTTTCAGTCATTGTTGTCTCAAGTTGTCCCTTTGTATGCTGAGCATTTATTACCATCTTGCTATAGCAATTCTCTTCTTATTATTTAAGCTTATAATGCCCTGTTCTTAGTAAGGTTTTCACTCCTCTGCTTCTATTTGCCTGATAGTCATTTTACTCTTAATTATGTTTTTTTTTTTTGGTCATTTTGTTTTAGGTGACTTGACTCCTTTCAGTATTTCCAGTAGTGCAGGCCTTATAATGGAGAATTCCCTCAATTTTTGTATGCCTGTAAAGTCTTTATTTCTCCTTCATATTTAAAGGAGAGCTTAGCTGGATACATAATTCTAGGCTGGTCATTCCTTTCACTAAATAGTTTAAATATTTGATTCTATTCATTTTTGGCTTGTAAAGTTTGCGTGGAGAAGTTTGACGATAATCTAATGGGTTTTCCTTTATGAGTTACCATTTCTTCTCCCTGGCTGCCCTGAGAATTCTGTCTTTGTAGTTGAGTTTTGATAATTTTAATACGATGTGTCTTGGTGAAGGCCTTTTTGGGTTGAGATAATTGGGTTTTCTGTTGACTTCTTGAATTTTAAGCTCCAGCTCATTCCTTAGCTTTGGGAAATTCTCGTCAACTATTCGTCTGAAAATGCTTTCTAATTCCTGTTCCTTTTCCTCACCTTCAATAATGCCCATTATTCTTATGTTTCCTCTCCTGATGAATCAGCTAGTTCTTGAATTTCTCTTTCATTATTTTTCTTCTTCAGTTTCTCTCTTCTTCCTTCTGATTTATTTCTAGATTTTTGTCTTCGAAATCACTGATCCTTTCCTCCATTTGGTCGACTCTATTTCTCAAGCTTGCTATTTTCTTTTTAACCTGTTTCAGTGTGTTCTTCATCTCCAGAAGCTCTATTTGGTTCTATCCAAAGCTCTATTTGAGGGTTTCTATCTCCTTGCTCTGCTCATCTCGTTTTTTTTTTTTTAATTCCTGAAATTGTAGATTTAAGTTGTTTTGTATCTCATTGAGTTTTTTCAGAAGTACCATCCTGAAGTTTATGTCATTTAAGTCGCATATTTCTATATTTGTAAACTTATTTTCTGGAGATTTTTCTCTTTCTTTCTGAGATGCCTTGTCACCTTGGTTGTTCATGGTGTTTAATGGGCTATTTCTCCATCTGGGCATTAGTGGAAATGTATTTTGTTGTTTTTCCAGAAGGAAGATTTATTATATAAAGTCTCTCTTTAGCCTGTTGCAAAGAAGGCGCTTTACTTTTGTTTTCCAGTAAGTGGCATCTAAGCCTCTTGGGTCCCTGCTTTATATAAAGCTTTATAAATACCTTTTTTTCTGACGGATATTTAATCACATTCACTCAGTTTCAGTCCCTGTCAGTGTTAGCTACAGTTCACATAGTGTTTGCTCAAATTCCCCTGGGTCTTCGCGTTGTTCACTCTTGGAGAGTATGGGGGGAGGGGCCCTCTGTGTTGGGGGCTGGAGGCTTAGGCTCAGCCTTGGTTTTGCAACCGCCACTGGTAAAAATCACCTGCTGTTTTTCTGCCGTCCAGCTTCTCTGCCTTCTGCCCTGATTACTGGGCAGCCGGGTGGGGCTCACAGCTTTCCTAGGCAGGGTTGTTCAGAGAACTCGCTGCTCCTTCTCCCCTCCCCCTCCTTCTACATGTAGCTCTGGTGGCTGCGAGAGGCATCTTCTTTATTTCTTTCAGTCCATCGCCCGACACCTGGGGTTCTGATCTGTGGTTCTGACCTGTGGTAACTCTTATGCGTGGATCCCATGTTCTGACGTGCTGGTGTGCAGTTTGGGTGTTTTGTGTTGAGTTTTAGATGTTAAGGTTATTGTTGTGTCAAGGGAAGAGTTCTGGGGACGTCTCTCATTCTGTCATGTTTCCAAAGATTTCAATGTCATTTTATATTATTTTCAGGTATATAGCACAGTGGTTAGACATTTATATAACTTATGAATTGACCTCTCCACCATTAGTCTAGTACCTACCTGGCACTATACATAGTTATTACAACATTATCGACTATATTCCCTATGCTGTGCTTTACATCCTTCTGACTATTTTGTAACTACAAATTTGTACTTCTTAATCCCTTCACATTTTTCACCCAGCCCCTCATCTGGCAACCATCAGTTTGTTTTATGTATCTATGGGCCTGTTTCTGTTTTATTTGTTTTTTCATTTTGTTCTTTAGTGTCCACATATCAGTGAGATCATATGGTATTTCTTTTTCTCTGTCTGACTTATTTCACTTAGCATAATACCCAGTAGGTCCATCCATGTTGTCACAAATGGTAAGATTTCATTCTTTTTCATGGCCAAGTAATATTCCTTTGTATATATGTACTACCCTTTCTTTATCCAATCGTCTATTGATGGGCACTTAGTTTGCTTTCATATCTTCGTTATTGTGAATAGCTCTGCAGTGAACATAGGGGTGCATATATCTTTTTGAATTAGTGTTTAGTGTTTCTTCAGATAAAAACTCAGAGTGGAATTGCTGGGTTATAAGGTAGTTTCATTTTTAATTTTTTGAGGAAACTCCATACTGTTGTCTATAGCGGCTGCACCAATTTGTACTCCCACCAATAGAGGATGAGTGTTCCTTTTTCTCTACATCCTTGCCAACACTTATTGTTTGTTGATTTATTGATGATAGCCATTCTGACAGGTGTGAAATGATATCTCATTGTGATTTTAATTTGTATTTCTCTCATGATTAATGATGCTGTGCATCTTTTCATATGTCTATTGGCTAGCTGTATGTCTTCTTTGAAATAATTTCTATTCAGGTCCTCTAGGGCAGTGGTAATTTTTAAAAAGCTCCTCAGATGATTTTAATGTGTATATTAAATGCAAGAGACACTGAGGTGGTGACAGAAGCATGGATTTTAGAATCAGAGAGTCATGACTTCAAATCCTGCCATTTACTAATTGTTGTGTCTCTGAGACAGTTTTCTCATGTATAAAAAGGGCTTTAGAATAATATCTATTCATAGGGCTGTTGTGAGGATTAAATGGCAGGTTAAAGTAGAAGTCTCAGAATATATGAAGTGCTCCACAAATATTGGTTTCCAATCTTTTTCCTCCTTTCCACTACTGTGGTCACTAGGATGTTTAATAATTATTACAATTACCATGGCCCCCAGGAAACTTAAACTTGAGCATTGTTCTGAAGCTTCTCCCTCAATAGATATTATATATGGAATATCTTCATTGGTAATTCACTTTGCAAGCCAGTGTTATTCCTCTAGGCTCCCACTCCTACTCATTCTCCATTTCACTGCTCTCCTATTTTCTAGCCTCTTCCCCATGATGAAAGCAGGAGAGGACTAATATCAAGCTCTTAAGCTTGTCAGATACAGGTCAGAAAGTACTCATCCATAGTAGCATTTCTTCTCTTGCTTTTTCAAGTTAGACCAAGCAACCTCTTCCCTCTAGACTCTCTCCATGAACATCAGTACATAGTTTTGTTTCTCAGAACATTTGGAATTATTTTGGTTTGCATTCAATTTAAAACAAAACAAAACAAAACATTATTCTCAAGATCTAGTAAGTTGGAATATACCTTAGAATTATTTCTACTTCTAGGAATGGGATTGCTATCTTTTCCCAGAGCTAGAGATAATATAATTTTAGACCTGAAATGGTCTTAAAGATCGCCTAGACTAACTTCCCTATGAGATATTTGAAATCCCACAATAGTATTCCTGTTAAGTAGTTTTTGAGTTTCTGTGGGAATACCTTCAGTGATATACTGTTTACTATCTCCCAATGGTGGCCCACATTATTTTTTTTTCTGGCTCTGACTGCTGGTAGTGATTCGATATTCTCTGGGAGCCTTCCAGCTCTAGGATTCTACAATTATAATAGTTTTAATGTACTCTGAGGCAATGCTACTTAAAGAATGGCCTGTGGACCCCCTGCATCTGGATCATCTGGGAGTGCATGTGACAGAAAAAGATTCTTAAGCCCTCTCCCTGGCTACTAGTCATTAGTTCCCTTCCCCATATTTCTATAGGGTACAGATGGTGATATCACCTTTCCCTTGGATTGGCCTTGATGTTTAATTTGTCAGTCTACCTGGACGTGCATGAGAAAGTTGAAGGCAAGGGAATCAGAATATAATTTGCTCCAAACTCAGAGCTTCTAAGATGACCATGCCCTTTCCTTTTTCTGGGAGTATTATAGACTACCATACATTTGGTGATTATGTTCAGGGCTCAGCTGTACTTTTTTTTTTTTTTTTTTACTCTGGCTCCACTCTTCTCAGTGTGGTTCTAGCATTCCTTCCTAGGATATTATGAAGACAGCATATGCTCTCATGCCTCTCTGAAAGTTCTTGTTTTAATAATTGACTAAAAAGAAATGCCTCTTTTGACTAATGATTTATGCAATTATTCAAGCCCTGGTGTTTAGCATCACAAAAACAAATCCAAGCTTAAATAATATACCATTCGCTTTGGGTTCATTCAAATGTATGCAGCTCCAGATGTTTATGCTGTGTGATGTAATTGAGTCTTGGGAGCCAACATTTAAAAGAGCTACTAAATTACTCATTGATAGTTTTCAAATAGTTTGTTTCCTTATCCAACAAAGCATCTTATTATTGTAGGGGTTCAGAATGAGGCACCCATAGATGTGCCTCTGTAGTATGCAGATTATTTTGAGCTAAAGGCAACAGAGCCCCTGGGGGCTCAAGAGAAACTTCTGCTCCACCTTTCTTAACTACCTGAAGAATTTAAATTAAGTGTCTTGCCCGTAATAAGAGTTCATCAGATATAACGTTTTTTGACCTCTCTATATGGCAGGGCAAGCTTCTACTTACTGAATATCTGCTCTCCTTATCATCCTGCAAATGACTTTTCTCCCCTCTGAAGCCCCAAGGTGCCTTACCTCATTCTTTAGCTCAGAATGTCATATGTATTTCATTTTAACTTTCTATCTCTGAAACTTTCATGTATGTGGGGGTCTCTGACTCTTTCATGTGTGTGGGGTTTCCATATGTATGTATATAATTAAATTTGATTATTTTCTTTTGTTAATCTAATCTTGAGCCACCCCAAGCTGAGCCTCAGTGATATGCAGATTACTTTGAGCTAAAGACAATTTTAGCTTCAGGCTCAAGAGAAACTTCTGCCCACCCTCTCCCCTTTAACTACCTAGAAGAATTGGAATTTGAGGCCTTGCCCCTAGGAGATTATCAGAGATAACTTCTTTTGACCTATCTATAGGGTAGGGAAAACTTCTAATTACTGGACATCTGCTCTTCTTATCATTCTGCAATGACCTTTTGAAGCTCCTAAGGCCCCTTACTTCATCTCTACCTCAAGGTATTTTATATACATTAATCTCTCTATCTCTGAACCTCTCCTGTATTCAAGGTCTCTGACTCTCATGTGTATTTGGGGTTTCCGTGCATGCAACATTAAATTTGATTTTCTCTTGTCAATCCTGTTGATTTGGTCATTTAGCCAGCCAAAAAGAACCAGAGAAGGAAAAGGGGAATTTTCCCCCCTTTCCACAGTTCTGTTAGGGTATGCAGATTACATTATGTCAACAAGGATTTCTTTTTTATTTGCCAAACCTCTGCTGTTTTATAAAGAATGTCTATGCAAACCATGTCCCGGCCACCATGCCTCTGGGACTCTTTCGCCACAGTTCGTTCTGCCTGCTTTGCTTCATCTTGCTCATACTTGCTGCAGTTTACAACTGCTACTTTAACAGAATGAGCCAACCAGGCTCCCTAAGCAAAGTAAGAAAAGTTTCCCAGAAGAGCAAAATAATTGTTAAATCACAGGCTTTGCAGATCAAAATTACTTCTAACTTCACTCAAAGCCTCCTTTGGTGTCCGAAACAAATTTAAATAGTTGTGCTTCTTCTCCCTTTACTAAAGCCCCTCCCCATACCCTACCTCCGAAATCAACACCTTCTTACCAATGAATAGCCTAATTCAGACCTCTCCCTTCCTTTTCACTGAATGGTTCAGGAGGTACACTCTGCTCCCTTACTCCTTGTTCCTAGGCTGATGTGCCCTGTTCAATTATGCTATAGGTCCTCCCTAGGATGAGAATGTGATGTCTGTATGGGAAAGAAGTTTACCACTATTAGGCAGCCAGTAAGGCCTATCATAAAGGGACCCCGGACTATTTCTCTGAGCTACCCCTCACAACACAGGTGAGCTTTATCAGCCCACAGTAGGGACATGTCACGCACTGTGCCTGTCACACACTGACAAAAATCCAGTCAAATGATTCAACCTTTCCAAATGTTCTAGTTTATCATTTTTGCATGACCCTGGGTGTGGCCTATCTCTCTACACTTATGTATGTGCTCCTAATCTAGCAAGTATTTTCAAAAGGCGTTGCTCCCTGACCATAAAAAAAGTTAAGCATCCTGCTGCCAAAATAGTCATACCTAAAATTTCCATAAATCACATGAACACTTTTGACAGTACTTTTGAAAAGCAGTGAAGAGGAATTTTCACTCAAAAGGCTAATCAGCTCTTTGTTTTGCTTCTGTAGATATGCTTGCTGCATAGGCCGTACTCAAAATTAACTAAAGACTCATATTCCCTTTTGCTTGTTCTGTCTAAGCCACAAATGTAACTGCCTGCAACCCATAGCAACTCCCGCGCTTTGTAACTGTCTGAAGACAAATTAACCAATCAGCCCATGCCAAATAAGTTCTATATAAGTAATGTTGCAACTGAGCTCCAGGTCCATGTTACGGCACGAATGATTCTAAGACCCGCGGAGCCAACTGAGATTAATTATGAGCCTTTATTAGCCGGACGGCGACTGACTCTCTACCACGCAGGGGTATAGAGATCAGCCCCGAGCTTCCAGAGGAGGCAGCTTATAAAGCCTCCAACTACATCCTTGAATAAGCAGATTACAAGAAGCAGAAGTTAGCCGTTAACGTTTTGTACAAAGATAAATGTATCTGGGGAACTTCTCAGATCAAACAGGGCCTAGCGGACAGTTTTATCATCTGCACCTTGGAATGTTGCACTTCTCCTGGGGTGGGCGCCTGGAGATGTCACATCCCTGTAACTGAGTTACTGCTCTCCCTGGGGGCTGGTGCCTGGATATATCATCTCCCTGTAACTGAAGAATTTCCACTTTTACAGTCCAGATCTTCAGAGCGCTAGCTCCTTTGGGACCTCCAGTGTAATAAACCCAAGTTCTCCAACTCTCTGAGTGCTGCTTAGTTTCTCACTGGTCTGATTTTTTTCAACTTTTCTGCAACAGCAGTACATTTATCTACTTGACTCCCTTTCACAATCTCCGGTTAAACCACACTTTGTTGATGTGCTTTTACTCTGGATTATTTAATGCCCTCAAGATTTCAAGAGTTGCATCTGAGCAACTCAAAAATTTCCTGGTGCCATATCTTCATATTGATACCTTAAATGATCATTTTAAACAAATCAAATTAATTACTCTAGTAACCATGAACTCTTTCTTTTTTGCATTTTTAAGTGTCTTTTCAAAAAGTTTTGTTTTGATCTCTATTTGATTATCCCACGAGTCTCCAAAATTCTCAAACATTGCCAGTCTCTTCCCAAAACCAATCAATTACATTGAAGCCATGAGGAAACATTTTTAAACAAATATCTCTAAATATTCTCTCAGTTGTTCCTGAGTACACTTAGATCTAGATCATTCAAACGGAAACATGCAGCCTATTAAAGCTCAATGTGTTGTAGCTGCCAGCCCCCGAAAGACACACGGACCACCAGAACTCAGTGAGTTATAGGAAACACACTCTTTATTCAGCCAGCTGGGTCTGCCAGGGTTACGCAGACCCCAAATTAAGCAGCCCCGAAATGTAGAGGTACAGGGTTTTAAAGCCCAAAATCCCATTCTTCATTCTGTCTGAACACAAAGGTCTATTTTTCTTCTATTCACTACCTGTCGACCCACAGGTCGGGTGTGCAAGCGGGGGTACA
>NW_024352151.1:0-386 GCF_902729225.1 Pteropus medius
ATATGAAAAGATGTTCATTGTAACCAACATTCAAGCAATGGACAAAACAGTTGAGAGAGAGAGAGTCCATTGAATACCTCTGGAAGGCTATGTAAGAAGCAGTTAATAATTTTTTCTGGAGAGTAGTTCTAGGGGGTTGAGGAAAGGGAGTTCTTTTGTTGTTTTATTCTTTTCTATTGTGTTTACTTTTCATGACTATTTTGCTTTTTTCAAAAGAGAGAAAAGCACCTTAACAAACAACGATCAAGTTCTTTTTCTTTTACAATTTCAATATTGTGTGTATGTGAATATATTACACATACACATACACATACACACATCACATATATTATACATACACATACATACATACATACATACACATGAATATATTACACATACACACA
>NW_024352152.1:0-763 GCF_902729225.1 Pteropus medius
ATACCGTTCAGCCTCGTGTCTGTGTGTTGCAGGCAACGGGGTGGTTGTCCACTTACCGGGCTTGTTTGAAGAAGCAGAAAAGAATGAGAAGAAAGGTAGGTCCGGGTCCCCTCGGCACCGTCCTGACGCCTGCGTGTCCCAAGCAGCTGTGTTGCCTGGCACCTCTCTGTGCGGGCGCTCAGGTGGGCTGACCGTGCCTACAGGAGACAGTGTGGTTCCTGGGGTCTCCTTGGGGACAGGAGGCGGGCAGGCAGTGACTGAGACACCAGCCAGGGGGTCTGGGCGAGTCTAGAGACGGGCTGACCATGAAGCAGCAGCCCCGAGAGGCTCCTTGGAGGGAGCAGAGCCCCAGTCTTGGGGTTCAAGTTCAGGGCAGGCATGAAAGGGCGCGGGGAACCTGCCCCGGGCATGGCCACCAGGAGGCTGTAGGTGGGCTAGCTGGAGGTGCGGGTCTGGGACCCACAGCCAGGGGAGAGGCTACAAGTGGAGGACCTGTCACTGGCCAGGCACCGGAGGTGACCCTGGGGGCATCTGGCGGCAGGGGTGGGGGGCGCTGAGGGAGCGGGCGGCCTCACCTGTGCCTGTCACGTAGGCCTCAAGGACTGGGAGAGGAGGCTCATCATCTCCGACCGTGCCCACCTCGGTAAGTGTCCGCCCCTCCCGCTGCTCCTGGACGGCTGTCCCCTCCGCAGCCCTCCTGCATGGCCTCAGAGGGAAGGGTGGGCGCTAGGTCAGGATCACTGTCCCCATGGCAGATGAGGAC
>NW_024352153.1:0-352 GCF_902729225.1 Pteropus medius
CACACACACACAAGCGCGCGCACACGCACGTGCGCGCGCACACACGTACACACATTGGGGCCGATCGAATAGGAAGAAAGCCGTGGCCCCGCAGACAAGGCCGCCTCCCAGGCATTTGGGCTTTCAGTGGTGACTCTCTGAGCACAGGCCTGGAGCATTCTGTTGGGTGCTGAGGCAGGTTGGTGAACACGATCAGCCCCGCCCTTGGGGAGTCACAGGCTGGTAGAGGAGACAGCAGAAAAACCAACAGCCTTGGTGTGACATAGAGCAGCTTCTAGCAGATGGAGGCACCGAGGACGGCCACCCAACTCAGACACAGACAAGACAAAGGAGGTGAGAGCTGCGCGGACCG
>NW_024352154.1:0-6278 GCF_902729225.1 Pteropus medius
CCTTTCCACAAAGCACTGTGCATAATGAGCACACGATAGTGTGTCTCTATCGATATGTTCATTGCTGTTTTTTTAAACCAAATCTTGTTTTTATTTTCCTTTTAATTGAATAAGGACCAGTTGCCAACTCAATTTTATGTTAACGTAGAAGAAATTTTCAAATAAAGCCCTTATTTTTTTATTCCTTTAAACAGGATCACCCAGAAGAAATCTACAGTGTCTACAAAATACGCAGTAACGCATTTTCTGCTTTCAGCGAAACTGCTAAAATCCTACCAGTCATACTCATCATGTAGCTACTGTGCCCAGAGGCCCGCAGCTGACGGAAGACAGACTGCGTGAGCAGACCCCACTGCAGAGCCCTCCCGGCAGACCGGCCAAATAACAGCTTTTCTTCCTGCTGCTTTTCTCTTGTTACCTTTTGATTGATATTTCCGGATCAAAGCCCAACATCTTCACATTATTCGAAATGCAGGCCGCATTCCCATCAATGTAGTTAGAGCTCCTTTAAATGCTCCTTTGTGAGATTTCGAGTTTCTGTGAGAATGCTAACACCTTAGGATATGTCCCTCCCTCTATTTATGTAGGTTCCTTAAGTAGGAAAGCTGTTATCAACCCCATTTTATAGTTTCGAAATGAGTCCCATATAAGGAAAAAAAATGTTTGTTAAGCGTCCGAGGGGTTGAACAGCAGAGCCGAAATCCCAACCTGAGTTTTCTGCGAGTACTATAAACTTCTCAGGCCCTGTCTTCCTACTGTTCTAGAGAGTTCTAGAATGTGGAAGTGAAAGGTTCGTTCTTGTGTGTTCGGTCAGCACCTATTGGTGCGTCTCTACTGTCCGGAGATGAGACATTCGGAACGTGAGGCCAAGCACAGAAAAGTCATTTGTTTTCCTTCTGGGCGTAGAAGACAGCTGTGCTTCTTTGTCCCCTTGTATCTGTGGGACTCTGTGACTAGTTCAGGACAATGGCATATTAGTCACTCCCAGCCACTTATATCCTCCTTTGTCTCCTCTGTCTCTGTCTCTGTCTCTGTCTCTGTCTCTCTCTGTCTCTCTCTCTCTCCCAGTCTGGATTATGAAAAAAATGAGGAGAGTCTACAGGTCAATGCAGCCACTAAGTGGAAATCCTCATGCTTGAATCACCACATAAAAACTGCCTGGCAAAACTTTCACTGTGATGCTGTAAGTAATAAACCTTTATTTTAATAATCCGGTGACTGTTTGGGGATTATTTGTTATAGCATCTGAGCATTGCACAGTCTGACTGAAACAGCTTAACTATTTCTGCCACCATCTTGTTCTCGCTACCATAATCTCTCGTTTGGAATCCCGAAACACCTTAAAACTGACCTTTCCTCATGCTTTCTTGCTGACTCCCAATCTATTTCCGGTTGCATCAAAAACATTTTTAGTGCAAACACTAGGTAAGTATGTATTCTCGCCTCAAATCTCTTAACAGCTTTCCAAAGTTCTAGGACAATCCTCTGTAGAATCTGGTTCCTGTCAGTGTCCCCTCTCCTCTGTGTCGCCCACACTTATTTCTTTCGTGATGTCTGATTTTAGTTCTTCCGACCCACCATGATAAAAATGTATCTCCTCGCCAATGGTGTTCTGAAAATGTTTAATGACTGGTTCTCCGGGGGAAAAAAGGTATGTGTGTGTGTGTATAAATGTATTTTAATATTTACACTTTTTAAATAATACAATATGCCCTATTCCTTATGGTTAATTTCATTTTGCCAAATGATACTCCCAGAATGTGTTCACCGATATCTGCCAATCTCTTGCATCCATCACTAGCCTATGGTTATGATCAACCATAATTTGACAAATTAACAATAATTTGACAAAAGCAGGCCATGAGTAAAATGTGTGATTACTATCTGATTCATCAAGGAGGTCCTCGCAGCGGCAGATGTGTGTTGGAATGTTGGCTGGTGTTTTCATTTCGTTAATGAGTGAAACAAAAGTTAAAAAACATTGAAGTTTTTTTTGGAACTCCACTTATTTGTCAACTATTATGAGTGACTTATTTGTTAAACCAGATAAGAGTTTTTGATTATTAGAAGAATGTTGCCTCAATTTTTTGTGACGCAACGTAGCTGCTCTAGACGTGTACACTTTTAAGTTTGATCAGCATTATTAAGATTTTTTAATATAATTTTATTAAACTAGATAATCAACTTAATCTCAAATCTAGACTCTAAATTGACTTTGATTTGTAGAGTTTTTCTGTTTTTATGGTGGAGATATTCCTACCATGGCTGATTTCAATCTGCTAACATACCACTGAATGCTCAGTTGAGAACACAGTATTTTCCATCACACAAATACAATAGACATTAAAAAATCTAAAGAAAATGGATAAAAATAAAATATAAAAAGCAATTGGGAAGTGAGCATTGATCATATATTACCTTCATTTTTAATATCATTTATTTAATTGTAAGTTTATAGAATTTATTTTTTAGTAATGGTTGAATTTAACAACCAGCTTGCAAAATTCCTGCAAAATCCACAATTAGTTCTCTTAAGCAGTCTGCGTGGATGTCACACACCACTGTTCCTACACAGACAGGGCTGTCGTGCACGCTGTTTCCAGGCCTGGGGAAACAGCGTGCCCGACACCCCTTTTTACTTAGATCTCTACCTTCAGATTTCACCTCAGAGTTACTTAATCAGGAAAGCCTCATCTGACTCTCTGGATGGTACCTTTGCCGTAACTTGTTCTTTACGATTATAATTGTGTTTTTTGCAGATGATAAAAACCATTCGTTTTGCCAGGCTTTCACATTTATAAAGAACTTTTACATGTATTTTGACTTCTTTATTTTTTCAGAAAATGTGTGGAGCCTGTGCAGATGAAAGTTACAGAGATGAGACTGGCTTCAGAGTCTCAGATTTCAAATGCACGGCTTTGCGATTTTAACCCACAACCTAAGACGATGATGACTTTGTGAAGTTGTCCCATGACTACGGTTACAAGAATGAAAATTGCTTTAGAAATAAATTATGATCTAAAAGCCAATTAGCAACCAGTATTAAGTAAACACTTCATGCAAGAGATACAAAAATGTTAAGTTACCATAAACTTGTGATTTTCTTAATTTTTAAAATCACCGTAAGTACATGGGATGAGGAAGAGGATGACAAGGACAGCGTGGGCGGAATCAGGAACTGGGAACCTTCCAGGCTCTCTGCAGCCTGGGGACTTCCCGCTGCCTTGGGGGGTCCGAAAGCTCACCTGCTGCCATCTTCATGGCGCCCTTCCTGAGCCTGGTCTTCTTGGTCTCATCGGCAAATGCAATTTCCTTTTGTGAGGCCGAGCACCTTGTACTCATTTCTCCACGCGACACTTGAAGGCGGTGTCTGGTGGTGAGCACCGGGCACGAGGTGTGTGGCCGAGTCCTGGTCAGGAGCAGGCTCCTTGGCCTGAGTTCAGGCTCGGTCCTTTCCTCGCTGTGAGAACTTGAGCAAGTTACTTAACTCCTCTGTGCGTCCGTTTTCTCGTCTGGAAGCAGGGTGCAGGGGGTGCCTACTTCACAGGGTTATTGGGGGCATCAAATGTTAACACAGAGAAAGCAATTAGAACAGCGCCCAGCGGCTGTGGCCATCAGAGAGAGGATTTGTCTGCCATGCATGCTGTGGCGTAAGACCCGCATCCTCACGGAGAATCTCGGGAGCATCCCTGAGTACCTGGAACAAAACAGAACCCCTCGGAGAGTTCTCATGAAGCCCCTAGCAAAGAGGTCAGCGTGGGCCATGCCCCACGCCCTCTGTCCTTAGGGACTGAATGGCGCCTCCTCCCTGGCTCCTGGACCCAGTGTGTGCACATGCATCCGTGTGTCAGCGTGTGCATGTGCATCCGTGTGTCAGCGTGTGCACGTGCATCCGTGTGTCAGTGTGTGCACGTGCATCCATGTGTCAGCGTGTGCACGTGCATCCATGTGTCAGCGTGTGCACGTGCATCCCAGACAGACGCCCGCGGGGCAGGAGGATGCGGCTGGGAAGAGGATGGCACCGCACGCCCTCGTCCTTGTGGGGACATCCTCGAAAGCCTCTTTTCTGAGCTGATTCTCACGCCCGTGTTTAAAGATGGCAGTACCTGTCTGGAGACAGTCAGCCCCGCCGGCATCGTCATGTTTTTTTTTATAAATACTGTATTTCTGTGACTTCATGAGCGCTCGTTTGGGGTAGCGCGGCACGTTTGGGGCGGTGAGAGCAGGCATTAAGGCAGCGCAGGCATTGTCTAGAGAACATTCGAAACGGTAGTAAAACTGGCTTTTGGTCTTTTCATTAACAATATGTGCTAGCAATTCTAAACGTCAGTGATAAAATATGCCTCTCTGACAAATAATATTGTCGGTCTAAGTTGTAAACAATTGTTCTGGTTATCATTGAGTCTTAATACTATATCTGTAAACTTCAAGTTAGCATATTTTTTATGACTTATCCTTTAATACACGTTGTAGTCTACACAAAGTGAGTTTGGAGGACCCCCAGTTACACGGTCACCCCGTCTCACAGGGACTTGGCTACACAGGTTAGTTTGGAGGGTCAATTCTCAACGAATCAGAAGTGTTGGTGGTCAGTTGAAGAACAGTTTCTCTCCCTAACCCTGCGATTCTACACATTTCTCTATTTAAACTATCTGCTCCCAGCAAACAGTGATAGCTCAGGGGTTTAAATGTAAAGAAACAAAATTTGGGTCACTTCGATTCCATCCTATATGACCACTTGCAGTTTTACATTTTTGTCTAGAGTTTAAAACAGGAAAACACTATAAACCGAATGACATGATATTTGGTTTGTAAATTCAAAATTTTAATTATAAAAAATATTTTATTAAAATTGAGTGATATGCTCAAAGTGGGAATTTTTCAATTTTTTATTGTTTTGAAACTAATGAACAAATCAAGAAAATAACGATTGTAACCGATTACTACTGAGAAAACAACTTCGCTGGACAGAAGAAGCGAGTGTTGGGAAAGAGTGGAATGATCCATGTCAGTTGTAAAATCCAAAAATCCAGCCACAGCTGGTGCGTAGCCCTCTAGGCTGTTCCTGAAAGCAGGGACGATGGCAGGGTCATCGGTATCCCAGGACACAGCCCAGGGCTTGGCTCAGAGTAAGTGATACCTATATATTCGTGGAATGAAGGAATAAATGAATGGCAGGATTGATTCATTCAGCTAACATAATGGGTGTATTCCATTAACTAGGACTAATTTGGTTCTGCTTATATAAACAAGATAGACAAAGAAGGAAGAAAGGGAGGACAAGGAAGGAGGAAGGAGGAAGGAAGGAAAGAAGGAAGGAAGGAAGGAAGGAAGGGAATAGCTGAAGGAAGGAATACATGAAGGAAGGAAGGAAGGAAGGAAAGAAGGCTGGCATGAAGGAAGGAAGGAAGGAGTAAAGGCGAAGGAGGAAGGAAGGGAGGAAGGAAGAAAGGAGGAAGGAAGGAATGAAGGTGAGGAAGGAAGGAAGGAAGGAGGAAGGCGAAAGGAAGAAGAAGAAGGAAGAAGGAAGAAGGAAGGAAGGAAGAAGGGGAGGTGGAGAAGGTGTGAGGAAGGTTAGAAGAGAGGGCAGAAACGAAGGGGTCCAACAGTGAAGAGTTTTGGTTCTCACTGTCTACAACTGTGACAT
The DNA here is from genome assembly GCF_902729225.1 of Pteropus medius. Classification (NCBI taxonomy): domain Eukaryota; kingdom Metazoa; phylum Chordata; class Mammalia; order Chiroptera; family Pteropodidae; genus Pteropus; species Pteropus medius. The sequence continues at coordinate 5,648 of NW_024352154.1, forward strand.
TACTATCCGGACCTCAGAGACACCCTTTGAAAATATTGGAAGACTGGTTTCAGACAACCTAGAATTGGCGAATTGTATCTGGCTTTCAGCCAGCCTCAGAAATATTGCGAGTTTGTGCCAAGTGTTACCTCTTTCTTCTGGGCAAGATTCATACCCTAACCTTAAAAGGCTAACCATTTAATGTGGGAACGATCCAAACATTTTTTTAACAAAATCTGCTCTTATGCAAATTAATTTATCTGTGTGTTTATGCATGCACGTACATGCAGAATGCATATTTTACTTCTATGAAATAAAATATCGCCTTTTAAATAGAACTAAACTAACCTCCCCTTTTTGGTTCCGCTTAATTCTGGAGGCATTTACTTCATTCATCTGCTAGAAAGACCTCACACTCCTAGGCCCGTGGTATAAAACACACACAGTGCCTCTGAGCCGAGTGCCCTTTAAATTATGTACACATCTGATAATACCAGTAAAAGAATACACGTGCGCCTATTAACATTTCATATAGCTGTGGAACAGTATTTGGAAACAGCTCGCACTCTTTTTAATGTATTTCAATACTTTCATTTGTGTCACAAAAATATTTCAATTATTCTACCACAGTAAACGACACTGTGTGTGTGTG
>NW_024352155.1:0-906 GCF_902729225.1 Pteropus medius
TTAGCAGCTTCATTAAACTTTTGGCCTTTTCAAGGCTAAACGAATCTTGGGGAAGAAATAAAAAGTTCCCTTTGGTTAATTTAAAAACAGATTTCTTGCAATCAACAGGTCTATGAAAAAGGGAGCCCGAATAAGAACGTCAGTGACCCCTCGCTTTCTCTAGATATTTCAAATAAAAGAACATGTCGCTCTCTAGATATAGAAGATATATGTGTATAGTTAGCAAAGCAGACTTTCTATTTTCTAATATCAAGAAAACATCAGTTATATTTGTACCAACATGACCAGCTCAAACAACTTATTTACAAATAGACATGCCAGCTAGAAAATGAGGAAAAAATGTATTTGTCTATGTCATGACATGCCCTCCACCCCAATCCCCAAATATATATATATATAAATATATATGTAAATATATATAAGTATATAAATATATGTAAATATATAAATATATGTAAATATATAGATTTATATATATATATATAAAAATCTATATTTATATTATTTATATATATATATAAATCTATATATTTACATATATATATAAAACATATAATTTTTTGGTCAAAAGAGAGTTATAAAGGCATCTTTAGAGTACATTAAAATGTCCAGTACTTAGAATATTCCTTTCATTATGGCGCATATCCCGACATAGAAATTGGGACGATTCGTTAAAAGGATGTCATTCGATTATCATGTTCTCTCCATCTTCCACATTTATTGACACTTGCTACCCCGTTCTTTCTCTGGAATTTCCTTTTCTGTCTCTTTTGTGAGCACGCTAAATTATTCTTCCTCCCACATGCATAAAAGCATTAATTTATAAAACACATAGCCGGCCATATGTCATATCTCACATAATTCCATCTTACATTTCACCACCATACTTATTTAACCTGAACAAAT
>NW_024352156.1:0-7558 GCF_902729225.1 Pteropus medius
AAAATCCACCATATACATATATATGCATATAGATGAACATATATATGCATATATATGTATATGGTAGCTTTGGCAAAAAGCTCTCTGGTGACGTCCATTTGAGCCAGAATCGCAGACTTCCGAGAAAAGGCTCACTTGCGGCAAATGCACAGCCCTCCCGGGGCCTTGGGGCTCTGTGGGCGATGCTCGGTCATCTGCGGGTACTGGGGTAGCGAGTTGGAGGAGCACTCACTGACACTTTGAGCTCCTAGAGGTACAAACTACGTCTCATTCGTCTCTGTATCCTCTTGCAGGGTTCACGGCCACCCACAGACAGCGTGGCCAGGGATGCTTTGGCCCCTCCGTCCATGGGGGCCGTCACCCGCTGGAAAGAGGTCAGCTGGGAGACACTGCAGACAGCTGTGGGTCTGAATTCGGCCTCCGTGCCTTAGGAGCTTGCGATCAGCTCTCTGAGCCTTTCATTTCTTCATTTTGAATGCGTCCACGGGGACCATCACGACCATCCCAGGCAGAAAGGTGAGAGCGAGGGAGGTGTCTGCTTCCGTCCTGAAGTCTGATTTCCACTGCGGAAAGCGGGAAGGAGCCGAGGCCTTAAGAAGGAGCCCCGGGGCCTCTGGGATGAAAAGAGATCATGCTGAATTGTGGCTCTGGAACGCCCGGTGTCCACACTGCGGGGAGGTGGAGGTGCTAGGAGCGGCCTGTCTGATCTCAAATGTCTAAGGAAAACACAGCCTTTGTTATAAAAATCACCATATATATATAAATATATATATAGAAAGAGAGAGAGAAATCCATAGATACATAGATAGATAGATAGATAGATAGATGGATAGATAGATAGATATAGAAATATCTATAGATACAGATAAAGATATAGATATAGATATATCTAGGGGAGGTCTGGCAAAAAGCACTCTACAGACGTGCATTTTGAGCCAGAATCGCAGATTTTCGAGAAAAGGCTCACTTGCGGCCAATGCACAGAGCTCCCGGGGCCTTGGGCTCTGTGGGCGATGCTCGGTCATCTGCTTGTACTGGGCTACCGAAGTTGGAGGAGCACTCACTGACACTTTGAGCTCCTAGAGGTACAAACTACGTCTCATTCATCTCTGTATCCTCTTGTAGGGTTCAGGGCCACCCACAGACAGCGTAGCGAGGGATGCTTTGGCCCCTCCGTCCATGGGGGCCGTCACCCGCTGGAAAGAGGTCAGCTGGGAGACACTGCAGACAGCTGTGGGTCTGAATTCGGCCTCCGTGCCTTAGGAGCTTTGCGATCAGCTCTCTGAGCCTTTCATTTCTTCATTTTGAATGCGTCCACGGGGACCATCACGACCATCCAGGCAGAAAGGTGAGGGCGAGGGAGGTGTCTGCTTCCGTCCTGAAGTCTGATTTCCACTGCGGAAAGCGGGAAGGAGCCGAGGCCTTAGGAAGGAGCCCCGGGGCCTCTGGGATGAAAAGAGATCATGCTGAATTGTGGCTCTGGAACGCCCGGTGTCCACACTGCGGGGAGGTGGAGATGCGAGGAGCGGCCTGTCTTCTGTGGTAGAGCAGGGGTCCAGGCAGGTTTCCTTCGAAAATCCACCATATACATATATATGCATATAGATGAACATATATATGCATATATATGTATATGGTAGCTTTGGCAAAAAGCTCTCTGGTGACGTCCATTTTGAGCCAGAATCGCAGACTTTCGAGAAAAGGCTCACTTGCGGCAAATGCACAGCCCTCCCGGGGCCTTGGGGCTCTGTGGGCGATGCTCGGTCATCTGCGGGTACTGGGGTACCGAAGTTGGAGGAGCACTCACTGACACTTGAGCTCCTAGAGGTACAAACTACGTCCCATTCGTCTCTGTATGCTCTTGCAGGGTTCAGGGCCACCCACAGACAGCGTACCCAGGGATGCTTTGGCCCCTGCGTCCATGGCGGCCGTCACCCGCTGGAAAGAGTTCAATTGGGAAACACTGCAGACAGCTGTGGGTCTGAATTCGTCCTCCCTGCCTTAGGAGCTTTGCGATCAGCTCTTTGAGCCTTTCATTTCTTCATTTTGAATGCGTCCACGGGGACCATTACGACCAACCCAGGCAGAAAGGTGAGGGAGAGGGAGGTGTCTGCTTCCGTCCTGAAGTCTGATTTCCACTGCGGAAAGCGGGAAGGAGCCGAGGCCTGAGGAAGGAGCCCCAGGGCCTCTGGGATGAAAAGAGATCATGCTGAATTGTGGCTCTGGGGTTGCCCAGTGTGTCCCACACTGCTGCGGGGGAGGTGGAGGTCTGCGAGGAAGCGGCCTGTCTTCATGGTAGAGCAGGGGTCAGAGCAGAGTTTCCTTCGAAAATCCACCATATACATATATATGCATATAGATGAACATATATATGCATATATATGTATATCAATGCTTTCAACAAAAAGAAAGCTCTCTGGTAATCCCATTTCGAGCCAGAATCGCAGACTTCCGAGAAAAGGCTCACTTGCGGCAAATGCACAGCCCTCCCGGGGCCTTGGGGCTCTGTGGGCGATGCTCGGTCATCTGCGGGTACTGGGGTACCGAAGTTGGAGGAGCACTCACTGGCACTCTGAGCTCCTAGAGGTATAAACTACGTCTCATTCGTCTCTGTATCCTCTTGCAGGGTTCAGGGCCACCCACAGACAGCGTACCCAGGGATGCTTTGGCCCCTCCGTCCATGGCGGCCGTCCCCCGCTGGAAAGAGGTCAGTTGGGAGACACTGCAGACAGCTGTGGGTCTGAATTCGGCCTCCGTGCCTCAGGAGCTTTGCGATCAGCTCTGAGCCTTTCATTTCTTCATTTTGAATGCGTCCACGGGGACCATTACGACCATCCCAGGCAGAAAGGTGAGGGAGAGGGAGGTGTCTGCTTCCGTCCTGAAGTCTGATTTCCACTGCGGAAAGCGGGAAGGAGCCGAGGCCTTAGGAAGGAGCCCCGGGGCCTCTGGGATGAAAAGAGATCACGCTGAATTGTGGCTCTGGAACGCCCGGTGTCCACACTGCGGGGAGGTGGAGTTGCGAGGAGCGGCCTGTCTTCTGTGGTAGAGCAGGGGTCCAGGCAGGTTTCCTTCGAAAATCCATCATATACATATATATGCATATAGATGAACATATATATGCATATATATGTATATGGTAGCTTTGGCAAAAAGCTCTCTGGTGACGTCCATTTTGAGCCAGAATGCAGACTTCCGAGAAAAGGCTCACTTGCGGCCAATGCACAGCCCTCCCGGGGCCTTGGGGCTCTGTGGGCGATGCTCGGTCATCTGCGGGTACTGGGGTAGCGAAGTTGGAGGAGCACTCACTGACACTTTGAGCTCCTAGAGGTACAAACTACGTCTCATTCGTCTCTGTATCCTCTTGCAGGTTCACGGCCACCCACAGACAGCGTAGCCAGGGATGCTTTGGCCCCTCCGTCCATGGGGGCCGTCACCCGCTGGAAAGAGGTCAGCTGGGAGACACTGCAGACAGCTGTGGGTCTGAATTCGGCCTCCCGTGCCTTAGGAGCTTTGCGATCAGCTCTCTGAGCCTTTCATTTCTTCATTTTGAATGCGTCCACGGGGACCATCACGACCATCCCAGGCAGAAAGGTGAGGGGCGGGGATGTGTCTGCTTCATCCTGAAGTCTGATTTCCACTACTGAGGAAAGCGGGAGCCGAGCCTTAGGAAGGAGCCCCGGGGCCTCTGGGATGAAAAGAGATCTCATGCCTTGAATTGTGGCTCTGGGCAGCCGGTGTGTCCATGCACTGCCGGGAGAGGTGGAGGAATGCGAGGCGGCCTGTCTTCGTGGTAGAGCAGGGGTCCAGAGCAGTTTCCTTCGAAAATCCACCATATACATATATATGCATATAGATGCTATATATATGCATATATATATATATAACCAACTTTGGCAAAAAGCTCTCTGGTGACGTCCATTTCGAGCCAGAATGCTTGAACTTCGAGAAAAGGCTCACTGCGGCAAATGCACAACCCTCCCGGGAGCCTTGAGAGGCTCTGAGGCGTGCTTTCCGAGTCATCTTCGGGTACTGGGGTAGCGAAGTGGGAGGAGCACTCACTGACACTTTGAGCTCCTAGAGGTACAAACTACGTCTCATTCGTCTCTGTATCCTCTTGCAGGTTTCACGGCCACCCACAGACAGCGTAGCCAGGGATGCTTTGGCCCCTCCGTCCATGGGGGCCGTCACCCGCTGGAAAGAGGTCAGCTGGGAGACACTGCAGACAGCTGTGGGTCTGAATTCGGCCTCCATGCCTTAGGAGCTTTGCGATCAGCTCTCTGAGCCTTTCATTTCTTCATTTTGAATGCGTCCACGGGGACCATCACGACCATCCCAGGCAGAAAGGTGAGGGCGAGGAGGTGTCTGCTTCCGTCCTGAAGTCTGATTTCCACTGCGGAAAGCGGGAAGGAGCCGAGGCCTTAGGAAGGAGCCCCGGGGCCTCTGGGATGATAAGAGATCATTCTGAATTGTGGCTCTGGAACGCCCGGTGTCCACACTGCGGGGAGGTGGAGGTGCTAGGAGCGGCCTGTCTGATCTCAAATGTCTAAGGAAAACACAGCCTTTTGTTATAAAATCACCATATATATATAAATATATATATAGAAAGAGAGAGAGAAATCCATAGATACATAGATAGATAGATAGATAGATAGATAGATAGATAGATAGATAGATAGATAGATAGATGGATAGATAGATAGATATAGAAATATCTATAGATACAGATAAAGATATAGATATAGATATATCTAGGGGAGGTCTGGCAAAAAGCACTCTACAGACGTGCATTTTGAGCCAGAATCGCAGATTTCCGAGAAAAGGCTCACTTGCAGCCAATGCACAGAGCTCCCGGGGCCTTGAGCTCTGTGGGCGATGCTCGGTCATCTGCTTGTACTGGGCTACCGAAGTTGGAGGAGCACTCACTGACACTTTGAGCTCCTAGAGGTACAAACTACGTCTCATTCGTCTCTGTATCCTCTTGCAGGGTTCAGGGCCACCTACAGACAGCGTAGCCAGGGATGCTTTGGCCCCTCCGTCCATGGGGGCCGTCACCCGCTGGAAAGAGGTCAGCTGGGAGACACTGCAGACAGCTGTGGGTCTGAATTCGGCCTCCGTGCCTTAGGAGCTTTGCGATCAGCTCTCTGAGCCTTTCATTTCTTCATTTTGAATGCGTCCACGGGGACCATCACGACCATCCCAGGCAGAAAGGTGAGGGCGAGGAGGTGTCTGCTTCCGTCCTGAAGTCTGATTTCCACTGCGGAAAGCGGGAAGGAGCCGAGGCCTTAGGAAGGAGCCCCGGGCCTCTGGGATGAAAAGAGATCATGATGCATTGTGGCTCTGGAACGCCCGGTGTCCACACTGCGGGGAGGTGGAGGTGCGAGGAGCGGCCTGTCTTCTGTGGTAGAGCAGGGTCCAGGCAGGTTTCCTTCGAAAATCCACCATATACATATATATGCATATAGATGAACATATATATGCATATATATGTATATGGTAGCTTTGGCAAAAAGCTCTCTGGTGACGTCCATTTTGAGCCAGAATCGCAGACTTCCGAGAAAAGGCTCACTTGCGGCAATGCACAGCCCTCCCGGGGCCTTGGGGCTCTGTGGGCGATGCTCGGTCATCTGCGGGTACTGGGGTAGCGAAGTTGGAGGAGCACTCACTGACACTTTGAGCTCCTAGAGGTACAAACTACGTCTCATTCGTCTCTGTATCCTCTTGCAGGTTCACGGCCACCCACAGACAGCGTAGCCAGGGATGCTTTGGCCCCTCCGTCCATGGGGGCCGTCACCCGCTGGAAAGAGGTCAGCTGGGAGACACTGCAGACAGCTGTGGGTCTGAATTCGGCCTCCGTGCCTTAGGAGCTTTGCGATCAGCTCTCTGAGCCTTTCATTTGTTCATTTTGAATGTGTCCACGGGGACCATCACGACCATCCCAGGCAGAAAGGTGAGGGCGAGGGAGGTGTCTGCTTCCGTCCTGAAGTCTGATTTCCACTGCGGAAAGTGGGAAGGAGCCGAGGCCTTAGGAAGGAGCCCCGGGGCCTCTGGGATGAAAAGAGATCATGTTGAATTGTGGCTCTGGAACGCCCGGTGTCCACACTGCGGGGAGGTGGAGGTGCTAGGAGGGGCCTGTCTTCTGTGGTAGACCAGGGGTCCACGCAGGTTTCCTTCGAAAATCCACCATATACATATATATGTATATAGATGAACATATATATGCATATATATGTATATGGTAGCTTTGGCAAAAAGCTCTCTGGTGACGTCCATTTTGAGCCAGAATCGCAGACTTCCGAGAAAAGGCTCACTTGCGGCAAATGCACAGCCCTCCCGGGCCTTGGGGCTCTGTGGGCGATGCTCGGTCATCTGCGGGGACTGGGGTACCGAAGTTGGAGGAGCACTCACTGACACTTTGAGCTCCTAGAGGTACAAACTACGTCTCATTCATCTCTGTATCCTCTTGCAGAGTTCACGGCCACCCACAGACAGCGTAGCCAGGGATGCTTTGGCCCCTCCGTCCATGGGGGCCGTCACCCGCTGGAAAGAGGTCAGCTGGGAGACACCGCAGACAGCTGTGGGTCTGAATTCGGCCTCCGTGCCTTAGGAGCTTTGCGATCGGCTCTCTGAGCCTTTCATTTCTTCATTTTGAATGCGTCCACGGGGACCATCACGACCATCCCAGGCAGAAAGGTGAGGTCGAGGGAGGTGTCTGCTTCCGTCCTGAAGTCTGATTTCCACTGCGGAAAGCGGGAAGGAGCCGAGGCCTTAGGAAGGAGCCCCGGGGCCTCTGGGATGAAAGAGATCATGCTGAATTGTGGCTCCGGAACGCCCGGTGTCCACACTGCGGGGAGGTGGAGTTGCGAGGAGCGGCCTGTCTGATCTCAAATGTCTAAGGAAAACACAGCCTTTGTTATGGGGAAAATCACCATATATATATATAAATATATATATAGAAAGAGTGAGAGAAATCCATAGATACATAGATAGATAGATAGATAGATAGATAGATAGATAGATGGATAGATAGATAGATATAGACATATCTATAGATACAGATAAAGATATAGATATAGATATATCTAGGGGAGGTCTGCCAAAAAGCACTCTACAGACGTGCATTTTGAGCCAGAATCGCAGATTTCCGAGAAAAGGCTCACTTGCGGCCAATGCACAGAGCTCCCGGGGCCTTGGGCTCTGTGGGCGATGCTCGGTCATCTGCTTGTACTGGGCTACCGAAGTTGGAGGAGCACCCACTGACACTTTGAGCTCCTAGAGGTACAAACTACGTCTCATTCGTCTCTGTATCCTCTTGCAGGGTTCACGGCCACCCACAGACAGCGTAGCCAGGGATGCTTTGGCCCCTCCGTCCATGGGGGCCGTCACCCGCTGGAAAGAGGTCAGCTGGGAGGCACTGCAGACAGCTGCGGGTCTGAATTCGGCCTCCGTGCCTTAGGAGCTTTGCGATCAGCTCTCTGAGCCTTTCATTTCTTCATTTTGAATGCGTCCACGGGGACCATCACGACCATCCCCGGCAGAAAGGGGAGGGCGAGGGAGGTGT
>NW_024352157.1:0-1593 GCF_902729225.1 Pteropus medius
GGGGAGCCCAGGCGTGGGGGGGGAGCCCAGGGGACGGGGGTGGGGTGGGGCAGGGGCAGCTGGCGGTAACTCCAGTTCCCACGGGGTCAGCCGAGGGCCCTGATGCACACTGCGGGGACCGATGGAAACCCTGGGTTCTCCAGCCGGTGCTCTCTGTGCCCAGGTTCCTTTGAAGGGGTCTCTCTCTCTAGCAACAGGACGTCCCAGGCAGAACCTTTGTCCTGTCGCGAGGGCTGCCGTCGTTTCTAAGGGGTGCGTGGTGCTCCAGGCCGTGGGCGCACGGGGTGCAGGTGAGCGCGGGCCCAGGGAGGTCAGGCCCCCCGCCCACAGAGCGGGGACAGTGGGCTCTGACTCCACTGTCCATCCAGGGCCCGGCCTGCGCCCTGTCCACACGCTGTCCTGTCCCGCACACCTCTGCCTGCCGGCTGCCCTTGGCGGGCCCGGCGGGGTCGGCTTCTGCTGTGCCCGCAGCCGGCGTCCACCCTGGCCCCACCAGAGCAGCCGCCCGGGCCACACCCCGGAGCCCGTGTGGAGCGCCGCCTCCGCGAGGGGTCGTGCGTCATGCCCTCCGCGGCTGTCCCTGAACGCGGAGCCGTTTTGAAGCTCCAAGTCATGAACCAAGCACGGCAGGAAAGTGCCCTGCTGCTTGGCGGTTCTGAAAAGGAGAACTCGACGCGCCGGGGGCCGCGCGCCTTCGCCCTGCATCACCGCCGCCCTGGGCGACATGCCCTGGGACGCGGGGCCGGTGCGGGGGGCCGTCCCTTCCACCCGTCCACAGACCCTCCCCGCCACGGGTTGGCGGGCGTCACTCTGACACCAGACTGGGGCAGGGAGGGCAACTTCACGGTGACAGCATTTGTCGACACTCAGGGCATCTTGGGGGCCAGGTCCGTTGACTCAGTTCTCTGGTAGCGGCCCGGAGCTGTGACGAGGGGCTTCCGCGTTGGTGCCCAGGGCAGGGGCCGGCGGAGAAGGCTCCGGAATGGTCGTGGAGCAGGAAGGGTCAAGCCAGGCCCAGCCTGCCTTTGGCCGCACGGTCGGGCACAGCCGGCTTGGAACCCAGGCTTCCTGTTAGGGCGCCGGCTCCTTGGGCTCACGTATCTGCAAGTCCAGAGGGAGTGGCCCCCCCCCTTGTCCCCAGACCACAGTGCTTGCCTCCCTGGCTGCGAGTCTCCTGTGTTCACTGGTGGCCTGCCTGGTGACCGTGGCCCACCCCGCGCCCCACCCCTGGGGCCCCCGTTGGCCCTGCCCCGGCCCTGCTGGAGATCGGGCTTGGAGGAGGGGCAGGCGCAGGCTGTGCCCTCGCTGTCCCCTCAGCAAAACACGCACAGTCCAGAGAACAGTCCCATGGGGAGCCGGCCCACTGAGCTGGCGTGCTCAGTGCTCCAGACAGAGGGCCGCAGGAGCGCGTGGCCATGCGGGGACCCCTGTCCTAAGCAGAGAGAGTGTAGGAGGCAAGTTGGGGGGAGCCTGGAGGGCGAGAGCTCCTAAGGAGCTGAGAAGGGTCCCAAAGAGTTCCTGCGGGGACCTGTCACTGCCCCCCGCCCCCCTCAGAGGGGGAAGCAGCAGCCTGGAGCAAAGCCCCTCGCAGGC
>NW_024352158.1:0-17779 GCF_902729225.1 Pteropus medius
GTTTAGGGTTAGATTTAAGGGTAGATTAGGGTAAGGGCTGTGTTAAGGTTGGGGTTTAGGTTTAGGGTTAGGGTTAGTGTTTAGTGTTAGCGTTTGTTTTAGAGTTAGGTTTAATGTTAGGGTTAGAGTTAAGGTTATTGTAAGGGTTAAGGTTAGCATTAGCTTTAGGATTAGGTTTAGTGTATGGATTTAGAGGTTGGCTTATTCTTAGTGTAAATTTAGGGTTAGGGCTAGAATTAGGGTTAGGATTAGCTTTAGATTTAGGGATAAGATCTGGGCAAGGTTTAGTGTAGGATTACGTTTAAGGTTTCAGTGAGATTTAGGGTCAGGTTTAGGGTTAGATTATGTTAGGGTTCGAGTTAGGGTAAGGTTTAAGGTTAGCGTAATATGTTAGCGTTAGTATAAGTGTTAGTGTTAGTGTTAGTGTTAGTGTTAGTTTGGGTTAGTGTTAGTATTGGGGTTAGGGATAGAATTAGGGTTTGGATTAAGTTTAGTTTTAAGGTTAGACTCAGGGTTATAATTAGGGTTAGGGTTAGGTTTTAGGATTAGGGTTAGTTTTAAGTTAGGGTTTAGCTTAAGGTTAGGGTTAGGGTTAGGTTAAGGTGAGTGTTCAGATTACCGTTATGGTTTGGGTAAGAGTTTAGTGTTAGGATTTGTGTTAGTGTAAGGGTTAGAGTTAGAGACAGTTTAGGGTTATGGGTTAGGTTTAGTGTTAGAGTTAGAGTTATCGTTAAGATTAGGGTTAGCGTTAGGGTTAGGTTTGGGTTTAGGTTATGGTTAGAGTTAAGATTAGTGTTAGTGTTAGGGCTAGGGTTAGAATTAGGGTTAAGATTAGCTTTAGTTTTTGACTTGGGATCAGAGTTAGGGTTAATCTTAGGGTTAGGGTTAGAATTGGAGTTAAGTTTAGAGTGCAAGTTTGGATTAGTTTTCAGGTTAAGAGTTAGGCTTAGGGTTATTGTAAGTTCAAATTCATGGTTAGGGTTATTGTTACGCAAGTGTTAGAATTAAGGTTAGAGTAAGAAGTTAGACTTAGTTTTAGTGTTCATATTAGGGTTAGGGTTCTGGATTAGGGTTAGGGTTAGGTTTAGTGTTAGGGTTAGCGTTATTGTTAGGATTAGGGTTAGCGTTAGGGGTAGGTTTGGGTTTAGGCTTAGGGTTAGAGTTAAGATTAGGGTTAGTGTTAGTGTAGGGTTAGAATTAGGGTTAGGATTAGCTTTAGTTTTGGGGTTAGCATCAGGGTTAGGGTTAATATTAGGGTCAGAGTTAGGGTTAGAGTTAGTTTTAGAGTTAAAGTTAGGATTAGGGTTAGAGTTAGTGTGATAGTAAATTCAAAATTTATGGTTCGGGTTAACGTTACGATAAAGGTTAGAATTAGGCTTATAAAAAGAAGATAGAGTTAGGTTTAGTATTAATATTAGGGTTAGGGTTAGTTTTAAGTTAGCGTTAGGATCAAGTTTACTTTAGGGTTGGAGTTAGGGTTAGGGTAGTGTTATGGTTATCCTTAGGTTTCGTTTTAGGTTTAGGGTAAGAGGTTAGAGATGTGATTTGTTTATGGAAGGTTTTGGGTTACCGTAAGGTTAGAGTAAAGGTTAGGGTTACCTGTATTTTAAGGTTAGGGTTAGGGTTGTGGTTAGTCTTAGGATTAGAATTAGAGTTATTTTTAGAGTTAAAGTTAGGGTTAGGGTTAGTGTAACAGTTTAGGGTTAGGATAGAGTTAGTTTTAGTATTAAATTTGGGGTCAGGGTGAAATTTAGAGTAAGGGTTTAGGATTAGGGTCATTTTCAGTTTAAAATTTGGGGTTGGAAATATTGTTAAGGCTAAGGTTAGAATTACGGTTAAAATTAGCGTTTTCTTAGGGTTAGGATCAGTCTCAAGGTTAGTGTTAGTATTAGGGTTAGGGTTAGAGTTAGGGTTGGAATAAGGCATTAGGGTTAGGGTTAGGTTAAGACTTTAGAGTTACATTAGTGTTAGGGATAGTGTTAGGTTGAGGGTTAGAATTAGTTTTAGAGTTAAAGTTAGGGTTAGGGTTTAGTTTAGGTAAGGGTTTAAGGTTAGGGTTATTAGTTAAAATTTAGGTTTAGGGTTATTATAAGGTTTAGGATTAGGTTTAAATTAGGGTTAGGGTTAGGTTTATTTTAGGGTTAGCTTTATGGTTAGGATTAGGTTTAGGTCAGGGTTAGTGTTAGTGTTTAGTTTAGCAAAGGGTTAGGATCATGGTTAGGATTATGGTTAGGTTTAGCATTACTCTTAGTATTAGTGTTAGTTTTAGGGTTAGGTTAAGATAATCATTAGGGTGAGAGTAATGGTTAGGGTTAGGGTTAAGTTTGGTGTTAGACTTAGGGTTAGTGTTCGGGTTAGGTTTCAGGTCAAGTGTTAAGTTTCTGGTTATTGTTATTGTAAAATTTAGGTATAGGGTTAGGCAATAGGTTAGATTTAGGATTAGTGTTAGTGTTAGGGTTAGGGTTACTGTTAGGGTCAAGGTTAGGTTTAGGTTAGGGTAAAAGTTTTGAGTTAAGATTATTGTTAGGATTAGGGTTAGGGTTTAGAGATAGGATTGGTGTTAGTGTTAGGGTTAGGGTTACTGTAAGGTTTAAGTTTATATTTAGGGTTAGATTAAGAGTTTAGAGTTAGGCTTATTGTGAGGTTTACGATTAAGGTTAGTATTACATTAAGGTTTGGGTTAGGGTTATGTTTAGAGTTAAGTTTAGAATTTAGGGTTAGTGTTGGCGTTAGACTTAGGGTTAGGGCAAGGGATAGTTTAGAGTTAGGTTTAGCGTTATGGTTTGGGTTAGGGATACAGTTATGTTTAGGTTTAAATTAGGGTATGAGGTTAGAATTAGGATTAGTGTTAGGGTTAGGATTAGGGTTAGGATTAGTTTAGGGTTAGGGGATAGGTTTAGTTTTACTGTTAGGGTTAAGGTTAGATTTAGGGTTAGGTTTAGGGTTAGGCGTAGGATTTATGTTGGGGTTAGGGTTAGGGTTAGGTTTAGATTAGGGTAATAATGGTTCGGGGTAGGATTTAGTGTTAGAGTTAATGTTAGGGTTAGGGTTACGTTAATGTTAGGATTAGGATTATGGTTAGGATTATGTTTAGGATTAGCTTTAGGGTTAGAATTAGCTTTAGATTTTGTGTTAGGTAAGGGTAACGCTTAGGGTTAGGGTAAGAGTTAGGATTCTTATTAGTTTTAAGTTTAGGTTTAGGGTTACTGTTCAGTTTAAGCATACATTTAGGGTTAGGGTAAGAATTTAGAGTTAGGATTAGTTTTAGAGTTAGCATTAGGGTTAATGTTATGTTAAGGTTAGTGTTAGGGTTAGGGTTAGGGTTAGTTTTAGGTTTAAGTTAGGTTAAGTGTTATGGTTAGGGTTAGGGTTTGCGTCAGGGCTAGGATTTAGTGTTAGTTTTAGGCTTAGGTTTAGGGTTCGGGTTCGGGATAGTGTAAGGGTTACTGTTAAGGTTAAGGTTAGCATTAGTTTTAGCGTTAGGGTTAGGGGATGGGTTTAGAATTTGGGTTATTCTTAGTGTAAGTTTAACGTTAAGGTTAGAATTAGGGTTAGGATTAATTTAGATTTAGGGATAGGATCTGGATTGCGGTTAGTGTTAGGGTTACGTTTAAGATTTTGGTTAGATTTAGGGTTAGGGTTTCGGTTAGAGTTAGTTTTAGAGTTAAATTAGGGTTCGGGTTAGTTAGGTTTGGGGTCAGGGTTTAATTTTATAGTTACTGTTTGTGTAAAATTTAGGGTTAGGGAGAGGGTTAGGGTTTGGATTAGGGTTTCGTTAAAGTTAGGGTTAGCATTAGGGTTAGAGTTAGGCTTAGGGTAAGGGTTAGGGTCAGGTTTAGGGTTAGGTTAGGATAAGAGTTAGGGTTCAGTGTTAGGGTTAGGGTTACGGTTAGGTGTAGGGTTAGGTTTACTGTTAGGTTTAAGATTAGTGTTAGGGTTAGGTTAAGAGTTTAGAGTTAAAATTAGTGATTAGGTTGGTTTAGGATTAAGGTTTTGTTAAGGGTTTCGGTTAGGTTTACGATTTGTGTCGGGTTAGGGTTAGTTTTAATGTATGTTATGCGTTAGGTTACAGTTATGTTTAGAGTTAGGTTTAGGGTATGAGGTTTCAGTTTGAATTAATGTTAGGGTTAGGGTTAGGGTTAGGATTAGTTTAGGGTTACTGTTAGGGTTAAATAGGGTTTGAGTTAGGTTTAGTTTTAGCGTTATGATTTGGGTTATGCTTATAGTTAAGTTTAGTATTAGGGTTAGGTTATTAGGTTAGAGTTAGGTTTAGCATTAGGGTTAGGATTAGCTTTAGCATTAATTTAGGGTTACGGTTAGGTTAAGTTAGGTTAGGGATAAGGTTAGGGTTAGGGTAAGGGTTTAGAGATAGTACTGTTGCTATGGTTAGAGTTAGGGTTAGTGTTAACTTAAGGTTAGGGTTAGTGTTAGGGTTATAGTTAGCGTTAGGGTTAGGATAGGGTTAAGAAGAGGGTTAGGTTTAGGTATAGTGTTCGGGTTAGCGTTAGGTTTATGTTAAGTTAGGTAAGCATAAAGGTTCGGTTTAGAGTTTATGGTTAGGTTTAAGGTTAGGGTTTAGTGTTAGCTTTAGGATTAGGTTTAGGATTATGTAAAAGTATTAGGATTATGGTTAGGATTATGTTTAGGGTTTGGTTAGGGTTAGTGTTGGGTTGTGTTTAGGGTTAGTTTTTAGATTTAGGGTTATTCTTAGTGTAAAATTTAGAATTAGAGTTAGAATTAGGATTAGGATGAGCTTTAGATTTAGCATTAGAATCTGGCTTAGGGTAAGTGTTAGGGTTACATTTAATGTTTGGGTTATATTTACCTTTCAGTTTAGGGTTAGAGTTAGTATTATAGTTAAATTAGGGCTAGGGTTGCGTTTGTTCCAGGGGTTAATTTTAAGTATATTGTTAGTGTAAAATTTAGGGTTACGGTGTAGGTTTAGGGTTAGGCTTAGGGTTAGGATTGGTGTTAGGCTTAGTGTTAGGGTTAACATTTAGAGTTATGCTTAGTGTTAGGTTTAAGTTCAGGGTTACTGTTAGGGTAAAGATTAGGTTTAGTGTTAGGGTAATAGTTTAGACTTATGATTAGTGTTAGGGTTAATGTTAGGTTTAGGGTTTATCGTTAGGGTTGTGTTATTTTTAGGGCTAGGGTTTGGTTTTGGGTTATTGTGAGTTTTAGTGTTATGGTTTGGGTTAAGTTTAATTATTATTTTGGTTAGATTTAGGGTAAGAGGTTCGCGTTAGGATTAGTGTTAGGATTAGGAATAGGTTTTGGATTAGTTTAGGGTTACAGATATTGTTAAGTTTAGTGTTAGGGTAAGAGTTTGTGTTAGGATTAGTTTTAGTGTTAGGGTTAGGGCTAGGATGACATTAAAGTTAGGGTTAGGATTAGGGTTATCTTTAGGGTTAAGGTTTAGGTTTTTGGTTAGGGTTAGTTTTAGGGTAAGGTTTAGGATTAGGTTTTAGGGTTAGGTTTGTGTTAGGCTTAGGGCTAGGGTTAGGGTTAGAGTTAGCTTTAGGTTTACTCTTAGGTTTAAGGTTAGGTTTAGGGTTAGAGGAAGTGTTTAGATTTAGGATTAGTGTTACGGTTAGCATTAGGGTTATGTTATGGTTAGGGTTAGGTTTAGGGTAATGGTTAGGGTTGGACTTACGGTTTAGAGTTTGGGTTTATTTTTAGGATTTGAATTAGGGTAGTGTTAGATTTAGGGTTAGGATTAGGATTAAAGTTAGTGTTACGATTAGGGTTATACTTAGTGTAAATGTTTAGAGTTAGGATTAGTGTTAGTGTTAGGGTTACCGTTAGGGTTATATTAAGTTTAGGGTTTGCGTCAGTGTAGGTTTACAGTTAGGATTAGGTTTAGGGCCAGGTTAGGGTTACGTTTAGAGTTACTGTTATGGTTAAGATTTGGTTTAGGGTTAAGGTAAGATTTTATACTTAGAATTAGTGTTAGGGTTAGGATTAGGTTTACGTCAATATTAAGGTTATGGTTAAGGTTAGGTTAAGGTTAGGATTAGTTTAGGGTTAGGTTTAGATTTACGTTTACTTTAGGGTATATGTTAGGACTAGGGTTCGAGTTTAGAGTTAGTATTAGTGCCATGGTTAAGGTTAAGGTTAAGGTTACGTTATGGGTTAGGATTAGGTTTATGGTTAAGGTTTGGGTTAGGTAGTGTTAGAGTTAGGTATAGCGTCATGGTTTGCATTAAGTTACAGTTATGTTTAGGGTCACGGGTAGGGTATGAGGTTAGAGTTAGAATTAGTCTTAGGCTTATGATTAAGGTTAAGATTATTTTAGGGTTACGGTTAGGGTTAAGTTTGTTTATTCTTAAGGTTAGGGTTAGATTTAGGATAAGCATTTAGAGGTAGGATTAGTGTCAGAGTTATGGTTAAGGTATGGGTTACGTTAAGGTTAAAGTTAAGGTTAGGGTTAGGCTTAGGGTTAGGGTAAGAGGTTACAATTAAGATTAGTGTTGTGTTTTGGGTTAGTATTAGGGTTACGTTAAGGTTAGGGTTAGGGTTAGGGTTAGATTTATGTTTAGGGTTAGGATTAGGGTTAGGGATAGGTTTAGGCTTAGGGGTAATTTTAGGGTTAGAGTTAGGGTTTAAGTTTAGGGTTAGGTTTAGGTTTTGGGTATCCGATTAATGTTAGGATTATTCTTACTGTAAAATTTAGGTTTAGGCTCTGAATTAGGGTTAGGTTTACTTTAGGTTTGGGGTTAGTACCTGAGTTAATTTTAGTGTTAGGGTCATGTTTAAGGTTTTGTTTATATTTAGGTTTCAGGTTAGGGTTAGAGTTAGTTTTAGATTTAAATTAGGGTTAGGGTTTGGTTGGAGTCAGGTGTTAATGATAGGGTTCTCGTTAGTGTATAATTTACGGGTATGGTTCAGATTAGGGTTCGGGTAAGAGATTAGAGTCAGGATTAGTGTTAGGGTTATGGTTAGCTTTAGTGTTAGGATTAAGTTTAGTATTAGGATCAGTTTATATTTACAGATAGGATTAAGTTTAGGTTAGGGTTAAGGTTCAGTGTAGGGTTAAGGTAAGAGTTTAGAGTTGGGATTAGTGTTAGGATTAGAGTTATCTTTATGATTACGATTACTGTTAGGGTTAGGGTTAGGTGTAGGCTTAGGGTTAGGGTAAGGGTTAAGGTTAGGGTTAGGGTTACATTAAGGTTACGTTTAGAGTTAGAGTTAGGATTTAGTGTTAGGTTTAAGATTAAGGCACCGCTTAATGTTAGGATTGGTGATATGGTTTGGATTAGGGTTACCATTATGTTTAGGGATAAGGTTAGGGTATGAGGTTAGAGTTAGGATTAGCGTTAGGGTTAGGATTAGGTTTGGGATTAGTTTATGATTACGGTTAAGGTTAAGTTTTGATTAAGGTTAAGGTTCGGATTAGGGTTAGTGTAAGAGTTTAGAGTTAGGATTAGTGTTATGATTATGTTTAGGGTTAGGGTTACATTAAGTTTAGGGTTAGAATAGGGTTACGGTTAGGGTTAGGATTAGTTTTAGGATTAGGTTAGGTAAAGGTTAGAGTTCAGATTAGCTTTAGGGTTAGGCTTAGGTTTGGAGTTTAGAGTTCGGGTTATATATTGTGCAAATTTAGGGTTAGGGTTAATTAGAGTTAGGATCAGCTATAATTTTAGGGTTACGATCAGTTTTAGGGTTACTGTTAGAGGTACGGTTAACGTTTTGGTTAGATTTATGGTTAAGTTTAGAATTAGAGTTAGTTTTAGAGTTAAATGAGTGTTAGGGTTAGTTTTAGGGTCAAGAGTTAAGGTTAAGGTTAATGTTAGTGTAAAATTTAGGGTTAAGGTTAGGGTTAGCTTTAGGGTTTAGAGTTAGAGTTGGTATTAGGCTTAGAGTTATGGTTAGCGTTAGGTTTAGGGTTTGGCTAGGTTTAGTGTTATTATTTTGGATATGGTTAGAGTTATGTTAGAGCTAGGGTTAGGGTATAATGTTAGAGTAAGAATTAGTGTTAGGGCTAGTATTAGCATTAGGATTTGTTTAGGGTTATGGGTAGGGATAACTTTAGATTAGGATTAAAGTTTGTGTTAGGTTTAGGATAAGAGTTTAGGGCTATGATTAGTGTTAGGGTGAGGGTTAGGGTTATGTTAGGGTTAGGGTTATTGCGAGGTTTAGGGTTAGGGTAGGGGTAGGATTAGGGTTAAGGATAGGGTTAGGGTTAGGTTTAGGATTACGTTCAGGATCAGAGGTTAGAGTTATGATTAGTGTTAACGTTAGTTTTAAGGTTACAATTATGTTAAGGGTAGGGTTAGAGTTAGGGTTTGGGGTTAGGGTTAGGGTTACTGTTAGGGTAAAGGTTAGGATTAGAGTTAAGGAAAGAGTTTAGAGTTAGGATTAGTGTTAGGGTTAGGGATAGGATTATTGTTACGTTAAGGTTAGAGTTACGGTTAGTTTTATGGCAAGGGTTAGGGTTAAGGTTAGTTTTAGGATTAAGTTTAGGGATATTAGGGTTAGTGTTAGGGCTAGAGTTAGGGTCTAGGGTTAGGTTTTGGTTTAGGGTATGGTTAGGGTTACATTTAGGGTTAAGATTAGCTTTAGTTTTAGGATTAGGGTCAGGGTATGAGGTTAGGGTTATGGTTATTCTTAGTGTAAAATTTATGGTTAAGATTAGAATTAGGGTCAGAATAGCTTTAGATTAAGAGTTGGGATCTGCATAGTGTTAGTGTCAGAATTACTTTTAAGGTTTAGGTTAGATTTAGGGTTAGATTTAGGGTTAGAGTTAATTTTAGAGTTAAATTAGTGTTAGCATTAATTTTGGGGACAAGGGTTAAAGTTAAGGTTATTGTTAGAGTAAAATTTAGGGTTAGGTTTAGGGTGAGATTTTCGAATCGGGATTAGTGTTAGACTTAGTGTTAGGGTAAGGGCTACTTTAAGGTTAGGGTTAGATTTATGGTTAGGGTTAGGGTTCGGGTTTGGGTTTAGGGTTAGGGTAAGTTTGGGGCTTAATGTTAGTATTAGCTTTATGTTTGGGTTAGGGTTACAGTTATGTTTAGGATTAGGTTGAGAGTAGGAAGTTAGATTAGGATTAGTTTTAGTATTAGGGTTAGGTTTGTGGTTAATTTAGGGTTAGGGTGAGTGTTAGGAATAGGGTTAGGTTTAGGGTTAGGATTAGGGTTTAGTGTCAGGGTTAGAGTTAGGGTTAGAGTTAGTTTTAGAGTTAAATTAGTCTTAGGGTTTTTTTGGGTGTCAGAAGTTAAGGTTAGGGTTACTGTTAGTGGAAAATTTAGGGTTAGGGGTGGCATAGGATTAGGTTAAATGGTTAGAGTTAGGATTCGTGTTAAGGTTAGGGTCAGTGTCAGGTTTACATAAAGGTTAGGGTTAGGGTCAGGGTTAGGGTTAGTGTTAGGATTAGGGTTCGGTTTACTGTCAGGATTTTGGTTAGCATTACATTTAGCATTATGGTTCTGGTATGGAGTTAGGTTTAGGGTTATTCTTAGTGTAAAATATAGGTTTTGAGTTAGCATTAGGGTTAGGATTTGCTTTAGATTTTGGATTTGGATCTAGTAAGAGTTAGTGTTAGATTATGTTTAGGTTTGGGTTAGATTTAAAGTTAGGGTTCAGTTTAGAGTTAGTTTTAGAGTTAAATTTAGGTCACGGTTTTGTTTGGTGTCAGGGCTTATACTTAGGTTTATTGTTAGTGTAAAATTTAGGGTTAGTTTTATTGTTTGGGTTAGGGTTAGGTTTAGGATTAGAGTTACAGTTAGGGTTAAGTTTAGCATTAGGTTTAGGTTTAGGTTTAGGATATGGATTGAGGGTTAGGATTATTCTTAGTATAAAATTTAGAGTTATGGTTAAGGTGAGGGTTAGGGTTAGGGTTTAGGGTAGGTTTTGGGTTAGGATTAGTTTTACTGTTAGGATTAAGGTTACGATTAGTTCAGGGTTAGGGTTAGAGTTAGTTTTTGGTTACGGTTAGGGTTAGAGTTATTCTTAGGGTTAGGTATAGGGTTAGAGTTAGGATTAGGGTTAGGGTTTAGGTTTAGGTTAGCATTAAAAGTCAGGGTTAATAATATGGTTAAGTTAAGGTTTAGGGTAAGAGTTTAGAGTTAGGATTAGTGTTACGGTTAGAGTTAGTGTTTGGGTTACTTTAAGGTTAGTGTTAGGGTTGGGATTAGTGTTATTGTTAGGGTTAGGTTTCGGTTTAGGTTTAGGGTTTGGTTTAGGTTTAAGTTAGGGTAAGGGTTAGGGTTAGGGTTAGGGTTTAGAATTAGGGTAAGTTTTAGTGTTAGGGTTAGGGTAACGGTGACCGTTAGGGATAATGTTAGGTTTGGTTTAGGGTAAGAATTTAGAGTTAGGATTAGTGTGAGATTTAGGGTTAGGATTTGGATTACGTTTAGGTTAGGGTTAGGGTTAGACTTAGGCTTTGGTTAGAGTTAAGGTTAGGGTTACTGCTAGGGTGAAGTTTTGGTGTAGGGTTAGGGTAAGAGTTTAGAGTTAGGATTAGTTATAGGTTTAGGGTTATGGTTAGGGTTAGGTTTAGGGTTAGGTTTAGTGTTAGGTTAGGTTAAGAGTTAGGGTTAGGGTAGATGTTTAGGTCGAGGTTTAGGGTTAAGGTTTAGTGTTAGGGTTAGGGTTAGAATTAGGTTTAGTGTTAGGGCTAGGGTTACTGTTAGGGTTAATGTTAGGTTTAGTATTAGGGGAAAAATTTAGTGTTAGGATTAGTGTGAGGGTTAGTGTCATGGTTAGGGTTACATTAAGGTTAGGTTTGGGGTTGGGTTTAGGGTTCGTCTTAGGGTTAGAGTTAAGTTTAGGTTTACTGTTAGAGGAAAGGTTTATTTTAGGGTTAGGGTAAGATTTTAGAGCTAAGATTAGTTAAGATTAGGGTCAGAGTCAGACTTAAGTTAGGGTTAGGGTTAAGGTTAGAGTTAGGGTTAGGGTTAGAGTTAGAATTAGTGTTCAGGTTAGGGTTAGGTTTAGATTTAGGGTTAGGATAGAGTTACTGTTAGGTTTAGGGTTTGGGTTAGCGTTAACCTTTGGTTTAGGTTTACAGTTATTATTAGGGTTAGGTTTAGGGTAAGAGTTTAGAGTTAGGATTAGTTTTACTGTTAGGATTAAGGTTACGATTAGTTCAGGGTTAGGGTTAGAGTTAGTTTTTGGTTACGGTTAGGGTTAGAGTTATTCTTAGGGTTAGGTATAGGTTTAGAGTTAGGATTAGGGTTAGGGTTTAGGTTTAGGATTAGAGTTGGTGTTAGGGTTAGGATTAGCGTTAGTTTAGGGTTACGGTTAGTGTTATGGTTAGGGTTATGTTTAGTGTGAATTTTAGAGTTAAATTAGGGTTAGAGTTGGATTTATTCTCAGGGCTTAAGCTTATGGTTATTGTTAGTGTAAAATTTAGGGTTACGGTTAAGATTAGGGTTTAATTTTGGGTTTAGGTTTAGGGTTGGTGTAAGGCTTAGGTTTAGGATTAGTGTTAGGGTTAAGGTTAGGTGTAGCGTTATGATTTGGAATAGGATTACAGTTATGTTTAGGGTTAGGTTTAGGGTAAGAAGTTAGAGTTAGGGTTAGTGTTAGGGTTAGTGTTAGGTTTACTTTTAAGTTTAGGATAGAGTTAGGGTTACCGTTAGGTTTCAGTTTATGTTTGGTAGGTTTATTTTTAGGGTTATGGTTAGGGTTATGTTTAGATTGGCATTAGGAATAGTGCTATTTTTTATGTTAGCTTTATGGTTATCTTTAGGTTTAGGTTTAAGGATAGTGTAAGGGTTTAGGTTTATATTTATTGTTAGTGTAAAATTTAGTGTTAAGATTAGTGTTAGAATTAGGGTTAGTGTTAGGCTTTAGGCTTAATATTACGGTTAGTGTTAGTCTTACGATAAATTTTTAGTGTTAGGATTATGGTTAGGTTTTGGGTTAGGCTTAGGTTAGGGTTAGGGTTAGGGTTGGGTTAGGGCTAGGTTTAGGGGGAGGGGTTATGGGTAAGGTTATTGTTAGTATAAAATTTGGGATTTGGTTTAGATTAGGCTTACATTTAGCTTTAATTTAGGGTTAAGATCATGGTTAGGTTTAGTGTTAGGTTTTGTGTTAGGGTTAAATTAGTGTTATGACTAGGGTTAGATTTCAGTTAGGGTTAAGATTAGGTTTAGGGTTAGTGTTAGGCTTACAGTGAGCATTATCATTAGGGTTAGAGATAGGGTAAGTGGTTAGGTTTAGGGTTACTGTTAGTTTAAAATTTAGTGTTAGAATTATTGTTTGAGATAAGGTTTGAATTTGGATTAGTATTAGTTTAGATTCAGGGTTAGGATCAAGTTTAGGGTTAGGGTTAATGTTAGGGTTAAGCTTTAGTGTTAGGGTTAGGTTTAGGTTTAGGTTTAGGGTTATTAGTGTAAAATTTAGGGTTAGAGTTAAAATAAGTGTTATCTTTAGCTTTATATGTAGGGTTAGCTTCCGGTTTAACGTTAGTGTTAGAGTTCGAGTTAAAGTTAGTGTTGGAATTCGGGTTTGGATTAGGGTTATTTTTAGATTTAAATTTGGTTTAGGGTTTGGTTTAGGGTACGTAGTAGGGTTAGGGTTATTGTTAGTGTAAAATTTAGGGTTAGAGTTAGAATTCAAGTTACGATTAGCTTTAGTTTTAGGGTTAGGATCAGGATTAGATTTAGTGTTAGTTTTAGGATTACAAATACGGTTAGGTTTAGGGTTAGTTTGAGAGTTAAGGTTAGGGTTAAGGTTAGAGTTAGGGTAAAATTTTGGTCACGATTAGGGTTAGTGTTAGAGGTAGGGTTAGGGTTAGGGTAATAGTTTAGATATAGGATTACTGTTACGGTTAGGTTTCGGATTAGGGTTAAGTTAAAGGTGGAGTTAGGGGCAGGGTTAGGTTTGGAATTATTGATACCATTAACTTTAGTTAAGGGTTAGGATCAGTGTTAGTGTTAATGTTATGTTAGAGTTAGGGTAGGGTTTGTTTTAGATTAAAGTTACTTTTACGATTCTGTTCATTATAAGGGCTTATGGTTAGGGTAATTGTCAGTTGAAAGTTTAGGGTTAGGGTTAGTGTTAAGTTTAGTGTTATGAATAGATTTAGTTTTAGGGTTAGGATCAGGGTTATGGTTAGTGATAGCATTAGGGTTAGAGTTAGAGTTAGTTTTAGAATTAAAGTTAGGGTTACGCATAGGGATAGGGTGAAGGCTAGGCTTACGTTAAGGTTTGAGTTACTGTTAGAGTTATGGTTACCGTAAAGTTAGAGTTAGGGTTACCGTAAAGTTAGAGTTAGGGTTAAGGTTAGGTTTAGGTTATGTTAATGGTTAGGACTACTGTTAGGATAGGGTTAGCATAGGATTGGTGTTGGGTTTAGGACGAGAGGTTAGAATTAGGATAACTCTTAGGATTAGGGTTGGGTTTATAGTTAGGTTAGGGTTCGGGTTAGGTTTACCTCTAGTTTATGTGTTACAGTTCGGGTTCGGGTTCGGGTTCGGGTTAGGGTTAGGTTTACGGTTATGGTTAGGGAAAGTGTTTAGAGTTAAGATAAGTGTTAGGGTTAGGGCTAGTGTTGGGGTCATAGTCAGTGTAAAATTTAGGGTGAGAGTATGGTTTGGGTTAGGTTTAAGTTTAATGTTAGTGTTAGGGTTAGCGTTAGTTTAAGAGGTTAGTGTAGGATAAGTGTTAGGGTTTGTGTTAGGTTTATGGCTAGGTTTAGGTTTAGGATTAGGGTTAGGTTTAGTTTTGGGTTAGGTTTAAGGTTAGTTTTAGTGTTAGCTATTGGGATAAGTTAAGATTAGGGTTAGGGTTATATTTATGTTAGTATTAGGGTTAGGGTTCGGGTGAGCATTACGTTAAGGTTTAGGATTAAGGAAGAGGTTAGTTTTAGTATTATTGTTACTTTATATATTAGGATTAGGTTTAAAATTAAAGTTAGGATTAGCTTTAGTTTTAGGGGTAGAATCAGTTATGATTAGTGTTTGGGTTATGGTTAGAATTAGAGTTAGGGTAAGCTTAAGTTTTAAGTTTAGGATCAAGGTTAATGTTAGGGTAAGGTTTAGTTTTAGAGTTAAATTTAGGGTTAATGTTATCTTTATGGTAAGGGATTAGGGTTAGTGTTATTGATAGTTTAAAATTAGGCTTAGGGTTATGGTTAGGTTTGAGTTCAAATTAAGGTTAGAATTTGCTTTAGTTTAAGTGTTAGGTTCTGAGTTAGGGTCAAAGTAGGGCTATCGTTAGGCTTTAGGGTTAGGGTTAGGTTTAGATTTAAAGTTAATGTTATGGTAAGGGGTTATTGTTATGGTTAGGGTTAGGGTTAATGTTCGTTTTCGAATTAAAGTTAGTGTTAAGGTTAAGTTTAGGTTAATGGGTTAGGGTTAGGCTTATTTTTAGTGTAAAATTAGGTTTAGGGCTGGTGTAAGGTTTAGGGTTAGAATTAGGTTTAGTAGTAGCTTTAGTTTTAGGGTTAGGATCAGGGTTAGGGGCAGTGATAGGGTTAGGGTTAGGGTTATGATTAGAGTTAGAATTAGTGTTAGCGTTAGAGGTAGGGTAACCGTTAGGGTTTGGGTAAGGTTTATTTTAGGTGTAAGTTTATGGTTAGTGTTAGGATTAGGGTTAAGTTTAGGTTAGATTTATAGTTAGGGGTTAGGGTTTGGGTTATAGTTAGGGTTAGGGTTATGGTTAGGTTTAGTGTTAGCTTTAAGTTTAGGGTTCAGTTTAGGTAAGGGGTTAAGATTAGGGTTATCGTTAGTGTAAAATTTAGGGTTAGATTTAGATTCACGTTTAGGATAAGCTTTAGTTTTCAGTTTAGGAATAGGATTAGGGTTCGTGTTAGTGTTAGGTTTAGAATTAGGTTATTATAATCTTTAGTTTTAAGGTTAGGATCAGGGTTAAGGTAAGGATTTAGGTTTAGATTTATTGTTAGTGTAAAATTTAGGGTTAGGGTTAGAATTAGGGTTAGGATAAGCTTTAGTGTTAGGGTTAGTATCAGAGTTAGGGTTAGTGTTAGGGTTAGCATTAGAATTATTGTTCGCATTACCTTAATTTTAAGGGTGAGGCTCTGGGTTCGTGTTAATGTTTGCGTTAGGGTTATGGTTAGGGTTAGTTTTATACTTAAATTTATATTTAGGGTTAAGTTTAGGAATAGGAATTAGGGTTATGGTTTAGTTTAGGGTTAGGTTCATGGTTAGGGTTAGTGTTATGGTCAAGGTTAAAATTATAGTTAGTATTAGCTTTAGTTTTACTGTTAAGAGCAGGGCTAGGTTTAGGTTTATGGTTACGTTTTGGGATTAAGTTTAGGGTTAGGTTTAGAATAAGGGTTTAGTGTTAGTGTTAGGGTTAAAGTTAGAGTTAGAGTTAGGATTAAGTTTAGGATAAGAGGTTAGAGTTAAGATTAGTATTAGGGTTAGTTTTAGGGATATCATTAGTTTTATCGTTCGGTTTCGGGTTATGTTTAGTTTAGGCATATGTTTAGGATGAGGTTTAGGGTAATGGGTTAGGCTTAGTATTATTGTTTTTTAAAATTGAAGGTTGAGGTTAGAAATAGAGTTACTTTTAGGCTAGGTTCAGATTTAGGGTTAGTGTTAGGGTTAGGCTTAGAATTAGGGTTAGGTTTAGATTTACTATTAGGGTCAGAATCAGGGTTATGGTTAATGTTAAGATTAGGGTTAGGGTTAGGGTTAATTTTACCTTTAAAGTAAAGTTATGTTTAGCGTAAGGGATTAGTATTAGTGTTAGGGATATAGTTAGGTTTAGGGTTAGGGTAAGCTTACGGTTAGCGTTAGGTTTAGGTTTAGGGTTAACTTTAAGGCAAGAGGTTAGAGTTTGGATTTTGTTAGGGTTAGAGTTAGTATTATGGTTAGGTTCAGTGTGGGGTTATTATTAGGGTTTGCTTAAGTTTTATTTTAGCCTTAGATATATGTTTAGGGTTAGAGTTATTGTTGAGTTAGTGTTAGGGTTAGGCTTAGCTTTAGTTTTAGGGTTAGGGTGAGGATAAGGTGTTAGGGATAGTGTTATTGTTAGTGTAAAATTTAGGGTTATGATTAGAATTAGGTTTAGGATTAGCTTTAGTTTTAGTGTAGGATCAGGGTTAGGGTTAGGGTTAGAGTTAAGGTTAGGGTGAGGTTTAGGGATAGGTTTTGGGTTAGATTTAGTTTTAGGGTAAAAGTTAGTGTTAGCATTAGGTTTAGCGTAAGTTGTCAGGTGTAGGTTTATTGTTGTGTAAAATTTACGGTTAGGGTTAGTGTTAGTGTTCAGATTAGAATTAGAGTTAGGATCAGTGTCCGGGTTAATGATAATATTAGGGTTAGAGTTATGGTTATTTTTAGAGTTAAAGTTCGGTTTAGGATTAGGTTTAGTGTAATGGATTATGGTCATTGTTATCGTTAGTTTAAAATTTAAGATTAGGTTATTGTTAGTGAAATGGTTAGAATTAGGCTTAGGATTAATTTGAGTTTTAAGGTTATGATCAGGGATAGGGTTATGGATAGGGTTAGTGTTATGATTAGGCTTTAAAGATAGTGGTTTGGTTAGGGTTAGGGATATGTTTAGGTTTAGGTTAGGGTTCGAGTTAGGGTTAGGATAATGGTTAGCGTTAGGGAAAAAGGTTCGATATAGCTTTAGTGTTAGGGTTAGTGTTAGGGTTACGGTTAGGTTATGGGTAGATTTAGGGTAAGATTTAGGGTTATGGTTAGGTTTAGGAAAGGGTTAGTGTTACAGTTAAGGTTAGTGTTATGATTAGGGTTAGTGTTAGGATTAGGTTTAGGGTTAGAGTTAGATTTAGAGTTAAATTTAGGGTTATGGTGAGCTTTAAGTTAAAGGGATAGAGTCAGGGTTATTTTTAGTTTGAAATTTGTTTATCATTATTGTTAGGGTTAAGGTTAGAATTTGGGATAAGATTAACTTTAGTTTTAAGTTTAGGAGTGCCGTTAGAGTTAGGGCTAGGTTTAGGGTTAGGATAGGGTTAGGGTTAGGTTTTAGGGTTAGGGTTGGGGTTCGTTTTAGGTTTATGGTTAGGGTTAGTTTATGTTAGGTTTCTAGTTAGGGTAAAGGTTCAGGTTAGGGTAAAATGTTAGAGTTAGGATTAGTGTTAGTGTCCGGGTTAAGTTGAGGGTTAGGGTTAGGCTTAGGGTTAGGTTAGGGTTAGTTCAGGGTAGGTTTAGTTTAGGATCTGGTTTAGGGTTAGTGTTATGGTTACGTTTAAGTTTTGGGTTAGATTTAGGGTTATGTTTAGGTTTAGTTTGGGGTTAGGATTATGGTAGAATTTGGGTTAGGGTTATGGTTAGGGTAAGCCTTAGGTATAGAGGTTAGGGTTAGGGCTAGAATTAAAGTTAGGTTTAGCTTAGTATTAGGGTTAGTATCAGGCTTATGGTTAGTGTTAGGTTTAGAGTTAGAATTAGGATTAGGATTAGCTTTAGATTTAGGGTTAAGATCTATGTGAGTTTTAGTGTTAAGTTTACATTTAAAGTTCGGGTTAGAAAAAGGGTTAGGTTTACGGTTAGTGTAATGGTTAGGGTTAGTGTTATTGTTAGTATAAAATTTAAGATTAGGGTTTGAATTAGTATTAGGATTAACTTTAGTTTTAGGATTAGGTTCAGGGATAGGGTTAGTGTTATGGTTTGTGTTAAGATTAGCGTTAGGTTTGGGTTTAGGTTATTGTACAGTTAGGGTAAGGGTTACGATTGGGTTTATGGTAAACATTGGTTTTGGGGTTAGGGTTAGGTTAAGTCGTTAGGGTTAAGGATATTTTTAGTTTAAAATTTAGGGTTGTGGTTATCGTTAGGATTAGGTTTAGATTTACGGTTAGTATTAGCATTACTTTTGGTGATAGAATCAGGATTACAGGTAGTGT
>NW_024352159.1:0-607 GCF_902729225.1 Pteropus medius
GCACATAGATGGAGAATTAAGATTGAATTGCAAATGAAATAAATCCCAATTAAACATGTATTAAGCATTCAAGGAACATATCGACTGATATAACTGACAAACTGAGGGGTGGTTCAGCTCCAGGCATGGCTTCATCTGGGGCCTCAAACAGTCATCGGGACTGGCCCTTGCTCTCTCCATCTCTCAGCTCTGTCTCTATCAGCTTTGCTCTCTTCTCAAGCTTTTTTCTTGGGTGGATATTAGAGCAACCACATACCCCCACCTAGAACGGGATAAGAAAAGCCCACCTACATCACAAGGCCAGGCATGAAGGAAAGATGGTTTCACAAAGCAAAGTGGTATGCTTGCACCCTTTTACCAAAAGAAAGAGAAATGGATGTTGGGCAGGCAAATGTAACACGTTTGCTGGAAATACTGATGACGAATCTTTACATGGACTAAAAGGTCAAGTTGAACCCGGTCTTCCCATGCTTCTAGACACCTGGGATTGCCCTGATTAGGAAGATCTGGAATTAAGAGTAGGAATGTCCTCTGAGTGGACAGTGGAGTGAAGATTGGATTTGGGGCAAGAGCTGGGGGATCTGCCAGCAGCATTAGCATTGCTGAA
>NW_024352160.1:0-559 GCF_902729225.1 Pteropus medius
ATCACGGAGTCCTGCCATTCTTAATTGTCAATCAAGAATCCTCAGTGCTCTCAAAAAGTGCCCACATAGAGCAAATAGGGAACAAAACCCCGAAAGCTTGGTCGCCAGGCCTTTTCAGGCACGCCTCTCTTGCTCAGGCCCGCTTCCACATCTGCAAGTGGACTTTCCCTTCTAAAGAAACTTGTCTTCTCTGCAGTATTTTGATATCTCGCTCTATCCATTGTTCCAGACATCAAGAATGGGATGACGTGCAGGAAGAGGATCCCGCTCTCCGGTAACAGTGTCATCCTTTGTACCTCGTTCGTGATCAACGATTATAAAATACACATGGTGTCATGGTCTTCATAATCTAATATCATCTAGAAGGCATCCAAACTTGGGTGCTTTTTCTCCTTACACAATAGCGATGTTTGTGAAAAGTTTATTCCAATTTTAATTTGTCTTCCATTCCTTGATTTTAACATTGGAGTTAAAGACTTTCAAGGTCATGTGGCTTGAGGATTGTTGCTACCCACAGTCCTGTTTTCTACAAGCAAATAGCCCCTATCAGGGAATTGGC
>NW_024352161.1:0-1286 GCF_902729225.1 Pteropus medius
GCCCAGGGATGCTTTGGCCCCTCCGTCCATGGCGGCCGGCACCCGCTGGAAAGAGGACAGTTGGGAGACACTGCAGACAGCTGTGGGTCTGAATTCGGCCTCCGTGCCTTAGGAGCTTTGCGATCAGCTCTCTGAGCCTTTCATTTCTTCATTTTGAATGCGTCCACGGGGACCATGACGACCATCCCAGGCAGAAAGGTGAGGGCGAGGGAGGTGTCTGCTTCCGTCTTGAAGTCTGATTTCCACTGCGGAAAGCGGGAAGGAGCCGAGGCCTTAGGAAGGAGCCCCGGGGCCTCTGGGATGAAAAGAGATCATGCTGAATTGTGGCTCTGGAACGCCCGGTGTCCACACTGCAGGGAGGTGGAGGTGCGAGGAGCGGCCTGTCTCCTGTGGTAGAGCAGGGGTCCACGCAGGTTTCCTTCGAAAATCCTCCATATACATATATATATATGCATATATATATATGTATATGGTAGCTTTGGCAAAAAGCTCTCTGGTGACGTCCATTTCGAGCCAGAATCGCAGACTTCCGAGAAAAGGCTCACTTGCGGCAAATGCACAGCCCTCCCGGGGCCTTGGGGCTCCGTGGGCGATGCTCGGTCTTCTGCGGAGACTGGGGTACCGAAGTTAGAGGAGCACTCACTGACACTTTGAGCTCCTAGAGGTCCAAACTACGTCTCATTCGTCTCTGTATGCTCTTGCAGGGTTCAGGGCCACCCACAGACAGCGTACCCAGGGATGCTTTGGCCCCTGCGTCCATGGCAGCCGTCACCCGCTGGAAAGAGTTCAGTTGGGAGACACTGCAGACAGCTGTGGGTCTGAATTCGGCCTCCGTGCCTTAGGAGCTTTGCGATCAGCTCTCTGAACCTTTCATTCCTTCATTTTGAATGCGTCCACGGGGACCATTACGACCATCCCAGGCAGAAAGGTGAGGGCGAGGGAGGTGTCTGCTTCCGTCCTGAAGTCTGATTTCCACTGCGGAAAGCGGGAAGGAGCCGAGGCCTTAGGAAGGAGCCCCGGGGCCTCTGGGATGAAAAGAGATCATGCTGAATTGTGGCTCTGGAACGCCCGGTGTCCAGACTGCGGGGAGGTGGAGGTGCTAGGAGCGGCCTGTCTTCTGTGGTAGACCAGGGGTCCACGCAGGTTTCCTTCGAAAATCCACCATATACATATATATGCATATAGATGAATATATATATGCATATATATGTATATGGTAGCTTTGGCGAAAAGCTCTCTGGTGACATCCATTTTGAGGCAGAATCGCAGACTTCCGAGAAAAGGCT
>NW_024352162.1:0-6704 GCF_902729225.1 Pteropus medius
GGTGTCCCACTGCGGGGAGGTGGAGGTGCTAGGAGCGGCCTGTCTTCTGTTGTAGACCAGGGGTCCACGCAGGTTTCCTTCGAAAATCCACCATATACATATATATGCATACAGATATATGCATATATATGTATATGGTAGCTTTGGCGAAAAGCTCTCTGGTGACGTCCATTTTGAGCCAGAATCGCAGACTTCCGAGAAAAGGCTCACTTGCGGCAAATGCACAGCCCTCCGGGACCTTGGGGCTCTGTGGGCCATGCCCGGTCATCTGCGGGTACTGGGGTGGCGAAGTTGGAGGAGCACTCACTGACACTTTGAGCTCCTAGAGGTACAAACTACGTGTCATTCGTCTCTGCATCCTCTTGCAGGGGTCAGGGCCGCCCACAGGCAGCGTACCCGGTGATGCTTTGGCCCCTCCGTCCATGGCGGCCGTCACCCGCTGGAAAGAGTTCAGTTAGGAGACACTGCAGACAGCTGTGGGTCTGAATTCGGCCTCCGTGCCTTAGGAGCTTTGCGATCAGCTCTTTGAGCCTTTCATTTCTTCATTTTGAATGCGTCCCGGGGACCATTACGACCATCCCAGGCTGAAAGGTGAGGGAGAGGGAGGTGTCTGCTTCCGTCCTTAAGTCTGATTTCCACTGCGGAAAGCGGGAAGGAGCCTAGGCCTGAGGAAGGAGCCCAGGGGCCTCCGGGATGAAAAGAGATCATGCTGAATTGTGGCTCTGGAACGCCCGGTGTCCACACTGCGGGGAGGTGGAGGTGCTAGGAGCAGCCTGTCTTCTGTGGTAGACCAGGGGTCCACGCAGGTTTCCTTCGAAAATCCACCATATACATATATATGCATATAGATGAATATATATATGCATATATATGTATATGGTAGCTTTGGCGAAAAGCTCTCTGGTGACGTCCATTTTGAGCCAGAATCGCAGACTTCCGAGAAAAGGCTCACTAGCGGCAAATTCACAGCCCTCCCGGGGCCTTGGGGCTCTGTGGGCCATGCCCGGTCATCTGCGGGTACTGGGGTGGCGAAGTTGGAGGAGCACTCACTGACACTTTGAGCTCCTAGAGGTACAAACTACGTGTCATTCGTCTCTGCATCCTCTTGCAGGGGGCAGGGCCGCCCACGGACAGCGTACCCGGGGATGCTTTGGCCCCTCCGTCCATGGCGGCGTCACCCGCTGGAAAGAGTTCAGTTGGGAGACACTGCAGACAGCTGTGGGTCTGAATTCGGCCTCCGTGCCTTAGGAGCTTTGCGATCAGCTCTTTGAGCCTTTCATTTCTTCATTTTGAATGCGTCCCCGGGGACCATTACTACCATCCCAGGTTGAAAGGTGAGGGAGAGGGAGGTGTCTGCTTCTGTCCTGAAGTCTGATTTCCGTGCGGAAAGCGGGAAGGAGCCAAGGCCTGAGGAAGGAGCCCGGGGCCTCCGGGATGAAAAGAGATCATGCTGAATTGTGGCTCTGGAACGCCCGGTGTCCACACTGCGGGGAGGTGGAGGTGCTAGCAGCGGCCTGTCTTCTGTGGTAGACCCAGGGGTCCACGCAGGTTTCCTTCGAAAATCCACCATATACATATATATGCATATAGATATATGCATATATTTGTATATGGTAGCTTTGGCGAAAAGCTCTCTGGTGACGTCCATTTTGAGCCAGAATCACAGACTTCCGAGAAAAGGCTCACTTGCGGCAAATGCACAGCCCACCCGGGGCCTTGGGGCTCTGGGGGCCATGCCCGGTCATCTGCGGGTACTGCGGTGGCGAATTTGGAGTAGCACTCACTGACACTTTGAGCTCCTAGAGGTACAAACTACGTGTCATTCGTCTCTGCATCCTCTTGCAGGGGTCAGGGCCGCCCACAGACAGCGTACCCGGGGATGCTTTGGCCCCTCCGTCCATGGCGGCCGTCACGCGCTGGAAAGAGTTCATTTGGGAGACACTGCAGACAGCTGTGGGTCTGAATTCGGCCTCGTGCCTTAGGAGCTTTGCGATCAGCTCTTTGAGCCTTTCATTTCTTCATTTTGAATGCGTCCACGGGGACCATTACGACCATCCCAGGCTGAAAGGTGAGGGAGAGGGAAGTGTCTGCTTCCGTCCTGAAGTCTGATTTCCACTGCGGAAAGCGGGAAGGAGCCGAGGCCTGAGGAAGGAGCCCCGGGGCCTCCGGGATGAAAAGAGATCATGCTGAATTGTGGCTCTGGAACGCCCGGTGTCCACACTGCGGGGAGGTGGAGGTGCTAGCAGCAGCCTGTCTTCTGTAGTAGACCAGGGGTCCACGCAGGTTTCCTTCGAAAATCCACCATATACATATATATGCATATAGATATATGCATATATATGTATATGGTAGCGTTGGCGAAAAGCTCTCTGGTGACGTCCATTTTGAGCCAGAATCGCAGACTTCCGAGAAAAGGCTCACTTGCGGCAAATGCACAGCCCTCCCGTGGCCTTGGGGCTCTGTGGGCCATGCCCGGTCATCTGCGGGTACTGGGTTGGCGAAGTTGGAGGAGCACTCACTGACACTTTGAGCTTCTAGAGGTACAAACTACGTGTCATTCGTCTCTGCATCCTCTGGCAGGTTCAGGGCCGGCCACAGACAGCGTACCCGGGGATGCTTTGGCCCCTCCGTCCATGGCGGCCGTCACCCGCTGGAAAGAGTTCAGTTGGGAGACACTGCAGACAGCTGTGGGTCTGAATTCGGCCTCTGTGCCCTAGGAGCTTTGCGATCAGCTCTTTGAGCCTTTCATTTCTTCATTTTGAATGCGTCCATGGGGACCATTACGACCATCTCAGGCTGAAAGGTGAGGGAGAGGGAGGTGTCTGCTTCCGTCCTTAAGTCTGATTTCCACTGCGGAAAGCGGGAAGGAGCCGAGGCCTGAGGAAGGAGCCCCGGGGCCTACGGGATGAAAAGAGATCATGCTGAATTGTGGCTCTGGAACGCCCGGTTCCCACACTGCGGGGAGGTGGAGGTGCTAGCAGCGGCCTGTCTTCTGTGCTAGACCAGGGGTCCACGCAGGTTTCCTTCGAAAATCCACCATATACATATATATGCATATAGATGAACATATATATGCATATATATGTATATGGTAGCTTTGGCAAAAAGCTCTCTGGTGGCGTCCATTTCGAGCCAGAATCGCAGACTTCCGAGAAAAGGCTCACTGCGGCAAATGCACAGCCCTCCCGGGGCCTTGGGGCTCTGTGGGCGATGCTCGGTCATCTGCGGGTACTGGGGTAGCGAAGTTGGAGGAGCACTCACTGACACTTTGAGCTCCTAGAGGTACAAACTACGTCCCATTCGTCTCTGTATGCTCTTGCGGGGTTCAGGGCCACCCACAGCCAGCGTACCCAGGGATGCTTTGGCCCCTGCGTCCATGGCGGCCGTCACCCGCTGGAAAGAGTTCACTTGGGAGACACTGCAGACAGCTGTGGGTCTGAATTCGGCCTCAAAGCCTCAGGAGCTTTGCGATCAGCTCTTTGAGCCTTTCATTTCTTCATTTTGAATGCATCCACGGGGACCATTACGACCATCCCAGGCAGAAAGGTGAGGGAGAGGGAGGTGTCTGCTTCTGTCCTCAAGTCTGATTTCCACTGCGGAAAGCGGGAAGGAGCCGAGGCCTGAGGAAGGAGCCCCGGGGCCTGCGGGATGAAAAGAGATCATGCTGAATTGTGGCTCTGGAACGCCCGGTGTCCACACTGCGGGGAGGTGGAGGTGCTAGCAGCGGCCTGTCTTCTGTAGTAGACCAGGGGTCCACGCAGGTTTCCTTCGAAAATCCACCATATACATATATATGCATACAGATATATGCATATATATGTATATGGTAGCTTTGGCGAAAAGCTCTCTGTTGACGTCCATTTTGAGCCAGAATCGCAGACTTTGAGAAAAGGCTCACTTGCGGCAAATGCACAGCCCTCCCGGGGCCTTGGGGCTCTGTGGGCCATGCCCGGTCATCTGCGGGTACTGGGGTGGCGAAGTTGGAGGAGCACTCACTGACACTTTGAGCTCCTAGAGGTACAAACTACGTGTCATTCGTCTCTGCATCCTCTTGCAGGGGTCAGGGCCGCCCACAGGCAGCGTACCCGGGGATGCTTTGGCCCCTCCGTCCATGGCGGCCGTCACCCGCTGGAAAGAGTTCAGTTGGGAGACACTGCAGACAGCTGTGGGTCTGAATTCGACCTCCGTGCCTTAGGAGCTTTGCGATCAGCTCTTTGAGCCTTTCATTTCTTCATTTTGAATGCGTCCCCGGGGACCATTACTACCATCCCAGGCTGAAAGGTGAGGGAGAGGGAGGTGTCTGCTTCCGTCCTTAAGTCTGATTTCCACTCCGGAAAGCGGGAAGGAGCCGAGGCCTGAGGAAGGAGCCCCGGGGCCTCCGGGATGAAAGAGATCATGCTGAATTGTGGCTCTGGAACGCCCGGTGTCCACACTGCGGGGAGGTGGAGGTGCTAGCAGCGGCCTGTCTTCTGTGGTAGACCAGGGGTCCACGCAGGTTTCCTTCGAAAATCCACCATATACACATATATGCATATAGATGAACATATATATGCATATATATGTATATGGTAGCTTTGGCAAAAAGCTCTCTGGTGACGTCCATTTCGAGCCAGAATCGCAGACTTCCGAGAAAAGGCTCACTTGCGGCAAATGCACAACCCTCCCGGGGCCTTGGGGCTCTGTGGGCGATGCTCGGTCATCTGCGGGTACTGGGGCAGCGAAGTTGGAGGAGCACTCACTGACACTTTGAGCTCCTAGAGGTACAAACTACGTCTCATTCGTCTCTGTATCCTCTTGCAGGGTTCACGGCCACCCACAGACAGCGTAGCCAGGGATGCTTTGGCCCCTCCTTCCATGGCGGCCGTCACCCGCTGGAAAGAGTTCAGTTGGGAGACACTGCAGACAGCTGTGGGTCTGAATTCGGCCTCCGTGCCTTGGGAGCTTTGCGATCAGCTCTTTGAGCCTTTCATTTCTTCATTTTGAATGCGTCCACGGGGACCATTACGACCATCCCAGGCTGAAAGGTGAGGGAGAGGGAGGTGTCTGCTTCCTTCCTGAAGTCTGATTTCCACTGCGGAAAGCGGGAAGGAGCCGAGGCCTGAGGAAGGAACCCCGGGGCCTCTGGGATGAAAAGAGATCATGCTGAATTGTGGCTCTGGAACGCCCGGTGTCCACACTGCGGGGAGGTGGAGGTGCTAGGAGCGGCCTGTCTTCTGTGGTAGACCAGGGTTCCACGCAGTTTTCCTTCGAAAATCCACCATATACATATATATGCATATAGATGAACATATATATGCATATATATGTATATGGTAGCTTTGGCAAAAAGCTCTCTGGTGACGTCCATTTCGAGCCAGAATCGCAGACTTCCGAGAAAAGGCTCACTTGCGGCAAATGCACAGCCCTCCCGGGGCCTTGGGGCTATGTGGGCCATGCCCGGTCATCTGCGGGTACTGGGGTGGCGAAGTTGGAGGAGCACTCACTGACACTTTGAGCTCCTAGAGGTACAAACTACGTGTCATTCGTCTCTGCATCCTCTTGCAGGGGTCAGTGCCGCCCACAGACAGCGTACCCGGGGATGCTTGGCCTCTCCGTCCATGGGGCCGAAACCCGCTGGAAAGAGTTCAGTTGGGAGACACTGCAGACAGCTGTGGGTCTGAATTCGGCCTCCGTGCCTTAGGAGCTTTGCGATCAGCTCTTTGAGCCTTTCATTTCTGCATTTTGAATGCGTCCCCGGGGACCATTACGACCATCCCAGGCTGAAAGGTGAGGGAGAGGGAGGTGTCTGCTTCCGTCCTGAAGTCTGATTTCCACTGCGGAAAGCGGGAAGGATCCGAGGCCTGAGGAAGGAGCCCCGGGGCCTCAGGGATAAAAAGAGATCATGCTGAATTGTGGCTCTGGAACGCCCGGTGTCCACACTGCGGGGAGGTGGAGGGGCTAGCAGCGGCCTGTCTTCTGTGCTAGACCAGGGGTCCACGCAGGTTTCCTTCGAAATTCCACCATATACATATATATGCATATAGATGAATATATATATGCATATATATGTATATGGTAGCTTTGGCGAAAAACTCTCTGGTGACGTCCATTTTGAGCCAGAATCGCAGACTTCCGAGAAAAGGCTCACTTGCGGCAAATGCACAGCCCTCCCGGGGCCTTGGGGCTCTGTGGGCGATGCTCGGTCATCTGCGGGTACTGGGGTAGCGAAGGTGGAGGAGCACTCACTGCCACTTTGAGCTCCTAGAGGTACAAACTACGTCTCATTCGTCTCTGTATCCTCTTGCAGGGTTCACGGCCACCCACAGACAGCGTAGCCAGGGATGCTTTGGCCCCTCCGTCCATGGGGGCCGTCACCCGCTGGAAAGAGGTCAGCTGGGAGACACTGCAGACAGCTGTGGGTCTGAATTCGGCCTCCGTGCCTTAGGAGCTTCGCGATCAGCTCTTTGAGCCTTTCATTTCTTCATTTTGAATGCGTCCACGGGGACCATTACGACCATCCCAGGCAGAAAGGTGAGGGAGAGGGAGGTGTCTGCTTCCGTCCTGAAGTCTGATTTCCACTGCGGAAGCGGGAAGGAGCCGAGGCCTTAGGAAGGAGCCCCGGGGCCTCTGGGATGAAAAGAGATCATGCTGAATTGTGGCTCTGGAACGCCCGGTGTCCACACTGCGGGGAGGTGGAGGTGCGAGGAGCGGCCTGTCTTCTGTGG
>NW_024352163.1:0-338 GCF_902729225.1 Pteropus medius
GATACACTTCCTTTCTGGGTTTTTGTGAAGTTGTTATGAATATGTACCAGGTAGTGATCATAGATACCTTGCTTCATAGTACAGATCAGACTTCATGGATTTGAAATGTGTTTCTATCGCTTAAGCTACTTAAAAGTTCTTGGCCTCATTTTCCAAATGTGCAAAATCAGGATAACGATAATGCTTAGGCAAAGATATTCATGCGATTCATGTAAAACCCTTGGAATGGTCTCAGGTACAATAGGTCCAATAAATGTGGGTTATTGTCACTAAAAAAAAAAAAAAAAAAAAAAAAAAAAAAAAAAAAAAAAAAAAAAAAAAAAAAAAAAAAAAAAAAA
>NW_024352164.1:0-569 GCF_902729225.1 Pteropus medius
AAAAAAAAAAAGAAATTTGAAACATTTGGAAAGACCAGTAAACCCTGGCGACGAATCTTAAACATGGGTCATTCTTCCTAAGATAAAAATAAATGTCTTAATTTGTTTTTAATGCGTGCATCGAGTTAGTTGTCCGGGGAAAATCTCATGGCATTTCTTCGAAGGGCAGAGCGCTGCTGGGCACGCGTGTTTCTGCCCCGCCGCGGCCGTTCACGCCGCCAGCATTCGTGAATTCCCCATCCGGGGGGACAGCCGCGGGGCTGGGAGGGGACGGAGCGTGCTCGGGAAAATCACCGAGGATGCGAACCACTCTCGAGGCGCTCACGGTGAACCAGGAGAGACAGACGAGCCGGTCGCGAGCTCAAACGAAATGTGGTAAACAAGATCCAGGGAGCTCCGGGACTCGAAGGAGGTGACGTTTGAGCTGAATTTTCAACAGACAGCGAGAGTTTTCCTGAGCTGGAAGGCAGGGAGGAGCATCGCAAAAGGAGCCATGTGGAAAAAGACGTAGAAACCGGGAGAAAGCAGGGTGTGGCTCATTCACAACATGAAAAATAGTTCGGATTTAA
>NW_024352165.1:0-708 GCF_902729225.1 Pteropus medius
CTTATAATAAATCATAACAGTTCAATGAGTCCTGAATTATTGAATCTGAAGGTAGTTAGGCAGCCCCCTGAACCTACAGAAACTAAAGTCCAGAGATAGTCATTTTATTTTAAATAAACTTCACAATAAAATATGACCAAGGAAAAGATGAATGCTTATTCAAGCTCTCTCAATTTACTAATATTCCTAAAGAAACACACACACACCGATTCTCTCTCTCTTTTCTTTAAATCATTATCTTTACCTCTAAATCCATTTTGAGATTAGGTACATTCTGTATGGATGCTGGTTTAAAATACTGTCAGAAATAGTTTTGTACGGAAACACAAGGACAAATACAAAAAGGGTTGACCATAGGTATAACAAACTCAGCTTCTAAAAAAATATATTTTAAGCAACTACTGTATCAGGCATTTTGATATACCTTATGGTATTTAATTCTTACAAACACCCTTTTTTAGATATTCTTCTCCCCATTCCAGAATGAAAGCAAATGAGACCTCAGGGGTTTCAGGCGGTGTAAGAACCGTGAGATACTTCATCCCTCCTCTAACTCGTTGTAGAGGAAACGCTATTTAATTCTCTGAGCCTCAGATTCCCCACAGATCATACGAGGATAAAATGCCTACCTCACTGAGTTACTAGGAGGATTGGATGGGTCACCATGATGACCATCAGGTAAATAACAATTCCTTTCCTTTGCCTCTT
>NW_024352166.1:0-592 GCF_902729225.1 Pteropus medius
ATGTCTAGCATTCAATTAATATCTATTTGGAAAAAAGATATATGGTGTAACTATGTCAAGGCTTTCAATCATACTTTAAAGAAAGTGCGTTTAGTTACTTTACTCTTTTAATAAAAATTACAGGTTTCCGAAGAAATAGAGAAAATGTCATCTAGAGAGAGGGCTTTACAAATTAAAATATTAGATCTGGAAACTGAGCTTAGAAAGAAAAATGAAGAACAAAATCAACTTGTTTGCAAAATAAACAATGTAAGTATTAATATGGCTTAATATATTTTCCTAAAAAAATAAATTAGCATTTAACATTCTTACCATGTTAGTTTTCTTAAACAGTTAAAGTACAAAGTAAGGGGAATCAGGCCTTTTGCTTTACTGATAACATTAAAAATAGCAAATCATAAAAATTAAAAATGTCAGGATTATGCCAAAGAATTATTGTCCTCATCCTTGGTGGCTTCTGTTCCATTTCCCCCAAAGTCTCATTGGGCCCTTTTCCTACATATTGCTTTTGCATGACAGCTGCTTAATGAAAGTTACAGATATAATCTACTTATTTTCATTCTGGTATAAATTTTTCATTTTTTTAAAGATA
>NW_024352167.1:0-699 GCF_902729225.1 Pteropus medius
GGGGAGGCTGGGAGAAAGGAGAAGCCGGAACCGGGGCGCCCACCCCAGATGAGCCGCCGGCCCCCCGCAGACAGCGCACCCCACGGACTCCGCACCTTAAACAAGGAGGAGAACACGTGGAAGGTGTACACGGCACAGGAGCCGTCCGAGTCGCCCATGAGCTGCGTGACGTGGCTGTGCCAGGCCTCCTCGGCGTCGTCGCAGGCTGCGGGCTGGAACGCGGCCAGGATGGCTGAGAAGAAGGGCGAGGGCGGCGGGGAGACGCCCCTGTCGCCGTCCCCGAAGCTGGAGGAGAGGAGAGGGCTGTCAGCAGGGATGGCCCCCCCTTCCCGCCCCTGTGCACCCGCGGCCGCTCTGGGGACGTGGCTCTCGTGGGGCCGCCCAGGTCCTTCCTGACTGTGCAGAGCAGCGTCCCCGCTCCGCTCGCCGCTCCCCGCCGGCATGTCGGCCCTTTCGGTCCTCGGTGTTTTTCATTATGAAAAATTAGAACAAAAATTCTGAATCTGTCGGCTTTGCCCCAGGGGTGCATGTGCATGGATGGCCAGAAGGGACGTGGCGGGAGGGGAGTGGAGGGGAAGGGAGGGGAGTGAGGTGTTGTGGCCGGGTGGCCAGGTGGGCCCCCTTCCGGCGTCGCCAGGAGCGGCCCGGGCCACCGTTCGGAAGGGTGGCCGTGGGATCCTGGCTGCCTTTCCTGAAATA
>NW_024352168.1:0-825 GCF_902729225.1 Pteropus medius
TTTCTGCAGACTTCATGGCCACCCACAGCTGTGTGCCCAGCGATGGTTTGGGCCGCCCTTCCATCGTCCCATGTGCCCCTCCGTCCTTGTCGAGGAGGAAGCGAAAATGGCATCCTTCGCCTGGTAGAAAGAGGTCAGTTTGGCAAACTTCAGACACCTGTTGTGCTGTATGTGACTCTATCCCTTATTAGCTGTGTGATCACGTGTATGAGACTCACTTTTCTGAATTTTGAATGAGTGTCCAGGAACCGGGCGTGCTTCCCAGGCAGAAACGTGAAGGACAGGGAGGTGTCTGCTCCAGTCCAGAGCTCTGAT
The DNA here is from genome assembly GCF_902729225.1 of Pteropus medius. NCBI lineage: Eukaryota > Metazoa > Chordata > Mammalia > Chiroptera > Pteropodidae > Pteropus > Pteropus medius. The sequence goes on from NW_024352168.1 coordinate 316, forward strand.
ATCACATTTGAAAAACAGGAAGGAAGAGAGGCCCCAGCACGGAACCCCGGGGACTGTTGGATGAGCTGGGACACAGTCTCATAGTGGCTCTGGGACCCACAGTGTCCACTCTCCCTGACGGCGGATGCGCTTGGAACGGCCTGCCTTCCTTAAAGACCTGAGGGCAACACAGCTTTTTCCTAAAAATCCACCATATATATATGTGCATATATTCATATATATATATGCACATATATGTATGGTAGCTCTGGCATTAACCACTCAGTTCATGTCCATTTTGAGCCCAAAGTACAGACTTTTGAGAAATTGCTCACTTGCGGCACATACACAGGCTTGTCAGGCCCTGGGGCTTTGTGGCCTTGTTCAGTCCACTGCGGGTAGTGGGTACATACGTTTGAGAAGCTCTCAGGGTCCCATTGAGCTCCTTGGGACAGAAAATGGGTCTAATTCCTCTCTGTATCCTTCTGTAGACTTCAGGGCCACCCACAGGCAGCGTACCCACAGATGCTT
>NW_024352169.1:0-321 GCF_902729225.1 Pteropus medius
CCCCAGCAAGGTTTTGTGACCTGACGTTTTAGCATTTGAACGACTTCCTTTTTCTGAGCGTTTGGCGGGGCGTTTGGGGGGCGCAGGTTTCGTGTGGCGCCGGCAGCCGGGGCAGCACCTCCGTCTCCCCAGCTCGGCTCCCGGCACCACAGGCAGCTGAGCTTCACGGAAACCGAGCCCCGTCTCGGCCCCCAGGACACCCCAGTCCCTTTCCGGCTCTGCTCCACGATCCCAAAAACATTTTGTTTCGGAAGGACTTGAGGTGTTCAGAGAAGTGGCAGGGGGCCCACTGCGCCGGCACCGGGGGCCAGGTGGCCGCGT
>NW_024352170.1:0-322 GCF_902729225.1 Pteropus medius
GAGGTACAAACGGCGTCTCATTCCTCTCTGTATCCTCGTGCAGAGCTCCAGGCCACCCACAGACAGCGGACCCAGGGAGGCTTTGGCCCCTCCGTCCCTGGAAGCCGTCACCCGCTGGAAAGAGGTCAGTGGGGGACAGTGCGGACAGCTGTGGGTCTGATTTCGGCCTCCGTGCCTTATGTGCTTTGCGATGACCTCTTCGAGCCTTTCATTTCTTCATTTTGAATGCGTCCACGGGGACCATTACGACCATCCCAGGCAGAAAGGTGAGGGAGAGGGAGGTGTCTGCTTCCGTCCTGAAGTCTGATTTCCAATGCGGTAA
>NW_024352171.1:0-857 GCF_902729225.1 Pteropus medius
GTGCCGGCCTTGGGTAAGCCGAGCCTGCCCCTCGGCATTGGGCCCCGCGTGCCCCCCAACAGAAATAACCTGCCGTTTCCTACCTGGGTGGGGGGTCCTTGTCTTGACTTACGGGATACTGAACAATTCATTGGGCATCAAAATGAGGCAACTAGCAGAGCGAGAACAAAACCGTTTTGACTTTCTCTCCGGCCTGCGCAGGGGTCTTCGAACAGGGAGGCTGCTTTCAGGGTTCTGAAACGCCCGTTCTCACGCGAGCCTGAGAGCCGGCGGGCGGGGTGCTAGGAAGGCCAGAGGCTCGAGCGGACCGCGGGATGGAGCAGCGGGGCAGTTCCCTGGTGCCCGAGGCCCCGACTGTGACAAGGGACTCGTGATACTTAGCAAAAGGAGTGTTCCCTAACTCGTGGGGGGCCTTGGACAGACCCGCTGCACAGCGGAGTGGGACTCGCAGAGCTTCGTAGGCACTATCTGCTGTGACGAGGTCACAGACTTTGTGTTCTTCTGACAGTGCCCCGTGGCCCGTCCCATCCTATCTCAGCACAGCTCCTGGGGGAGGGGGGCGCAGGCCCATGTCCTGCTGTGACCTTTTCCTGCACTTGCCTTTGGCATGTGTTCAGGGTGCATCTCCTGAGCAAGGGGACAGGGCCTCCTGGCTGGCTGTGGGACAGCAGGCTCTGCCCCTCCCGGGGCGTCTGCCCTCAGCCCCAGGGTGCAGCAGGCTGGGCACCCCACTGACGCCCCGTTCCTCCCTCTGTAGGAAAGGGCCTGGTGCCCGCCGCCGTGCCGCGCAGGCCGAGCTTCGAAGCAGCGGGCGACCCCCTGCCCGCCTACCACCCGCTGAGCGGCGCCTACGAGGG
>NW_024352172.1:0-459 GCF_902729225.1 Pteropus medius
CTTGGCGTTGTCTCTGGAGATGGTGAATCGGCCCTTCACGGAGGCAGCGTAGTATATGTAACTGCTGCCACTACTAATGGATGAGACCCACTCCAGCCCCTTTCCCGGAGCCTGGCGGACCCAGCTCATATCATAGCTACTAAAAGTGAATCCAGAGGCTGCACAGGAGAGTCGCAGAGACCCCCCGGGCCGCACCACGTCTCCCCCAGACTCCACCAGCTGCGCCTCACACTGGACACCTGCGAACACAGACACATCAGGTTCAGGAAACTGTCACACATCCCTGTTCCTCACTCACACCCACTCACGTACTCAGTGTCCCTTGTTCCCCATCAATCACCTCGTAAAACAGCCACAAGGAAAACCCAGCTGAGCCCAAACGCCATGGTGCGGTGTGCGTGTTCAGACCTGATCCCGGAATGGGGACACCTGGGAATCGCGGGGCTGGGCTCCTGTCCC
>NW_024352173.1:0-574 GCF_902729225.1 Pteropus medius
AAAATGATGTGTATAAAGAGCATCCCACTGTAAGCTTTGCACAAGTAAAGCCTCTAAAGGAGTCATTTTAAGAGAAGTGCTCTCTTTGGACCAGTGGGCAAAGTGGCATAGAGGATTGCACACTGCTTCTTTCTCTTAACATCTTAAAAAGATTCTGATATAGAAAAGGCATCTGAATTATTTTAACCTGAAAATGTACTTATTTTACCACTTTTTTGTGTGTGAATTAAGGAGCAAAACTCCTGTCACCATGTTTCCAGCATAGACACACTATTCACTACATCCAGCCGTGCTGGCTCAGATCATGTGCATATGCATTTTTTGGATAAACCCTCTTTACCTGGACTACATCGCTCCAGGGTTCCACATGGAAGCATGAAAATGGGCCACAGAGCACTGTTTAATCACCTGTCCAAAGTCTACCTGTGCCTATTATAGAAACCATCAAGTCTCAGTTTTAGAATGACTTTTATGGTGTTAATAATCAGGTGGTGGTTTTATTCTTTGCTTTGTTTTATGGGTGCCAAAACAATTACTAAGACAAAGGAAGGAGCTAGAGCAAAGCCAGGGATCA
>NW_024352174.1:0-1907 GCF_902729225.1 Pteropus medius
AGAGGCTGTAGCTGAAACAGACATACCCTGGACCCCGACTGCAGCAGTGAATCCCTGGGCAGAGGCTGTAGATGCCACAGTCATGCCACAGCCTCAGACTGAATCTCCACTAGTAAGCTGGACACAGTCTACAATTTCCTCAGTCATATTCTGGATGCAGTCTGATTCTCTAGCAGTAAATTCATACACACAGAATCTAAATGATACAGCAAAATTGTGGACAATGATTAAAACTGAGTCTAAGCAACCCTGGAGAGTGCCTGAACCTAGTATATTTAGTATTTCATTGCATCCGCATATTGATACTACTCGATCCTTGATTACAGTTGAGAATCAAGCTTCCCTTCTTTGGACACATCCTGAGACTGATAATATCAACTCATGGGCCTTGTCTAAATTTGGAACATTTATATCCTGGGTAGTGCCCTTGCCTCAAGAGGCCAGACTCTGGCTCCACTCTGAAGCTGATATTAGCAGATCTTGGTTGAAAACTGAAACAACAAGTATAAGACCCTGGGGCCTATCAGAATCTGAAACAGTGAGTACCTTGACTCAGTTTGGACCTGGTAGAGTGGATCTCTTGGCTCAACCTGAGACTGCCACAATCTTATCATGGGTTCAGACAAAAACGGGTGTATTTCATCCAGAGAACTGGTCTGAAGGAAACACAGTGAGATCTTGGACCTTTTCTGAAGCAGATATAGTAAGACCATGGATCAAAAATGAAGCTGATATAATCAGTCTCTGGACTCAACTTAAAAGTAGTACTTTCAGACCTTGGGCCCAGCCTGAATCTGAAGCAGTGAGGCCCTGGACACAATCTGAAGCTAATACGTTTACATTATTGCCCCAGTCTGAAATGCAAGCAGTGAAACCTTTGACCATAACTGACATTAACATGGTCAGATCTTGGTTCCAGACTCGGATTGGTGCAATAAGACAAGGCCCTCAACCTCAATCTCAAATAGCTACTCCCAGGATCCAACCAAAATGGCAAAGAGCCCACCCCTGGATCCAGCACAAAGCTAATACAGTCAGATCTTGGATTCATCCTGAAGGTGATTTAGCCCAACTCTGGACCCAAACTGAAAGCAACACAGCCAGACTCTGGACCTATCATGAAAAACCATCGACCCAGCCTGAACTACAATTTGTTAGTTCCTGGACCGAAATGGATACAGTCACATTTTGGTACCCAATGCAAAATGGTACAATTAGGCCCCAGTACCAATTTGAATCTCAAATGCCGTGTTCCTGGACTCAAAATGAAGTTGGTATAATCATCCCTTGGACTCAGTATGAAAGTAATTCAATCAGATCCTGGACCAAGTTTGAAACTGCTACAATCCAACCCTGGATCCACCTTGAAGCTGCTGCAATCAGACCATGGACCTTGGCCGAAACTTTAAAAATCTACCCCTCAACCCAGGTGGATACTAATACAGTAATAAGACATTGGTTTCAGACTCAAGTAGATTCAGTCAGAACTTGGAATCTGCAGAAAGCTAATACAGCTAGACCCAGTACCCAGCCTGAAACTGAAACACTCCATATTTGGTCACAGACTGAAAGACAAGTAGTAAAACCTATAACTTTATCTGAAGTTGATACAATTACTCCTTTGTTACAGACTCAAAGTAATACAACTAGACCCTGGATTCAACCTGACTCTCAGACAGACAGTCTCTTGACCCAGACTGACATTTCTGTAGTTCACCCCTGGACTCAGCAAGGAGCTGTTACAAATCAACCTTGGATGTACCCTGAAACCCAAGCAGTCAAACCCTGGGTCAATATGGAAGCTGATACAGTCAGATCTTGGTTCCATATTCAAATGAATAAAGTCATACCATGGACCCATTCAGAATTTCAAGTATTCAGTCCTTGGATCTACTCTGAAGTTGGCA
>NW_024352175.1:0-486 GCF_902729225.1 Pteropus medius
CTTTTTGTAATTTGGCTGAGGAGTGAGAATGCTTTCCTCTTAGCTGATTTGCCAGTACTGTTTCACAAGAGCAAAACAAAAAAGTTGTTGCTAATTCTATTTTATTTGCATGCATTTTCTCTGAGTATTATGGGAAAATCTTTTGATCTCAAAGCATATGCAATAATTGAATAACGTGCTATCATAATTTGATGAGTTATAGATTTACATAATTAAAGTCTTCCTTTTGTTAATTTAAGCAGTTTTGAAGTATTAGAATGGAATGATATATGTATGAATGTATATAATATTCTTTGGTCATCCCTATCATAAGGCTACTCACTGAAAATTTTCCCAAGTTTTTAATGGAAATGAATGGTTACAAATTATACTAATTATAGAATAATCCAGTGTTAAGTATGGAAATAAAATTGATATGTATTTGATTTGCTTTTGTGGTCCATACAAAGTCCCATAGCAGGGACTTTAATCCATTATGAGAGTGTT
>NW_024352176.1:0-604 GCF_902729225.1 Pteropus medius
CTGGATGGTCGTAATGGTCCCCGTGGACGCATTCAAAATGAAGAAATGAAAGGCTCAAAGAACTGATCGCAAAGCTCCTAAGGCACGGAGGCCGAATTCAGACCCACAGCTGTCTGCAGTGTCTCCCAAATGAACTCTTTCCATCGGGTGACGGCCGCCATGGACGAAGGGGCCTAAGCATCCCCGGGTACGCTGTCTGTGGGCGGCCCTGACCCCTGCAAGAGGATGCAGAGACGAATGACACGTAGTTTGTACCTCTAGGAGCTCAAAGTGTCAGTGAGTGCTCCTCCAACTTCGATACCCCAGTACCCGCAGATGACCGAGCATCGCCTACAAAGCCCCAAGGCCCCGGGAGGGCTGTGCATTTGCCACAAGTGAGCCTTTTCTCGGAAGTCTGCGATTCTGGCTCAAAATGGACGTCACCAGAGAGCTTTTTGCCAAAGCTACCATATACATATATATGCATAATATGTTCGTCTATATGCATATATATGTATATGGTGGATTTTCGAAGGAAACCTGCGTGGACCCCTGGTCTACCACAGAAGACAGGCCGCTCCTAGCACCTCCACCTCCCCGCAGTGTGGACACCGGGCGTTCCAGA
>NW_024352177.1:0-721 GCF_902729225.1 Pteropus medius
ATAGTAATCTTGTAATTTATAAGATAATCTGATAATATCCCCATTTACCAAATGAAGAAAATGAGGTCCAATGTCACAAAACAGGTAAAAGACAGAATCACAATTTAATCTAGGATTTATCTGACTATAATTCCCATACTTTTTCCACTCTCTACTGTGACCATATAATTAACCTTTCAAATTGGGACACCTTTGGCAATGAAATGGGGTGATATTAATAAATACTCCAGAACTATATAACTGACCGTGTTAAGCAAACTAAAGTGTGTAATCAACTCTAGCTGTAAAATTCTTCCTCACAGGTAGATGGCCATTGATTTATCTTTTATGTTCCCTGCTTTACCTGTAGGAGGGCAGGTCTTGTTCAGCAACTAATAGGCACTCCACAAATTATTTGCTGAATAAACAATTCTTTGCTGAGTAGATTCTAAATATTGTATGGTTAAGATTATTCCAGAGATAAAACAATCAAGGTAGATAAGTATAGAAGCTGAAAAAGAAATTAAAAAAAAAATAGAATTGTAAAACATTTTATTTTATTTTATTTAGTTTTATGCCTGATAAATATCTGATTTTATTTCAAAGCCAATAAAACAAATTAAGACACTTTCTAGTCTTCAGATTGTAATGGCCTGCTGAAATGTGAAAGGGTTAAAGAATAATTAAAACCTGAAATTGGACAAAGGAAGTCTATAACTTAGGCCTAGTTTCTGGAACCCCT
>NW_024352178.1:0-324 GCF_902729225.1 Pteropus medius
TATATATATATATATATATATACAATCTCATGTAATCAAAATGAATTATGGCTTTCATATATATGAATATATGTATATATATATCTATGTCAAAATATAAAATTCATATATATATATATGTAAGTTGTTGGAATAGTGCTATAGTGATATAATCAATCTCTGAAATGTGTGTTTATTCAATATTCAAATTCTACTAAATTTAATATACTAATTGATTTGAAAAAATTGGGAATAGAATGAATTTATGCTTGGAAATTATTCACTCCACATTTATAGCATCGATAGCAGAGGTTAAGTGAGGTTAAGTGAGGCTTGCTAAAAGTA
>NW_024352179.1:0-304 GCF_902729225.1 Pteropus medius
GCTCTCTGGTGACGTCCATTTTGAGCCAGAATCGCAGACTTCCGAGAAAAGGCTCACTTGCGGCAAATGCACAGCCCTCCCGGGGCCTTTGGGTTCTGTGGGAGATGCTCGGTCTTCTGCGGAGACTGGGGTACCGAAGTTGGAGGAGCACTCACTGACACTTTGAGCTCCTAGAGGTACAAACTACGTCTCATTCGTCTCCGTATGCTCTTGCAGGGTTCAGGGCCACCCACAAACAGCGTACCCAGGGATGCTTTGGCCCCTGCGTCCATGGCGGCCGTCACCCGCTGGAAAGAGTTCAGTT
>NW_024352180.1:0-4355 GCF_902729225.1 Pteropus medius
GGAGCTCAAAGTGTCAGTGAGTGCTCCTCCAACTTCGCCACCCCAGTACCCGCAGATGACCGGGCATGGCCCACAGAGCCCCAAGGCCCCAGGAGGGCTGTGCATTTGCCGCAAGTGAGCCTTTTCTCGGAAGTCTGCGATTCTGGCTCGAAATGGACGTCACCAGAGAGCTTTTTGCCAAAGCTACCATATACATATATATGCATATATATGTTCATCTATATGCATATATATGTATATGGTGGATTTTCGAAGGAAACCTGCCTGGACCCTGCTCTACCACAGAAGACAGGCCGCTCCTCGCACCTCCACCTCCCCGCAGTGTGGACACCGGGCGTTCCAGAGCCACAATTCAGCATGATCTCTTTTCATCCCAGAGGCCCAGGGGCTCCTTCCTAAGACCTCGGCTCCTTCCCGCTTTCCGCAGTGGAAATCAGACTTCAGGACGGAAGCAGACACCTCCCTCGCCCTTACCTTTCTGCCTGGAATGGTCGTGATGGTCCCCGTGGACGCATTCAAAATGAAGAAATGAAAGGCTCAGAGAGCTGATCGCAAAGCTCCTAAGGCACGGAGGCCAATTCAGACCCACAGCTGTCTGCAGTGTCTCCCAGCTGACCTCTTTCCAGCGGGTGACGGCCCCCATGGACGGAGGGGCCAAAGCATCCCTGGCTACACAGCTGTCTGTGGGTGGCCGTGAGCTCCCTGAAGAGAGGAGGATACAGAGACAGATGAGACGTAGTTTGTACCTCCCTAGGAGCTCAAAGGGAGTGTCACTGAGTGCTCACTCAACTTCGCTACCCCAGTACCTGGTGTGACAGCATGCGCCCCACAGAGCCCCAAGGCCCCGGGAGGGCTGTGCATTTGCCGCAAGTGAGCCTTTTCTCGGAAGTCTGCGATTCTGGCTCGAAATGGACGTCACCAGAGAGCTTTTTGCAAAGCTACCATATACATATATATGCATATATATGTTCATCTATATGCATATATATGTATATGGTGGATTTTCGAAGGAAACCTGCGTGGACCCCTGCTCTACCACAGAAGACAGGCCGCTCCTCGCACCTCCACCTCCCCGCAGTGTGGACACCGGGCGTTCCAGAGCCACAATTCAGCATGATCTCTTTTCATCCCAGAGGCCCAGGGCTCCTTCCTAAGGCCTCGGCTCCTTCCCGCTTTCCGCAGTGGAAATCAGACTTCAGGACGGAAGCAGACACCTCCCTCTCCCTCACCTTTCTGCCTGGATGGTCGTAATGGTCCCCGTGGACGCATTCAAAATGAAGAAATGAAAGGCTCAAAGAGCTGATCGCAAAGCTCCTAAGGCACGGAGGCCGAATTCAGACCCACAGCTGTCTGCAGTGTCTCCCAGCTGACCTCTTTCCAGCGGGTGACGGCCCCCATGGACGGAGGGGCCAGCATCCCTGGCTACGCTGTCTGTGGGTGGCCGTGAACCCTGCAAGAGGATACAGAGACGAATGAGACGTAGTTTGTACCTCTGGGAGCTCAAAGTGTCAGTGAGTGCTCCTCCAACTTCGCTACCCCAGTACCCGCAGATGACCGAGCATCGCCCACAGAGCCCCAAGGCCCCGGGAGGGCTGTGCATTTGCCGCCAGTGACACTTTTCTCAGAAGTCTGCGATTCTGGCTCGAAATGGACGTCACCAGAGAGCTTTTTGCCAAAGCTACCATATACATATATATGCATATATATGTTCATCTATATTCATATATATGTATATGGTGGATTTTCGAAGGAAACCTGCCTGGACCCCTGCTCTACCACAGAAGACAGGCCGCTCCTCGCAACTCCACCTCCCCGCAGTGTGGACACCGGGCGTTCCGGAGCCACAATTCAGCATGATCTCTTTCATCCCAGAGGCCCCGGGGCTCCTTCCTAAGGCCTCGGCTCCTTCCCGCTTTCCGCAGTGGAAATCAGACTTCAGGACGGAAGCAGACACCTCCCTCGCCCTCACCTTTCTGCCTGGGATGGTCGTGATGGTCCCCGTGGACGCATTCAAAATGAAGAAATGAAAGGCTCAGAGAGCTGATCAAAGCTCCTAAGGCACGGAGGCCGAATTCAGACCCACAGCTGTCTGCGGTGTCTCCCAGCTGACCCTTTCCAGCGGGTGACGGCCCCCATGGACGGAGGGGCCAAAGCATCCCTGGCTACGCTGTCTGTGGGTGGCCGTGAACCCTGCAAGAGGATACGGGGAGACGAATGAGACGTAGTTTGTACCTCTAGGAGCTCAAAGTGTCAGTGAGTGCTCCTCCAACTTCGGTACCCCAGTACCCGAGATGACCCAGCACGCTTCACAGAGCCCTGGCCCCGGGAGCTAAGGCGGGAGGGCTGTGCATTTGCCGCAAGGGAGCCTTTTCTCGGAAGTCGGCGATTCTGGCTCGAAATGGACGTCACCAGAGAGCTTTTTGCCAAAGCTACCATATACATATATATGCATATATATGTTCATCTATATGCATATATATGTATATGGTGGATTTTCGAAGGAAAACTGCCTGGACCCCTGCTCTACCACAGAAGACAGGCCGCGCCTCGCACCTCCACCTCCCCGCAGTGTGGACACCAGGCGTTCCAGAGCCACAATTCAGCATGATCTCTTTTCATCCCAGAGGCCCCGGGGCTCCTTCCTAAGGCCTCGGCTCCTTCCCGCTTCCGCAGTGGAAATCAGACTTCAGGACGGAAGCAGACACCTCCCTCGCCCTCACCTTTCTGCCTGGGATGGTCGTGATGGTCCCCGTGGACGCATTCAAAATGAAGAAATGAAAGGATCAGAGAGCTGATCGCAAAGCTCCTAAGGCACGGAGGCCGAATTCAGACCCACAGCTGTCTGCAGTGTCTCCCAGCTGATCTCTTTCCAGCGGGTGACGGCCCCCATGGACGGAGGGGCCAAAGCATCCCTGGCTGCGCTGTCTGTGGGTGGCCGTGAACCCTGCAAGAGGATACAGAGACGAATGAGACGTACTTTGTACCTCTAGGAGCTCAAAGTGTCAGTGAGTGCTCCTCCAACTTCGCTACCCCAGTACCCGCAGATGACCGAGCATCGCCCACAGAGCCCAAGGCCCCGGGAGCTCTGTGCATTGGCTGCAAGTGAGCCTTTTCTCGGAAGTCTGCGATTCTCGCTCGAAATGGACGTCACCAGAGAGCTTTTTGCCAAAGCTACCATATACATATATATGCATATATATGTTCATCTATATGCATATATGTGTATATGGTGGATTTTCGAAGGAAACCTGCCTGGACCCCTGCTCTACCACAGAAGACAGGCCGCTCCTCGCACCTCCACCTCCCCGCAGTGTGGACACCGGGCGTTCCAGAGCCACAATTCAGCATGATCTCTTTTCATCCCAGAGGCCCAAGGGCTCCTTCCTAAGGCCTCGGCTCCTTCCCGCTTTCCGCAGTGGAAATCAGACTTCAGGACGGAAGCAGACACCTCCCTCTCCCTCACCTTTCTGCCTGGGATGGTCGTGATGGTCCCCATGGACGCATTCAAAATGAAGAAATGAAAGGCTCAGAGAGCTGATCGCAAAGCTCCTAAGGCACGGAGGCCGAATTCAGACCCACAGCTGTCTGCAGTGTCTCCCAGCTGCCCTCTTTCCAGCGGGTGACGGCCCCCATGGACGGAGGGGCCAGCATCCCTGGCTACACGCTGTCTGTGGTGGCTGAACCCTGCAAGAGGATACAGAGACGAATGAGACGTGTGAAGTTTGTACCTCTAGGAGCTCAAAGTGTCAGTGAGTGCTCCTCCAACTTCGCTACCCCAGTACACCCGCCAGAGATGACCCAGCATCATCACCACAGAGCCCCAAGGCCCCGGGAGGGCGGTGCATTTGCCGCAAGTGAGCCTTTTCTCGGAAGTCTGCGATTCTGGCTCGAAATGGACGTCACCAGAGAGCTTTTTGCCAAAGCTACCACATACATATAGATGCATATATATGTTCATCTATATGTATATGGTGGATTTTCGAAGGAAACCTGCGTGGACCCCTGCTCTACCACAGAAGACAGGCCGCTCCTCGCACCTCCACCTCCCCGCAGTGTGGACACCGGGCGTTCCAGAGCCACAATTCAGCGTGATCTCTTTTCATCCCAGAGGCCCCGGGGCTCCTTCCTAAGGCCTCGGCTCCTTCCCGCTTTCCGTAGTGGAAATCAGACTTCAGGACGGAAGCAGACACCTCCCTCGCCCTCACCTTTCTGCCTGGGATGGTCGTGATGGTCCCCGTGGACGCATTCAAAATGAAGAAATGAAAGGCTCAGAGAGCTGATCGCAAAGCTCCTAAGGCACGGAGGCCCAATTCAGACCCACAGCTGTCTGCAGTGTCTCCCAGCTGACCTCTTTC
>NW_024352181.1:0-1645 GCF_902729225.1 Pteropus medius
ATATATCCTTTATAGATTTGTAATGGTAACCACACACAGAAGATTCAGAACTGAAGTATATAACATAAAACAAGAAGAACCAGAGGAAAATCCCACAAAAGTCAACCAAAGTAAAGAAAACAGAAACACAAGGACAAGGAAGCAATGGAAACACTGAGCTACCGGAAAGCAAAAGACAAAATGGCTATAAGACCTCATATCTCAATAATCATCCTAAATATAAGTGCACTAAACTCATCAATAAAAAGGCACAGAGTTGCCGAATGGATCAAAAAACAAAAGTCAACCATATGCTTCCTCCAGGAGACATATCTCAGCTCTAAGGACAAATATAAACTCAAAGTGAAAGGGTAGAAAATGATATTTCAAGCAAATGACATTCAGAGAAAAGCAGGAGTAGCGATACTAACATCAGACAAAATAGGCTTCAAAATAAAAAAAAATAGGTAAATAAAGATACTGAGGGTGACTCCATAATGATAAAGAGAATCATGCACAAAGAAGATATAATACTTATTAATATTTATGCTCACAATCAGGGAGTCCCAAAATACTAACGCAATCCCTAAAGCAATTACTAACAGAACCAAAAGGAGAAACAGATCAAAACACTATCAAAGTAAGAGACCTAAATATCCCACTGTTGGATATAGATAAATCATCCAAACAGAAAATCAATAAGAAAATAACATCCTTAAATGACACATTAGACCAACTGGACATAATTGACATATACAGAGCCTTCCATTCCAAAACAGCTACTTATACACTGTTCTTTAGTGCATTTGGAACATTCTCAAGAATCGACCACATACTGGAACATAGAGATAGCCTATACAAATATACGAGGGTTGAAATCATACCAACCGTATTCTCTGATCATAATGCTTTGAAACCAGAAATCAATTGCAAAAAGAAAACAGGAAGAACCACAAATACATGGAGATTAAACAACATGCTACTGAAGAACAAATAGGTCAGAGAAGAAATAAAAAGAGAGATCAAGAGATACAAAGAAAATAATGATAATGATGGTACAACATATCATAACTTGTGGGACGTGGTAAAAGCGATAATAAGAGGAAAGTTCATATCATTACAGACCTATCTCCAAAAGCAAGAATGAAACCAAATAAACAACCTAATGCTTCATCTTAAAAAACTAGAAAAGGAAGAACAAATAAAGCCTAAAGTTATCAGAAGGAAAGAATCAAAATTAGAGAAGAAATAAATAAAATGGAAACAACAAAAAAAATAGAAAAAATAAATGGAACAAAGAGCTGGTTCTTTGAGAAGGTTAATAAAATTGACCACTCTCTGGCTAGACTCACTAAAGAAAAAAGAGAAAGGACACAAGTAAACAAAATCAAGAATGAAAGAGGGGAAATTATGACAGACATTGCAGAAATGGAAAGGTTCATATAAGAATAATATGAAAAAGTATACAACACCAAGTATAATAACCTACAGGAAATAAACTAGTACTTAGAAAAATACAACCTTCCTAGACTTAATCAAGAAGAACTGGAAAATCTAAATAGAACAATCAGCAGTATGGAAATTGAAGCAATCATCAAAAACCTACCAAAAAGTAAAAGTCCAGGACCAGATGGCTTCACCAGTGAATTCTACCAAACATTCAAAG
>NW_024352182.1:0-2396 GCF_902729225.1 Pteropus medius
AAATCTAGTAAGTTTCTGGTGTACAATTTAACAGTAAGGAATATATATATATATATATTCCTTACTGTTAAATTGTACACCAGAAACTTACTAGATTTCCTTAACCAATGTCGCCAAAAAAGTAAATAAATCATTTTAAAAATCTTATGTTATTTGTTTTTCTGTCTGAATTATTTCACTCAGCTTAATACCCTCTACGTCCATCCACGTCTTTGCTAATAGAAAGATTTCAATTTTTATGGTTGAGAAATAGTCCATTATATATTGTACCATAACTTTTTTATATAGTAATCTATTGACAAGTACTTAGGTTGCTTCCATATATTGGCTATTGAGAATAGCGCTGCCATGAACATAGGAGTGCATAGACTTTTATGAACTAGTTTTTTTTTGGGGGTTTTTTGGCTAAATACCCAGAAGTGCAATTGTTGGGTCAAAAAGGTGTCCTATTTTTAATTTTTTGAGGAACCTCCAAACTACATTCCAGAGTGACTGTACCAAATTGCAATCACACCAACATTTTATAGAGATTTCTTTTTCTCCACATTCTGGCCAATACTTCTTTTTTTGATTTATTAATGAGAGCCATTCTGATAGGTGTGAGGTGCTATCTTTTGATTTTGTTTTTCATTTCTCTGATGCTAAGTGGTGGTGTGCAACTTTTCATATGTTTATTGGCCATCTGTATTTCCTCTTTGGAGAAATATCTATTCAGGTATTCTGCTCAATTTTAATTGGACTGTGTTTTTGTTGTTGTTGTTGTTGTTGAGTTGTAAGGTTTTTTTAAAAATAAATTTTAGATATTAACCCCTTGTCAGATGTATCATAGACAAATATCTTCTCCCATTCAGTGTGTTGTCTTTTAATATGCTTAATGGTCTCCTTTGTAATGCAAAAGCTTTTAGTTTGATGTGGACTCATTTGTTTATCTTTTTTTCTTTTATTTCCCTTGTCCTAGGATATATATCAGAAAACAAAAATGACTAATAGCAATATCAGGGAGTTTACTGCCTATGTTTTCTTCTAGAAGGTTTGTGGTTGGGTCTTACATTTAAGTCTTTAAATCATTTTAAATCTGTTCTTGTATGTTGTGTAAGAAGGTGGTCCAGTTTCATTGTCTTTGCATATATCTGTCCAGTTTTCCCAATATCATTTGTTGAAGAGATCATCTTTACCGTATATTATGTTCTTTCCTCCTTTGTCATAGATTAAATGGCCACATGGATTTATTTATGGTCTCACTCATCTGTTCCATTGATCTATGTGTCTATTTTTATGCCAGTACCATGTTGTTCTGATTAGCCTTGTAGTATTGTTTGATATAAGATAGTGTGATACCTCCAATTCTGTTCATTTTTTTTTCCTTAAGATTACTGTGGCTATTCAGGATCTTTTATGGTTTAATGAAAATGTTTAGATTATTAGTTCTTGTTCTGTGAAAAATGCCATTGCCATTTTGATAGGGATTGCATTGAATTTATACATTGCTTTGGGTGGTACAGATATTTTAATGATGTTGATGCTTTTTACCCATGAGCACAGTATATGCTGCTATTTATTTTTATATTCTTCAATTTCTTTTTTCTGTGACATAATTTTCTGAGAACAGGTCTTTTACCTCCTTGGTAAAATGATTTCTAGGTATTTTATTGTGTTTGGTGTAATTATAAATGAGATTGTTTTTTTTTTTTTTTGATTTCTCTTTCTGATATTTCATCATCGGTATGTAAATATGCAACTGACTTCTGAATATTAGTTTTGTATCCTGCTACTTTACCGAATTAATTGCTCAGATTTAAGAGTTTTTTGTTGTTGTTGTTGTTGTTGGAATCTTTAAGGTTCTCTCTATATGTTATCATGTCATCTGCAAATAATGACAGTTTTACTTCTTCCTTTCCAATTTGATTGTCTTCTATATTTTTCTTGTCAGATGCTGTAACCGGAGCTTCCAATACAATGTTGAATAGAAGTGGTGAAAGTGGTATCCTTGTTTGTTCTTGATTTTAAGAGAAACATATTTAGCTTTCCTCATGGAGCAGGATGTTAGCCATGGGTTTGTCCTATATACCCTTTATTATTTTGAGGTATATTCCCTCTATTCACACTTTGCCAAGAGTTTTTATCATAAATAGATGCTAGATTCAGTCAAAGGCTTTTTTATATCTATTGAAATAATCATATAATTTTTATCTTTCAGTTTGTTATGTGGTATATCACATTAATTGATTTGAGATGTTAAACCAACCTTGTATCCCAGGAATAAAGACAACTTGATCATGGTGCATGATCTTTATAATGTATTGCTAAATTCGGTTTGCTAATATTTTCTTGAGGGTTTTCGAATCAATATTCATCAGGGATATTTGCCTATAGGTTTTTATTTTTATTTATTTTGT
>NW_024352183.1:0-2491 GCF_902729225.1 Pteropus medius
GTTTGGGTTAGTTTTAGTGTTAGAGTTAGTTTTAGATTTAAATTAGAGTAAGGGTTAGGTTTAGAGTCAGGCGTTATGTGTATGGGTATTGTTAGTGCAAAAGTTAGCTTTAGTTTAGGGTTAGTGTTTGGTTTAGGGTTAGGGTTAGAATTAGGGTCATGTTAGGGTAAGGGTGAGTGTTAGGTTTAGGTTAGTATTAGGGTTACTGTTAGATTTAAGGTTAGCATAGGTTTAGGGTTAGTGTTAGGGAACGGGGTTTGGGTTAGGGTTATTCTTAGTGTAAAATTTAGGGTAAGGTTAGAATTATGATTAGGATTAGCTTTAGATTTAGGGTAAAGATGTGGAATAGGGTAGTGTTATGGTTACATTTAAGTTTTGGATTATATTTAGGGTTATGTGTAGGTTTAGTTTAGGATTATGGTTAGGGTAGGGTTAGGGTTAGTGTTATGGTTAGAGTAAAGGTTAGGTAAAGAGGTTAGGGTTAGGATTTTTTCTTAGTGTAAAATTTAGGGTTAGTGTTAGAATTAAAGGTAGGATTAGCTTTAGTTTTAGGGTTAGTATCAGGTTTATGGTTAGTGTTAGGATTAGGATTAAAATTAGGATTAGGATTAGATTTAGATTTTGGGTTAGGATCTGGGTGAGGTTTAGTGTTAAGTTTACGTTTAAGGTTTGGGTTAGAGTTAAGTTTCGGGTTATGGTTAGGGTAAAGGTTAGGTTTAGTGTTATTGTTAGTGTAAAATTTGGGGTTAGGGTTTGTATTAATGTTAGGATTAGCTTTAGTCTTATGGTTCGGTTCAGGGATAGGGTTAGTGTTAGGATTCGTGTTAAGTTAGGGTTAGGGTTAGGTTTAGGTTTAGGTTGGGGTATGATCAGAATGAGGGTTACGGTTTGGTTTACGGTTAGCCTTATGTTTAGGGTTAGGGTTAGTTTAAGTGGTTCTGGTTAGGGTTATTTTTAGTTCAAAATGTAGGGTTGGGGTTATTGTTAGGGTTATGTTTAGAATTACAGTTAGTATTAGCTTTACTTTTGGAGGTAGAATCCTGGTTAGGGGTAGTGTCAGTATTAGGTTTAGGGTTAGAAGTAGGATTAGGGATAGTTTTAGTATTAGGGTTAGGGTAAGAGTTTAGATTTAGGATTAAATTTAGAGTAGAGTTAGGGTTAAAGTTATGTTAGAGTTAGGGTTAGGGTTAAGTTTACTTTAGGGTTAATTTTAGGGTTATGGTAAGGGGTTAGGGTTAGCTTAGGGTCAGCGTAAGGGTTGTGTTTAGAATTACATTTAGGATTAGCTTCAATTTTAGAGTTAGGATCAATGTCAGATTTAAGGCTACGGTTAGGATTACGGTTAGTTTTAGAATTAGGTTTAGGGTTAGGATTAGGGTTATGGTTGGGTTAGGGTTAGTGTAGTTTTAGGTTAGTGTTATTGTTCGTGTTGGCTTAATGTTAAGGTAAGGGTTTAGTATTAGGGTTAGTGTTAGGTTTAGGGTTAGAATAGGGTTAAAATTAGCTTTAGTTTTCGTGTTACAATCAGTGTTAGGGGTAGGGTTTGGTTTGGGTTAAAATTGGGATTAGGATTAGCTTTAGCTTTAGGTTCAGCTTCGGGTTTATAGTTAGGGTTAGGGATAGGGTTAAGGTTAGAGTTACGTTTAGGTTAATGTTAGGGTTAGGTTTAGTGTTATGTTTTTGCTTAGCATTAGGATTAGTGTTAGGGTTAGTGTAAGAAGTTATTAGTGTTAGGGTTAGTTAAGAAGTTAGTGTAAGAAGTTATTGTTAGTGTAAAATTTAGGATTAGGGTTAGAATCAGGGTTAGAGTGTGTGCTATGGTTAGAGTTAAGGTTAGCATTTGATTTAGGCTTAGGTTTAGGGTTAGAGGTATTTTTACAGTTAAATTACGGTTAAGGTTTTGTTTAGGGTAATTGGTTATTTTTAGGGTTATTTTTAGTGTAAAATTGAAGTGTAGGGTTAGGGGTAGGTTTAGCGTTAGGATTAGGGTTATGGTTAGGCTTAGGTTTAGGATTAGTGTCATCCATTTAAAGTTAGGTTAATAGGTCAGAGTTAGGATTAGTGTTGCTGTTAAGGTTAGGATTAAGTTTACTTTAGGTTTAGGTTTTGGCTTAGTTTTAGGTTAGGTTTAGGGTTAGGGTTATGTTTAGGTTTAGTGTTAGGATAAGAGATCAGAGTTACGATTAGTGTTACTCTTAGGGTTAGGATTCGATTTATTGTTAGGGTTCTGGTTAGAATTAGGGTTCAGATTAGCTTTAGCTTTTTGGTTAGGATCAGGAGTATGTTTAATGTCAGGTTTAGGGTTAGGTTTTGGGTTAGTTTTAGAGTTGAAGTTATCGATAGGGTTAGGTTCAGGGTAATTGGTTTGGGTAGTATTATTGTTAGTGTAAAATTAGGGTAATGGTTAGTGTAAGGGTTAGGGTTATAATTAGGATTAGCATTAGCTTTCATTTTAAGGTTAGGATCAAGATTAAGGTTATAGTTAGATTCA